>NC_054471.1:90023541-90336511 GCF_017639515.1 Carcharodon carcharias
ACTACTCACTACTCAGTACACAGTGCTCAGTACTCAGTACACAGTACTCTGTGCTCACTACTCACTACTCAGTACACAGTGCTCAGTACACAGTACTCAGTACTCACTACTCAGTACACAGTGCTCAGTGTTCAGCACTCAGTACACAGTACTCAGTACACAGTACTCAGTACTCAGTGCTCAGTACTCAGTGCTCAGTACTCAGTGCTCAGTACTCAGTACCCAGTACACAGTGCTCTGTACACAGTACTCAGTACACAGTGCTCAGTACACAGTACACAGTACACAGTACACAGTGCTCAGTGCTCAGTACTCAGTACTCAGTACTCAGTACTCAGTACTCAGTACACAGTACTCAGTACCCAGTACACAGTGCTCTGTACACAGTACTCAGTACACAGTGCTCAGTACGCAGTACACAGTACACAGTACACAGTACTCAGTACTCAGTACACAGTACACAGTACACAGTACACAGAACACACTACTCAGTACACAGTACTCAGTACACAGCATTCAGTACTCAGTACACAGTACTCAGTACACAGTACTCAGTAAACAGTACACGGTACACGGTACTCAGTAAACGGTACTCAGTACTCAGTACACAGTACTCAGTACACAGCACTCAGTATACAGTACACAGTATTCAGTACACGGTACACGGTACTCAGTACACAGGACACAGTAATCAGTACACAGTACTCAGTACAGAGTACACAGTACTCAGTACACAGTACACAGCACACGGTACACGGCACAAGGTACAGTGTAGACGGTTCACGGTACTCAGTACAGAGTAAACAGTACTCAGTACAGTACACTCTACACAGTACACGGTACACAGTACACGGTACACGGTACAGAGTACACAGTACACGGTACACAGTAACCAGTACTCACTACACAGTACTCAGTACACAGTACTCAGTAAACAGTACACGGTACATGGTACTCAGTACACGGTACGCAGTACACGGTACTCAGTACACAGTATTCAGTACACAGTACTCAGTACACAGTACACAGTACTCTACACACTACTCAGTATAGAGTACACAGTACTCACTACACAGTACTCAGTACACATAACTCAGTACTCAGTACACAGTACTCAGTACACAGTACTCGGTACATGGTACTGGGTAAACAGTACACGGTAACGGTTCACGGTACTCAGTACACAGTACTCAGTACACAGTACAAAGTACACGTTACTCAGTACTCAGTACTCAGTACACAGTACACAGTACACAGTACTCGGTACACGGTACTCAGTACACAGTACACGGTACATGGTACTCAGCACACAGTACTCAGTACACGGTACACGGTACACGGTACTCAGTACTCAGTACACAGTACTCAGTACACAGTACTCAGTACTCAGTACTCAGTGCTCAGTGCTCAGTGCTCAGTACTCGGTACACAGTACAAAGTACACAGTACTCACTACTCACTACTCACTACTCAGTACACAGTGCTCAGTGCTCAGTGCTCAGTGCTCTGTACACAGTACTCACTACTCAGTACACAGTGCTCAGTACTCACTACACAGTACTCACCACTCAATGCTCAGTACACAGTGCTCAGTGCTCAGTGCTCAGTGCTCAGTACACAGTACTCAGTGATCAGTGCTCAGCAATCAGTACACAGCACTCACTACTCACTACTCAGTACACAGTGCTCAGTGCTCAGAACACAGAATTCTGTGCTCAGTACTCAGTACACAGTACTCAGTACACAGTACTCAGTACACACTACTCACTACTCAGTACACAGTACTCAGTGCTCAGTACTCAGTACCCAGTACTCAGTCCTCTGTACACAGTACACAGTACACAGTGCTCAGTACGCAGTACACAGTATTCAGTACACAGTGCTCAGTACGTAGTACACAGTACTCAGTACACAGTGCTCAGTACTCAGTACACAGTACACAGTACTCAGTACACAGTACACAGTACTAAGTACAAAGTACTCCGTACACAGTACACAGTGCTCAGTACTCAGAACTCAGGACACAGTAAACAGAACTCAGTACACAGTGCTCAGTCCTCAGTTCTTTGCACTCAGTGCACAGTGCTCAGTGCTCAGTGGTCAGTACTCAGTACATAGTACTCACAACTCTCTATGCAGTACACAGTTCTCAGTGCTCAGTACACAGCGCTTAGTACACAGTACGCAGTGCTCAGTACTCAGTACTCAGTACACAGTATTCACTACTCACCGTGCAGTTCACAGTGCTAAGTGCGCCATACTCAGTACACAGTACTCACTACTCAGTACCCAGAACTCAGTACTCAGTACACAGCACTCACTACTCAGTACACAGAACTCAGTACTCAGTACACAGTACTCACTGCTCACTACTCAGTACACAGTGCTCAGTGCTCAGTGCTCTGTACACAGTACTCACTACTCAGTACACAGTGCTCAGTGCTCAGTACTCACTGCACCGTACTCACTACTCACTACTCAGTACACAGTGCACAGTGCTTAGAACTCAGTACTCAGTACTCAGTGCTCAGTGCTCAGTGATCAGCACTCAGTACACAGCACTCACTACTCACTACTCAGTACACAGTGCTCAGTGCTCAGAACACAGAACTCTGTGCTCAGTACTCAGTACTCAGTACACAGTACTCACTACTCAGTACACACTGCTCAGTGCTTAGTGCTCAGTACACAGTACTCAATACTCAGTACACAGTGTTCAGTGCTCAGTACTCAGTACACAGTACACAGTACTCAGGACACAGTACTCAGTACTCAGTGCTCAGTGCTCAGTGCTCAGTGCTCAGTACTCAGTGCTCAGTACTCAGTGCTCAGTACTCAGTACCCAGCACACAATGCTCAGTACACAGTACTCAGTACACAGTGCTCAGTACTCAGTACACAGTAGAAAGTACTCAGTACACAGTGCTCAGTACTCAGTACACAGTACTCACTACTCAGTACACACTGCTCAGTGCTTAGTTCTCAGTACACAGTACTTACTAGTCTGTACACAGTGCTCAGTGCTAAGTACCCAGAACTCCGTGCTCAGTACCCAGTACACAGTGCTCAGTACACAGTACTCAGTACACAGTGCTCAGTAATCAGTACAAAGTACACAGTACAAAGTACTCAGTACACAGGGCTCAGTACTCAGTACACAGTATACAGTACACAGTGCTCAGTACTCAGTACTCAATACTCAGTACAGAGTGCACAGTGCTTAGTACTCAGTACACGGTACTCACTACTCACTACTCAGTACACAGTGCTCAGTACTCAGTAAACAGTACTCTGTGCTCACTACTCACTACTCAGTACACAGTGCTCAGTACACAGTACTCAGTACTCACTACTCAGTACACAGTGCTCAGTGTTCAGCACTCAGTACACAGTACTCAGTACACAGTACTCAGTACTCAGTGCTCAGTACTCAGTGCTCAGTACTCAGTGCTCAGTACCCAGTACACAGTGCTCTGTACACAGTACTCAGTACACAGTGCTCAGTACACAGTACACAGTGCTCAGTACTCAGTACACAGTACACAGTACACAGTACTCAGTACACAGTACTCAGTACACAGTACTCAGTGCTCAGTACTCAGTACCCAGTACACAGTGCTCTGTACACAGTACTCAGTACACAGTGCTCAGTACGCAGTACACAGAACACACTACTCAGTACACAGTACTCAGTACACAGGGCTCAGTACTGAGTACACAGTACACAGTACACAGTGCTCAGTACTCAGTACACAATACACGGTACACAGTGCTCAGTACTCAGTACTCACTACTCAGTTCACAGTGCACAGTGCTTAGTACTCAGTACACAGCACTCTGTGCTCACTACTCAGTACACAGTGCTCAGTGCTCAGCACTCAGTACACAGTACTCAGTACACAGTACTCAGTACACACAACTCACTACTCAGTACACAGTACTCAGTGCTCAGTACTCAGTACCCAGTACTCAGTCCTCTGTACACAGTACACAGTACACAGTGCTCAGTAAGCAGTACACAGTACTCAGTACACAGTGCTCAGTACGTAGTACACAGTACTCAGTACACAGTGCTCAGTACTCAGTACACAGTACACAGTACTCAGTACTCAGTGCTCAGTACTAAGTACACAGTACTCCGTACACAGTACACAGTGCTCAGTACTCAGAACTCAGGACACAGTAAACAGAACTCAGTACACAGTGCTCAGTCCTCAGTTCTTTGCACTCAGTACACAGTGCTCAGTGCTCAGTGGTCAGTACTCAGTACATAGTACTCACAACTCTCTACGCAGTACACAGTTCTCAGTGCTCAGTACACAGCGCTTAGTACACAGTGCGCAGTGCTCAGTACTCAGTACTCAGTACACAGTACTCACTACTCACTACTCACCGTGCAGTTCACAGTGCTAAGTGCTCCATACTCAGTACACAGTACTCACTACTCAGTACCCAGAACTCAGTACTCAGTACACAGCACTCACTACTCAGTACACAGAACTCAGTACTCAGTACACAGTACTCAGTACACAGTACTTAATACTCACTACTCACTACTCAGTACACAGTGCTCAGTGCTCAGTGCTCTGTACACAGTACTCACTACTCAGTACACAGTGCTCAGTGCTCAGTACTCACTGCACCGTACTCACTACTCACTACTCAGTACACAGTGCACAGTGCTTAGAACTCAGTACTCAGTACTCAGTGCTCAGTGCTCAGTGATCAGCACTCAGTACACAGCACTCACTACTCACTACTCAGTACACAGTGCTCAGTGCTCAGAACACAGAACTCTGTGCTCAGTACTCAGTACTCAGTACACAGTACTCACTACTCAGTACACACTGCTCAGTGCTTAGTGCTCAGTACACAGTACTCAATACTCAGTACACAGTGTTCAGTGCTCAGTACTCAGTACACAGTACTCAGTACACAGTACTCAGTACTCAGTACTCAGTGCTCAGTGCTCAGTGCTCAGTACTCAGTGCTCAGTACTCAGTACCCAGCACACAATGCTCAGTACACAGTACACAGTACACAGTGCTCAGTACTCAGTACACAGTAGAAAGTACTCAGTACACAGTGCTCAGTACTCAGTACACACTGCTCAGTGCTTAGTGCTCAGTACACAGTACTCAATACTCAGTACACAGTGTTCAGTGCTCAGTACTCAGTACGCAGTACTCAGTACACAGTACTCAGTACTCAGTGCTCAGTGCTCAGTGCTCAGTGCTCAGTACTCAGTGCTCAGTACTCAGTACCCAGCACACAATGCTCAGTACACAGTACTCAGTACACAGTACTCACTACTCCGTACACACTGCTCAGTGCTTAGTTCTCAGTACACAGTACTTACTAGACTGTACACAGTGCTCAGTGCTCAGTGCTAAGTACACAGAACTCCGTGCTCAGTACCCAGTACACAGTGCTCAGTACACAGTACTCAGTACACAGTGCTCAGTAATCAGTACAAAGTACACAGTACAAAGTACTCAGTACACAGGGCTCAGTACTCAGTAAACAGTATACAGTACACAGTGCTCAGTACTCAGTTCTCACTACTCAGTACACAGTGCACAGTGCTTAGTACTCAGTACACGGTACTCACTACTCACTACTCAGTACACAGTGCTCAGTACTCAGTACACAGTACTCTGTGCTCACTACTCACTACTCAGTACACAGTGCTCAGTACACAGTACTCAGTACTCACTACTGAGTACACAGTGCTCAGTGTTAAGCACTCAGTACACAGTACTCAGTACACAGTACTCAGTACTCAGTGCTCAGTGCTCAGTACTCAGTGCTCAGTACTCAGTACCCAGTACACAGTGCTCTGTACACAGTACTCAGTACACAGTGCTCAGTACACAGTACACAGTGCTCAGTACTCAGTACACAGTACACAGTACACAGTACTCAGTACACAGTACTCAGTGCTCAGTACTCAGTGCTCAGAACTCAGTACCCAGTACACAATGCTTTGTACACAGTACTCAGTACACAGTGCTCAGTACGCAGTACACAGTACACAGTACTCAGTACTCAGTACTCAGTACTCAGCACTCAGCGCTCAGCACTCAGTACACAGTACACATTACACAGTACACACTACTCAGTACACAGTACTCAGTACACAGCAATCAGTACTCAGTACACAGTACTCAGTACACAGTACTCAGTAAAAAGTACACGGTACACGGTACTCAGTAAACGGTACTCAGTACTCAGTACACAGTACTCAGTACACAGCACTCAGTATACAGTACACAGTATTCAGTACACGGTACACGGTACTCAGTACACAGGACACAGTACTCAGTACACAGTACTCAGTACAGAGTACACAGTACTCAGTACACAGTACACAGCACACGGTACACGGCACAAGGTACAGTGTAGACGGTTCACGGTACTCAGTACAGAGTAAACAGTACTCAGTACAGTACACTCTACACAGTACACGGTACACAGTACACGGTACACGGTACAGAGTACACAGTACACGGTACACAGTAACCAGTACTCACTACACAGTACTCAGTACTCAGTAAACAGTACACGGTACACAGTACTCAGTACACGGTACGCAGTACACGGTACTCAGTACACAGTATTCAGTACACAGTACTCAGTACACAGTACACAGTACTCTACACACTACTCAGTATAGAGTACACAGTACTCACTACACAGTACTCAGTACACATAACTCAGTACTCAGTACACAGTACTCAGTACACAGTACTCAGTACACAGTACTCGGTACATGGTACTGGGTAAACAGTACACGGTAACGGTTCACGGTACTCAGTACACTGTACTCAGTACACAGTACACAGTACACGTTACTCAGTACTCAGTACACAGTACACAGTACACAGTACTCGGTACACGGTACTCAGTACACAGTACACGGTACATGGTACTCAGCACACAGTACTCAGTACACGGTACACGGTACACGGTACTCAGTACACAGTACTCGGTACACGGTACACGGTACTCAGTACACAGTAAACAGTACTCAGTACACAGTACACGGTACACGGTGCTCAGTACACAGTACACAGAACTCAGTACATGGCACACGGTACACGGTACTCAGTACACAGTACTCAGTACTCTGTACACAGTACTCAGTGCACAGTACTCAGTACACAGTACTCAGTACACAGTACTCAGTACACAGTACTCAGTACACAGTACTCAGTACACAGTACTCAGTACACAGTACTCAGTATTCATTGCACAGTACACAGTACACGGTACTCAGTACACAGTACACGGTACATGGTACTCAGCACACAGTACTCAGTACACGGTACACGGTACTCAGTACACAGTACTCAGTACACAGTACACAGTACTCAGTACACAGTACTCGGTACTCAGTACACAGTACTCGGTACACGGTACACGGTACTCAGTACACAGTACACAGTACTCAGTACACAGTACACAGTACTCAGTACACAGTACACGGTACACGGTACACGGTGCTCAGTACACAGTACACAGAACTCAGTACATGGTACACGGTGCACGGTACTCAGTACACAGTACTCAGTGCACAGTACTCAGTACACAGTACTCAGTACTCAGTACTCAGTACACACTACTCAGTACACAGTACTCAGTACAAAGTACACAGAACTCAGTACACAGTACACAGTACTCAGTACACGGTACACGGTACAAGGTACTCAGTAAACAGTACTCATTACACATTACACAGTAATCAGTACACAGTACTCAGTACACAGTACACGGTACACGGTACACGGTACACGGTGCTCAGTACACAGTACACAGAACTCAGTACATGGTACACGGTACACGGTACTCAGTACACAGTACTCAGTACTCTGTACACAGTACTTAGTGCACAGTACTCAGTACACAGTACTCAGTACACAGTACACAGTACACAGTACTCGGTACACGGTACTCAGTACACAGTACACGGTACATGGTACTCAGCACACAGTACTCAGTACATGGTACACGGTGCACGGTACTCAGTACACAGTACTCAGTACACAATACACAGAACTCAGTACACGGTATAAGGTACACGGTACATGGTACTCAGTACACAGTATACAGTACACAGTAATCAGTACACAGTACTCGGTACACAGTACTCGGTACACGGTACACGGTACTCAGTACACAGTACACAGTACTCAGTACACAGTACACGGTACACGGTACACGGTGCTCAGTACACAGTACACAGAACTCAGTACACAGTACTCGGTACACAGTACTCGGTAAACGGTACACGGTACACGGTACTCAGTACACAGTACTCAGTGCTCTGTACACAGTGCACAGTATACAGTACTCGGTACACGGTACTCAGTACACAGTACACAGTACACGGTACACGGTACACAGTACATGGTAACGGTACACGGTACTCAGTACACAGTACTCAGTACACACTACACTGTACACGGTACTCAGTACAGAGTACTCAGTACACAGAACTCGGTACATGGTACACGGTTCACGGTACTCAGTACACAGTACTCAATACTCAGTACACAATACACAGTACTCGGTACACGGTACGCAGTACTCTACACACTACTCAGTACACAGTACTCAGTACACAGAACTCAGTACTCAGTACACAGTACTCAGTACTCAGTACACAGTACACAGTAAACAATACACAGTACTCAGTAGAATACACAGAACTCAGTACACAGTACTCAGTACACAGTACTCAGTACACTGTACACAGTACACAGTACTCAGTAAACATTACTCAGTAGACAGCACTCAGTAGACAGTACTCAGTACACAGTACTCAGTACACAGTACTCAGTATACAGTACTCAGTACACAGTACTCAGTACACAGTACTCAGTACACAGTACACAGTACTCAGTACACAGTACTCAGTACAGAGTACACAGTACTCAGTACACAGTACTCAGTACACAGTACTCAGTACACAGTACTCAGTACACAGTACTCAGTACACAGTACACAGTACTCAGTACACAGTACTCAGTACACAGTACTCAGTCAAGAGTACACAGGACTCAGTACACAGTACTCAGCACTGAGTACACAGTACTCAGTACTCAGTATACAGTAGACATTACTCAATACACAGTACTCAGTACACAGTACTCAGTACACAGTACAGAGTACACAGTACTCAGTAACCAGTACTCAGTGCTCAGTACACAGTACTCAGTACACAGTACTCAGTACACAGTATACAGTACTCAGTACACAGTACACAGTACACAGTAGAAGGTACACGGTACTCAGTACACAGCATTCACTACTCAGTAGACAGTACTCAGTACACTGTACACAGAACTCAGTACACGGTACACGGTACACCGTACACAGTACACAGTACTCAGTACTCAGTACTCAGTACACAGTACTCGGTACATGGTACACGGTACTCAGTACACAGTACACAGTACTCTGTACACAGTACACGGTACACGGTACACGGTGCTCAGTACACAGTACACAGAACTCAGTACACGGTACACGGTACACGGTACTCAGTACACAGTACTCAGTACTCAGTACACAGTACTCAGTGCACAGTACTCAGTACACAGTACTCAGTACACAGTACACAGTACTCAGTACACAGTACACAGTACACGGTAACGGTACACGGTACTCAGTAGACAGTACTCAGTACTCAGTACTCAGTACTCAGTACACAGTACTCAGTACAAAGTACACAGAACTCAGTACTCAGTACGCATTACACAGTACTCAGTACACAGTACTCGGTACACAGTACTCGGTATACGGTACATGGTACACGGTACTCAGTACACAGTACTCAGTACTCAGTACACAGTACACAGTACACAGGACTCGGTACACGGTACTCAGTACATGGTACACGGTACTCAGCACACAGTACTCAGTACACGGTACACGGTACACGGTACACGGTACACAGTACTCAGTACACAGTACTCAGTACACACTACTCGGTAAACGGTACACGGGACACGGTACTCAGTACACAGTACTCAGTGCTCTGTACACAGTACACAGTATACAGTACTCGGTACACGGTACTCAGTACACAGTACACAGTACACGGTACACGGTACACAGTACACGGTAACGGTACACGGTACTCAGTACACAGTACTCAGTACACAGTACACTGTACACGGTACTCAGTACACAGTATTCAATACACAGAACTCGGTACACGGTTCACGGTACTCAGTACACAGTACTCAATACTCAGTACACAGTACACAGTACTCGGTACACGGTACGCAGTACTCTACACACTACTCAGTACAAAGTACACACTACACAGTACACAGTACTCAGTACACAGAACTCAGAACTCAGTACACAGTACTCAGTACTCAGTACACAGTACACAGTAAACAATACACAGTACTCAGTAGAATACACAGTACTCAGCACACAGTACTCAGTACACAGTACTCAGTACACAGTACACAGCATACAGTACTCAGTACACAGTACTCAGTACTCAGTAAACAGTACTCAGTAGACAGTACTCAGTACACAGTACTCAGTACACAGTACTCAGTACACAGTACTCAGTACACAGTACACAGTACACAGTACTCAGTACACAGTACTCAGTACAGAGTACACAATACTCAGTACACAGTACTCAGTACACAGTACTCAGTACAGAGTACACAGTACTCAGTACACAGTACTCAGCACTGAGTACACAGTACTCAGTACACAGTACACAGTACTCAGTACACAGTACACGGTACACGGTAGTCAGTACACAGTACTCAGTACTCAGCACACAGTACTCACTACTCAGTACACAGTGCTCAGTACTCAGTACTCAGTACTCAGTACACAGTACTCAGTACACAGTACTCAGTACACAGTACTCAGTACACAGTGCTCAGTGCTCAGTGCTCAGTACCCAGTACTCAGTACACAGTGCTCAGTGCTCAGTGCTCAGTACTCAGTACACCGTAATTACTATTCACTACTCAGTACACTGTACTCTGAACTCAGTACACAGTGCTCAGTAAACAGTACTCACTACTCAGTACACAGTACACAGTACACAGCATACAGTACTCAGTACACAGTACTCAGTACTCAGTACACAGTACTCAGTAGACAGTACTCAGTACACAGTACACAGTACTCAGTAGACAGTACTCAGTACACAGTACTCAGTTCTCAGTACAAAGTTCTCAGTACACAGTGCTCTCTACTCAATACTCAGTACACAGTGCTCAGTACTCAGTGCTCAATACTCAGTACTCAGTACACAGTGCTCAGTGCTCAGTACTCAGTACTCAGTACACAGTACTCAGTACTAAGTACTCATTACACAGTGCTCAGAGCTCATTACTCAGTACCCAGTACAGTGCTCAGTACTCAGTACAGTGCTCAGTGCTCAGTGCTCAGTACTCAGTACACAGTGCGCAGTGCTAAGTACTCAGTACACAGTACTCATTTCACAGTGATCAGTGCGCAGTAAACAGTACTCAGTACACAGTGCTCAGTACACAGTACACGGTACTCAGTACACAGTACACAGTACTCAGTACACGTTACTCAGTACTCAGTACACAGTACACAGTACTCGGTACACGGTACTCAGTACACAGTACACGGTACATGGTACTCAGCACACAGTACTCAGTACACGGTACACGGTACACGGTACTCAGTACACAGTACTCGGTACACGGTACACGGTACTCAGTACACAGTAAACAGTACTCAGTACACAGTACACGGTACACGGTGCTCAGTACACAGTACACAGAACTCAGTACATGGCACACGGTACACGGTACTCAGTACACAGTACTCAGTACTCTGTACACAGTACTCAGTGCACAGTACTCAGTACACAGTACTCAGTACACAGTACTCAGTACACAGTACTCAGTACACAGTACTCAGTATTCATTGCACAGTACACAGTACACGGTACTCAGTACACAGTACACGGTACATGGTACTCAGCACACAGTACTCAGTACACGGTACACGGTACTCAGTACACAGTACTCAGTACACAGTACACAGTACTCAGTACACAGTACTCGGTACTCAGTACACAGTACTCGGTACACGGTACACGGTACTCAGTACACAGTACACAGTACTCAGTACACAGTACACGGTACACGGTACACGGTGCTCAGTACACAGTACACAGAACTCAGTACATGGTACACGGTGCACGGTACTCAGTACACAGTACTCAGTACTCTGTACACAGTACTCAGTGCACAGTACTCAGTACACAGTACTCAGTACTCAGTACTCAGTACACACTACTCAGTACACAGTACTCAGTACAAAGTACACAGAACTCAGTACACAGTACACAGTACTCAGTACACGGTACACGGTACAAGGTACTCAGTAAACAGTACTCATTACACATTACACAGTAATCAGTACACAGTACTCAGTACACAGTACACGGTACACGGTACATGGTACACGGTACACGGTGCTCAGTACACAGTACACAGAACTCAGTACATGGTACACGGTACACGGTACTCAGTACACAGTACTCAGTACTCTGTACACAGTACTTAGTGCACAGTACTCAGTACAATGTACTCAGTACACAGTACACAGTACACAGTACTCGGTACACGGTACTCAGTACACAGTACACGGTACATGGTACTCAGCACACAGTACTCAGTACATGGTACACGGTGCACGGTACTCAGTACACAGTACTCAGTACACAATACACAGAACTCAGTACACGGTATAAGGTACACTGTACATGGTACTCAGTACACAGTATACAGTACACAGTAATCAGTACACAGTACTCGGTACACAGTACTCGGTACACGGTACACGGTACTCAGTACACAGTACACAGTACTCAGTACACAGTACACGGTACACGGTACACGGTGCTCAGTACACAGTACACAGAACTCAGTACACAGTACTCGGTACACAGTACTCGGTAAACGGTACACGGTACACGGTACTCAGTACACAGTACTCAGTGCTCTGTACACAGTGCACAGTATACAGTACTCGGTACACGGTACTCAGTACACAGTACACAGTACACGGTACACGGTACACAGTACATGGTAACGGTACACGGTACTCAGTACACAGTACTCAGTACACACTACACTGTACACGGTACTCAGTACAGAGTACTCAGTACACAGAACTCGGTACATGGTACACGGTTCACGGTACTCAGTACACAGTACTCAATACTCAGTACACAATACACAGTACTCGGTACACGGTACGCAGTACTCTACACACTACTCAGTACACAGTACTCAGTACACAGAACTCAGTACTCAGTACACAGTACTCAGTACTCAGTACACAGTACACAGTAAACAATACACAGTACTCAGTAGAATACACAGAACTCAGTACACAGTACTCAGTACACAGTACTCAGTACACTGTACACAGTACACAGTACTCAGTAAACATTACTCAGTAGACAGCACTCAGTAGACAGTACTCAGTACACAGTACTCAGTACACAGTACTCAGTATACAGTACTCAGTACACAGTACTCAGTACACAGTACTCAGTACACAGTACACAGTACTCAGTACACAGTACTCAGTACAGAGTACACAGTACTCAGTACACAGTACTCAGTACACAGTACTCAGTACACAGTACTCAGTACACAGTACTCAGTACACAGTACACAGTACTCAGTACACAGTACTCAGTACACAGTACTCAGTCAAGAGTACACAGTACTCAGTACACAGTACTCAGCACTGAGTACACAGTACTCAGTACTCAGTATACAGTAGACATTACTCAATACACAGTACTCAGTACACAGTACTCAGTACACAGTACAGAGTACACAGTACTCAGTAACCAGTACTCAGTGCTCAGTACACAGTACTCAGTACACAGTACTCAGTACACAGTATACAGTACTCAGTACACAGTACACAGTACACAGTAGAAGGTACACGGTACTCAGTACACAGCATTCACTACTCAGTAGACAGTACTCAGTACACTGTACACAGAACTCAGTACACGGTACACGGTACACCGTACACAGTACACAGTACTCAGTACTCAGTACTCAGTACACAGTACTCGGTACATGGTACACGGTACTCAGTACACAGTACACAGTACTCTGTACACAGTACACGGTACACGGTACACGGTGCTCAGTACACAGTACACAGAACTCAGTACACGGTACACGGTACACGGTACTCAGTACACAGTACTCAGTACTCAGTACACAGTACTCAGTGCACAGTACTCAGTACACAGTACTCAGTACACAGTACACAGTACTCAGTACACAGTACACAGTACACGGTAACGGTACACGGTACTCAGTAGACAGTACTCAGTACTCAGTACTCAGTACTCAGTACACAGTACTCAGTACAAAGTACACAGAACTCAGTACTCAGTACGCATTACACAGTACTCAGTACACAGTACTCGGTACACAGTACTCGGTATACGGTACATGGTACACGGTACTCAGTACACAGTACTCAGTACTCAGTACACAGTACACAGTACACAGGACTCGGTACACGGTACTCAGTACACGGTACACGGTACTCAGCACACAGTACTCAGTACACGGTACACGGTACACGGTACACGGTACACAGTACTCAGTACACAGTACTCAGTACACACTACTCGGTAAACGGTACACGGGACACGGTACTCAGTACACAGTACTCAGTGCTCTGTACACAGTACACAGTATACAGTACTCGGTACACGGTACTCAGTACACAGTACACAGTACACGGTACACGGTACACAGTACACGGTAACGGTACACGGTACTCAGTACACAGTACTCAGTACACAGTACACTGTACACGGTACTCAGTACACAGTATTCAATACACAGAACTCGGTACACGGTTCACGGTACTCAGTACACAGTACTCAATACTCAGTACACAGTACACAGTACTCGGTACACGGTACGCAGTACTCTACACACTACTCAGTACAAAGTACACACTACACAGTACACAGTACTCAGTACACAGAACTCAGAACTCAGTACACAGTACTCAGTACTCAGTACACAGTACACAGTAAACAATACACAGTACTCAGTAGAATACACAGTACTCAGCACACAGTACTCAGTACACAGTACTCAGTACACAGTACACAGCATACAGTACTCAGTACACAGTACTCAGTACTCAGTAAACAGTACTCAGTAGACAGTACTCAGTACACAGTACTCAGTACACAGTACTCAGTACACAGTACTCAGTACACAGTACACAGTACACAGTACTCAGTACACAGTACTCAGTACAGAGTACACAATACTCAGTACACAGTACTCAGTACACAGTACTCAGTACAGAGTACACAGTACTCAGTACACAGTACTCAGCACTGAGTACACAGTACTCAGTACACAGTACACAGTACTCAGTACACAGTACACGGTACACGGTAGTCAGTACACAGTACTCAGTACTCAGCACACAGTACTCACTACTCAGTACACAGTGCTCAGTACTCAGTACTCAGTACTCAGTACACAGTACTCAGTACACAGTACTCAGTACACAGTACTCAGTACACAGTACTCAGTACACAGTGCTCAGTGCTCAGTACCCAGTACTCAGTACACAGTGCTCAGTGCTCAGTGCTCAGTACTCAGTACACCGTAATTACTATTCACTACTCAGTACACTGTACTCTGAACTCAGTACACAGTGCTCAGTAAACAGTACTCACTACTCAGTACACAGTACACAGTACACAGCATACAGTACTCAGTACACAGTACTCAGTACTCAGTACACAGTACTCAGTAGACAGTACTCAGTACACAGTACACAGTACTCAGTAGACAGTACTCAGTACACAGTACTCAGTTCTCAGTACAAAGTTCTCAGTACACAGTGCTCTCTACTCAATACTCAGTACACAGTGCTCAGTACTCAGTGCTCAATACTCAGTACTCAGTACACAGTGCTCAGTGCTCAGTACTCAGTACTCAGTACACAGTACTCAGTACTAAGTACTCATTACACAGTGCTCAGAGCTCATTACTCAGTACCCAGTACAGTGCTCAGTACTCAGTACAGTGCTCAGTGCTCAGTGCTCAGTACTCAGTACACAGTGCGCAGTGCTAAGTACTCAGTACACACTACTCATTACACAGTGATCAGTGCGCAGTAAACAGTACTCAGTACACAGTGCTCAGTACACAGTACACGGTACTCAGTACACAGTACACAGTACTCAGTACACAGTACTCAGTACACAGCACACAATACTCAGTACACAGTACTCAGTACATGGTAACGGTAGACGGTACTCAGTACACAGTACTCTGTACTCAGTACTCAGTACTCAGTACTCAGTAATCAGTACACAGTACACGGTAACGGTACACGGTACTCAGTACACAGTACTCAGTACTCAGTACTCAGTACACAGTACTCAGTACACAGTGCTCAGTACACAGTGCTCAGTATTCAGTACACTGTACTCTCTACTCACTACTCAGTACACAGTGCTCAGTACTCAGTACACAGTACTCTCTACTCACTACTCAGTACGCAGTGCTCAGTACTCAGTACTCAGTGCTCAGTACACAGTGCTCAGTGCTCAATACACAGTACTCAGTACACAGTACACAGTACACAGTACTCAGTACACAGTACACGGTACACGGTACAAAGTATACTGTACCCAGTACACAGTACACAGTATTCAGTACACAATACTCAGTACACAGTACTCAGTACAGAGTACACAGTACTCAGTACACAGTACTCAGCACACAGAACTCAGTACTCAGTACACAGTACTCAGTACACAGTACTTAGTACACAGTACTTAGTAAACAGTACTCAGTACACAGTACACAGTAATCAGTACACAGTACACAGTACTCAGTACACAGTACATAGAACACGGTGCACGGTACTCAGTACACAATACTCAGTACTCAGTACACAGTACTCAGTACACAGTATTCAGTTCTCAGTACACAGTACTCAGCACACAGTACTCACTACTCAGTACACAGTGCTCAGTACTCAGTACACAGTACTCTCTACTCACTACTCAGTACACAGTGCTCAGTACTCAGTACTCAGTACACAGTACTCAGTACACAGTACACAGTGCTCAGTGCACAGTAAACAGTACTCTCTACTCACTACTCAGTACACAGTGCTCAGTACTCAGTACTCAGTACACAGTACTCAGTACTCAGTACACAGTACTCAGTACACAGTACTCAGTACACAGTGCTCAGTGCTCAGTGCTCAGTACTCAGTACTCAGTACTCAGTACTCAGTGCTCAGTACTCAGTACACAGAACACAGTGCTCAGTACACAGTGCTCATTGCTCAGTGCTCAGTACTCAGTACACTGTAATTACTATTCACTATTCAGTACACAGTACTCAGAACTCAGTACGCAGTACTCAGTACTCAGTACACAGTGCTCAGTACTCAGTACACAGTGCTCAGTGCTCAGTACTCAGTACTAAGTACACAGTAATTACTATTCACTACTCAGTACACAGTACTCAGAACTCAGTACACAGTACTCAGTACACAGTGCTCAGTGCTCAGTACACAGTACACAGTACTCACTACTCAGTACACAGTACACAGTGCGCAGTACTCAGTACTCAGTACACAGTAATTGCTATTCACTACTAAGATCACAGTACTCAGAACTCAGTACACAGTACTCAGAACTCAGTACACAGTACTCAGTAGACATTGCTCAGTGCTCAGTGCTCAGTACACAGTACTCAGTACACAGTAATTACTATTGACTACTCAGCACACAGTACTCAGAACTCAGTACACAGTACTCAGAACTCAGTACACATTACTCAGTACACAGTGCTCAGAGCTCAGTACACAGTACTCACTACTCAGTAGACAGTGCTCAGTATTCAGTACACTGTACTCTTGACTCACTACTCAGTACACAGTGCTCAGTACTCAGTACACAGTACTCTCTACTCACTACTCAGTACTCAGTACTCAGTACACAGTGCTCAGTGCTCAGTACTCAGTACACAGTGCTCAGTGCTCAGTACTCAGTACACAGTGCTCAGTGCTCAGTACTCAGTACTCAGTATACAGTGCTCAGTATTCAGTACTCAGTACTCAGTACACAGTGCTCAGTGCTCAGTACTCAGTACTCAGTACACAGTACACAGTGCTCAGTGCTCAGCACTCAGTACTCAGTACGCAGTACTCAGTACTCAGTACACAGTACACAGTGCTCAGTACACAGTGCTCAGTACTCAGTACACAGTGTTCAGTGCTCAGTACTCAGTACTCAGTACACAGTACTTAGTACACAGTGCTCAGTGCTCAGTACTCAGTACTCAGTACACAGTGCTCAGTGCTGAGTACTCAGTACAAACTACTCAGTACACAGTGCTCAGTGCTCAGTACTCAGTACACAGTACTCAGTGCTCAGTACTCAGTAATCAGTACACTATGCTCAGTGCTTAGTACACAGTACTCAGTATACAGTAATCAGTACACAGTGCTCAGTGCTCAGTACTCAGTACTCAGTACTCAGTACACAGTGCTCAGTGCTCAGTACACAGTACTCAGTACTCAGTACACAGTACACAGTGCTCAGTGCTCAGCACTCAGTACTCAGTACGCAGTACTCAGTACTCAGTACTCAGTAGACAGTGCACAGTGCTCAGTACTCAGTACTCAGTACTCAGTACACAGTGCTCAGTGCTCAGTACTCAGTACACAGTGCTCAGTGCTCAGTACTCAGTACTCAGTACACAGAGCTCAGTGCTCAGTACTCAGTACTCAGTACTCAGTACACAGTGCTCAGTGCTCAGTACTCAGTACACAGTGCTCAGTGCTCAGTGCTCAGTACTCAGTGCTCAGTACACAGTACTCAGTACCCAGTACACAGTGCACAGTACTCAGTATACAGTGCTCAGTGCTCAGTACTCAGTACTCAGTACTCAGTACTCAGTACTCAGTGCTCAGTGGACAGTTCTCAGTACTCAGTACACAGTGCTCAGTACTCAGTACTCAGTACTCAGTGCTTAGTACGCAGTGAGCAGTACACAGTACTCAGTACACAGTGCTCAGTGCTCAATACACAGTACTCAGTACACAGTGCTCAGTACTCAGTACTCAGTACACAGTGCTCAGAGCTCAGTACTCAGTACACAGTGCTCAGTGCTCAGTGCTCAGTACTCAGTACACAGTGATCAGTGCTCAGTACGCAGTACTCAGTATACAGTGCTCAGTACTCAGTACTCAGTACTCAGTACACAGTGCTCAGTGCTCAGTACTCAGTACTCAGTACTCAGTACACAGTACACAGTGCTCAGTGCTCAGCACTCAGTACTCAGTACACAGTACTCAGTACTCAGTACTCAGTACACAGTGCACAGTGCTCAGTACACAGTGCTCAGTACTCAGTGCTCAGTACACAGTGCTCAGTGCTCAGTACTCAGTACTCAGTACACAGTACTTAGTACACAGTGCTCAGTGCTCAGTACTCAGTACTCAGTACACAGTGCTCAGTACTCAGTACTCAGTACTCAGTACACAGTGTTCAGTGCTCAGTACTCAGTACACAGTGCTCAGTGCTCAGTACTCAGTGCTCAGTACACAGTAATCAGTACCCAGTACACAGTGCACAGTACTCAGTACACAGTGCACAGTGCTCAGTACTCAGTACTCAGTACTCAGTACTCAGTACTCAGTGCTCAGTGCTCAGTGGACAGTGCTCAGTACTCAGTACACACTGCACAGTGCTCAGTACTCAGTACTCAGTGCTTAGTACGCAGTAAGCAGTACACAGTACTCAGTACACAGTGCTCAGTGCTCAATACACAGTACTCAGTACACAGTGCTCAGTACTCAGTACTCAGTACACAGTGCTCAGAGCTCAGTACTCAGTACACAGTGCTCAGTGCTCAGTGCTCAGTACTCAGTACTCAGTACTCAGTACACAGTACTCAGTACTCAGTACACAGAGCACAGTGCGCAGTACTCAGTACACAGTGCTCAGTGCTCAGCACACAGTCCTCAGTATTCAGTACACTGTACTCTCTGCTCACTACTCAGTACACAGTGCTCAGTACTCAGTACACAGTGCTCAGTGCTCAGTACTCAGTACTCAGTACTCAGTACACAGTGCTCAGTGCTCAGTACTCAGTACACAGTGCTCAGTGCTCAGTACTCAGTGATCAGTACACAGTACTCAGTACCCAGTACACAGTGCACAGTACTCAGTACACAGTGCTCAGTGCTCAGTACTCAGTACTCAGTACTCAGTACTCAGTGCTCAGTGGACAGTTCTCAGTACTCAGTACACAGTGCTCAGTGCTCAGTACTCAGTACTCAGTGCTTAGTACGCAGTAAGCAGTACACAGTACAAAGTACACAGAGCTCAGTGCTCAATACACAGTACTCAGTACACAGTGCTCAGTACTCAGTACTCAGTACACAGTGCTCAGAGCTCAGTACTCAGTACACAGTGCTCAGTGCTCAGTGCTCAGTACTCAGTACACAGTGATCAGTGCTCAGTACGCAGTACTCAGTATACAGTGCTCAGTACTCAGTACTCAGTACTCAGTACACAGTGCTCAGTGCTCAGTACTCAGTACTCAGTACTCAGTACTCAGTACACAGTACACAGTGCTCAGTGCTCAGCACTCAGTACTCAGTACACAGTACTCAGTACTCAGTACTCAGTACTCAGTACACAGTGCACAGTGCTCAGTACACAGTGCTCAGTACTCAGTGCTCAGTACACAGTGCTCAGTGCTCAGTACTCAGTACTCAGTACACAGTACTTAGTACACAGTGCTCAGTGCTCAGTACTCAGTACTCAGTACACAGTGCTCAGTGCTCAGTACTCAGTACTCAGTACTCAGTACACAGTGCTCAGTGCTCAGTACTCAGTACACAGTGCTCAGTGCTCAGTACTCAGTGCTCAGTACACAGTACTCAGTACCCAGTACACAGTGCACAGTACTCAGTACACAGTGCTCAGTGCTCAGTACTCAGTACTCAGTACTCAGTACTCAGGGCTCAGTGGACAGTGCTCAGTACTCAGTACACAGTGCTCAGTGCTCAGTACTCAGTACTCAGTGCTTAGTACACAGTAAGCAGTACACAGTACTCAGTACACAGTGCTCAGTGCTCAATACACAGTACTCAGTACACAGTGCTCAGTACTCAGTACTCAGTACACAGTGCTCAGAGCTCAGTACACAGTGCTCAGTGCTCAGTGCTCAGTACTCAGTACTCAGTACACAGTACTCAGTACTCAGTACTCAGTACACAGTAATTGCTATTCACTACTAAGATCACAGTACTCAGAACTCAGTACACAGTACTCAGAACTCAGTACACAGTACTCAGTAGACATTGCTCAGTGCTCAGTGCTCAGTACACAGTACTCAGTACACAGTAATTACTATTGACTACTCAGCACACAGTACTCAGAACTCAGTACACAGTACTCAGAACTCAGTACACATTACTCAGTACACAGTGCTCAGAGCTCAGTACACAGTACTCACTACTCAGTAGACAGTGCTCAGTATTCAGTACACTGTACTCTTGACTCACTACTCAGTACACAGTGCTCAGTACTCAGTACACAGTACTCAGTACACAGTGCTCAGTGCTCAGTACACAGTACACAGTACTCACTACTCAGTACACAGTACACAGTGCGCAGTACTCAGTACTCAGTACACAGTAATTGCTATTCACTACTAAGATCACAGTACTCAGAACTCAGTACACAGTACTCAGAACTCAGTACACAGTACTCAGTAGACATTGCTCAGTGCTCAGTGCTCAGTACACAGTACTCAGTACACAGTAATTACTATTGACTACTCAGCACACAGTACTCAGAACTCAGTACACAGTACTCAGAACTCAGTACACATTACTCAGTACACAGTGCTCAGAGCTCAGTACACAGTACTCACTACTCAGTAGACAGTGCTCAGTATTCAGTACACTGTACTCTTGACTCACTACTCAGTACACAGTGCTCAGTACTCAGTACACAGTACTCTCTACTCACTACTCAGTACTCAGTACTCAGTACACAGTGCTCAGTGCTCAGTACTCAGTACACAGTGCTCAGTGCTCAGTACTCAGTACACAGTGCTCAGTGCTCAGTACTCAGTACTCAGTATACAGTGCTCAGTATTCAGTACTCAGTACTCAGTACACAGTGCTCAGTGCTCAGTACTCAGTACTCAGTACACAGTACACAGTGCTCAGTGCTCAGCACTCAGTACTCAGTACGCAGTACTCAGTACTCAGTACTCAGTACTCAGTACACAGTGCACAGTGCTCAGTACACAGTGCTCAGTACTGAGTACACAGTGTTCAGTGCTCAGTACTCAGTACTCAGTACACAGTACTTAGTACACAGTGCTCAGTGCTCAGTACTCAGTACTCAGTACACAGTGCTCAGTGCTCAGTGCTGAGTACTCAGTACAAACTACTCAGTACACAGTGCTCAGTGCTCAGTATTCAGTACACAGTACTCAGTGCTCAGTACTCAGTACACAGTGCTCAGTGCTCAGTGCTCTGTACACAGGTCTCAGTACACAGTGCTCAGTGCTCAGTACTCAGTACACAGTGCTCAGTGTTCAGTACTCAGTACTCAGTATACAGTGCTCAGTATTCAGTACTCAGTACTCAGTATACAGTGCTCAGTGCTCAGTACTCAGTACTCACTACACAGTACACAGTGCTCAGTGCTCAGCACTCAGTACTCAGTACGCAGTACTCAGTACTCAGTACACAGTGCACAGTGCTCAGTACACAGTGCTCAGTACTGAGTACACAGTGTTCAGTGCTCAATACTCAGTACTCAGTACACAGTACTTAGTACACAGTGCTCAGTGCTCAGTACTCAGTACTCAGTACACAGTGCTCAGTGGACAGTGCTCAGTACTCAGTACACAGTGCTCAGTGCTCAGTACTCAGTACTCAGTGCTTAGTACGCAGTAAGCAGTACACAGTACTCAGTACACAGTGCTCAGTGCTCAATACACAGTACTCAGTACTCAGTACACAGTGCTCAGAGCTCAGTACTCAGTACACAGTGCTCAGTGCTCAGTGCTCAGTACTCAGTACTCAGTACACAGTACTCAGTACTCAGTACACAGAGCTCAGTGCGCAGTACTCAGTACACAGTGCTCAGTGCTCAGTACTCAGTACTCAGTACACAGTAATTACTATTCACTACTCAGTACACAGTACTCAGAACTCAGTACACAGTACTCAGTACACAGTGCTCAGTGCTCAGTACACAGTACACAGTACTCACTACTCAGTACACAGTACACAGTGCGCAGTACTCAGTACTCAGTACACAGTAATTGCTATTCACTACTAAGATCACAGTACTCAGAACTCAGTACACAGTACTCAGAACTCAGTACACAGTACTCAGTAGACATTGCTCAGTGCTCAGTGCTCAGTACACAGTACTCAGTACACAGTAATTACTATTGACTACTCAGCACACAGTACTCAGAACTCAGTACACAGTACTCAGAACTCAGTACACATTACTCAGTACACAGTGCTCAGAGCTCAGTACACAGTACTCACTACTCAGTAGACAGTGCTCAGTATTCAGTACACTGTACTCTTGACTCACTACTCAGTACACAGTGCTCAGTACTCAGTACACAGTACTCAGTACACAGTGCTCAGTGCTCAGTACACAGTACACAGTACTCACTACTCAGTACACAGTACACAGTGCGCAGTACTCAGTACTCAGTACACAGTAATTGCTATTCACTACTAAGATCACAGTACTCAGAACTTAGTACACAGTACTCAGAACTCAGTACACAGTACTCAGTAGACATTGCTCAGTGCTCAGTGCTCAGTACACAGTACTCAGTACACAGTAATTACTATTGACTACTCAGCACACAGTACTCAGAACTCAGTACACAGTACTCAGAACTCAGTACACATTACTCAGTACACAGTGCTCAGAGCTCAGTACACAGTACTCACTACTCAGTAGACAGTGCTCAGTATTCAGTACACTGTACTCTTGACTCACTACTCAGTACACAGTGCTCAGTACTCAGTACACAGTACTCTCTACTCAGTACTCAGTACTCAGTACACAGTGCTCAGTGCTCAGTACTCAGTACACAGTGCTCAGTGCTCAGTACTCAGTACACAGTGCTCAGTGCTCAGTACTCAGTACTCAGTATACAGTGCTCAGTATTCAGTACTCAGTACTCAGTACACAGTGCTCAGTGCTCAGTACTCAGTACTCAGTACACAGTACACAGTGCTCAGTGCTCAGCACTCAGTACTCAGTACGCAGTACTCAGTACTCAGTACACAGTGCACAGTGCTCAGTACACAGTGCTCAGTACTCAGTACACAGTGTTCAGTGCTCAGTACTCAGTACTCAGTACACAGTACTTAGTACACAGTGCTCAGTGCTCAGTACTCAGTACTCAGTACACAGTGCTCAGTGCTGAGTACTCAGTACAAACTACTCAGTACACAGTGCTCAGTGCTCAGTATTCAGTACACAGTACTCAGTGCTCAGTACTCAGTACTCAGTACACTATGCTCAGTGCTTAGTACACAGTACTCAGTATACAGTAATCAGTACACAGTGCTCAGTGCTCAGTACTCAGTACACAGTGCTCAGTGCTCAGTACTCAGTACACAGTGATCAGTGCTCAGTACGCAGTACTCAGTATACAGTGCTCAGTACTCAGTACTCAGTACTCAGTACACAGTGCTCAGTGCTCAGTACTCAGTACTCAGTACTCAGTACACAGTACACAGTGCTCAGTGCTCAGCACTCAGTACTCAGTACTCAGTACACAGTACTCAGTACTCAGTACTCAGTACACAGTGCACAGTGCTCAGTACACAGTGCTCAGTACTCAGTGCTCAGTACACAGTGCTCAGTGCTCAGTACTCAGTACTCAGTACACAGTACTTAGTACACAGTGCTCAGTGCTCAGTACTCAGTACTCAGTACACAGTGCTCAGTGCTCAGTACTCAGTACTCAGTACTCAGTACACAGTGCTCAGTACTCAGTACTCAGTACACAGTGCTCAGTGCTCAGTACACAGTACTCAGTACCCAGTACACAGTGCACAGTACTCAGTACACAGTGCTCAGTGCTCAGTGCTCAGTACTCAGTACACAGTACTCAGTGCTCAGTACTCAGTACACAGTGCTCAGTGTTCAGTACTCAGTACTCAGTATACAGTGCTCAGTATTCAGTACTCAGTACTCAGTACACAGTGCTCAGTGCTCAGTACTCAGTACTCAGTACACAGTACACAGTGCTCAGTGCTCAGCACTCAGTACTCAGTACGCAGTACTCAGTACTCAGTACACAGTGCACAGTGCTCAGTACACAGTGCTCAGTACTGAGTACACAGTGTTCAGTGCTCAGTACTCAGTACTCAGTACACAGTACTTAGTACACAGTGCTCAGTGCTCAGTACTCAGTACTCAGTACACAGTGCTCAGTGGACAGTGCTCAGTACTCAGTACACAGTGCTCAGTGCTCAGTGTTCAGTACTCAGTACTCAGTGCTTAGTACGCAGTAAGCAGTACACAGTACTCAGTACACAGTGCTCAGTGCTCAATACACAGTACTCAGTACACAGTGCTCAGTACTCAGTACTCAGTACACAGTGCTCAGAGCTCAGTACTCAGTACACAGTGCTCAGTGCTCAGTGCTCAGTACTCAGTACTCAGTACACAGTACTCAGTAATCAGTACACAGAGCTCAGTGCGCAGTACTCAGTACACAGTGCTCAGTGCTCAGCACACAGTCCTCAGTATTCAGTACACTGTACTCTCTACTCACTACTCAGTACACAGTGCTCAGTACTCAGTACACAGTACACAGTACTCAGTACACAGTGCTCAGTACTCAGTCCTCAGTACACAGTGCTCAGTGCTCAGTGCTCAGTGCTCAGTGCTCAGTGCTCAGCAGTCAGTAATCAGTACTCAGTACACAATGCTCAGTGCTCAGTACACAGTACACAGTACTCAGTACACAGTGCACAGTGCTCAGTACTAAGTGCCCACTACTCAATACACAGTGTCCAGAGCTCAGAACTCAGGACACAGTAAACAGAATTCAGTACACAGTGCTCAGTACTCATTACACAGTGCTCAGTCCTCAGTTCTTTGTACTCAGTACACAGTACTCAGCACTCAGTACACAGTACTCAGTGCTCAGTAATCAGTACACAGTGCTCAGTGCTCAGTACTCAAGACTCGGTACTCAGTACACAGTGCTCAGTACTCAGTACTCAGTACGCAGTACTCAGTACACAGTACTCAGTACACAGTACACAGTACTCAGTTCTCAGTACACAGTACTCAGCACACAGTACTCACTACTCAGTACACAGTGCTCAGAACTCAGTACACAGTACTCTCTACTAACTACACAGTACACAGTGCTCAGTACTCAGTACACAGTACTCAGTACACAGTGCTCAGCGTCCGTACTCAGTACTCAGTACTCAGTACACAGTGCTCAGTGCTCAGTACTCAGTACTCAGTACACAGTACTCAGTACACAGTGCTCAGCGCTCAGTACTCAGTACTCAGTACTCAGTACACGTGCTCAGTACACAGTGCGCAGTGCACAGTACTCAGTACACAGTACACAGTGCTCAGTGCTCAGTAATCAGTATTCAGTACACACTAATTACTAATCACCACTCAGTATACAGTACTCAGAACTCAGTACACAGTACTAAGTGCTCATTACACAGTACTCACTACTCAGCACACAGTGCCCAGTACTCAGTACACAGTACTCTCTACTCACTACTCAGTACACAGTGCTCAGTACTCAGTCCTCAGTACACAATACACAGTACTCAGTAAACAGTGCTCAGTACGCAGTACTCAGTACTCAGTACACAGTAATTGCTATTCACTACTCAGTACACAGTACTCAGAACTCAGTACACAGTACTCAGAACTCAGTACACAGTACTCAGTACACAGTGCTCAGTGCTCAGTCCTCCGTACACAGTACTCACTACTCAGTACACAGTGCTCAGTATTCAGTACACTGTACTCTCTACTCACTACTCAGTACACAGTGCTCAGTACTCAGTACACAGTACTCTCTACTCACTACACAGTACACAGTGCTCAGTACTCAATACACAGTACTCAGTACACAGTGCTCAGTACTCAGTCCTCAGTACACAGTGCTCAGTGCTCAGTGCTCAGTGCTCAGTACTCAGTGCTCAGCACTCAGTACTCCGTACTCAGTACTCGGTATTCGGTACTCACTACACACTACTCAGTGCTCAGTGCTCACTAGTCAGTAATCAGTACTCAGTACACAATGCTCAGTGCTCAGTACTCAGTACACAGTACTCAGTACGCAGTACTCACTACTCAGTACACAGTGCTCAGTACACAGTGCTCAGTACACAGTGCTCAGTAGTCAGTAGTCAGTAGTCAGTACTCAGTAGTCAGTACTCAGTACTCAGTACTCAGTACTCAGTACTCAGTAGTCAGTACTCAGTAGTCAGTAGTCAGTAGTCAGTACTCAGTACTCAGTACTCAGTACTCAGTGCTCACTACTCAGTACTCAGTACTCAGTACACAGTGCTCAGTACTCAGTACTCAGTACACAGTGCTCAGTACTCAGTACTCAGTACTCAGTGCTCACTACTCAGTACTCAGTACTCAGTACTCAGTACTCAGTACACAGTGCTCAGTACTTAGTACTCAGTACTCAGTACTCAGTGCTCAGTACTCAGTACTCAGTACACAGTGCACAGTGCTCAGTACTAAGAACCACTACTCAGTACACAGTGTCCAGTGCTCAGAACTCAGGACACAGTAAACAGAATTCAGTACACAGTGCTCAGTACACAGTACACAGTGCTCAGTGCTCAGTACTCAGTACTCAGTACATAGTACTCAGTACTCAGTACTCGGTTCTCATTACACAGTGCTCAGAGCTCATTACTCAGTACCCAGTACACAGTGCTCAGTGCTCAGTACTCAGTACACAGTGCGCAGTGCACAGTACTCAGTACACAGTACACAGTGCTCAGTGCTCCGTGCTCAGTACTCAGTACACACTAATTACTAATCACTACTCAGTACACAGTACTCGGAACTCAGTACACAGTATTCAGTGCTCATTACACAGTACTCACTACTCAGCACACAGTGCCCAGTACTCAGTACACAGTACTCTCTACTCACTACTCAGTACACAGTGCTCAGTACTCCGTCCTCAGTACACAATACACAGTACTCAGTAAACAGTGCTCAGTGCGCAGTACTCAGTACTCAGTACACAGTAATTGCTATTCACTACTCAGTACACAGTACTCAGAACTCAGTACACAGTACTCAGAACTCAGTACACAGTACTCAGTACACAGTGCTCAGTGCTCCGTACACAGTACTCAGTACACAGTGCTCAGTGCTCCGTACACAGTACTCACTACTCAGTACACAGTGCTCAGTATTCAGTACACTGTACTCTCTACTCACTACTCAGTACACAGTGCTCAGTACTCAGTACACAGTACTCTCTACTCACTACACAGTACACAGTGCTCAGTACTCAATACACAGTACTCAGTACACAGTGCTCAGTACTCAGTCCTCAGAAAACAGTGCTCAGTGCTCAGTGCTCAGTGCTCAGTGCTCAGCACTCAGTACTCAGTACTCAGTACTCGGTATTCGGTACTTACTACTCAGTGCTCAGTGCTCACTAGTCAGTAATCAGTACTCAGTACACAATGCTCAGTACACAGTACTCAGTACACAGTGCTCAGTACTCAGTAGTCAGTAGTCAGTAGTCAGTAGTCAGTACTCAGTACTCAGTACTCAGTACTCAGTACACAGTGCTCAGTACTCAGTGCTCAGTACTCAGTACTCAGTACACAGTGCACAGTGCTCAGTACTAAGAACCACTACTCAGTACACAGTGTCCAGTGCTCAGAACTCAGTACACAGTGCGCAGTGCACAGTACTCTGTACACAGTACACAGTGCTCAGTGCTCCGTGCTCAGTACACAGTACACACTAATTACTAATCACTACTCAGTACACAGTACTCGGAACTCAGTACACAGTATTCAGTGCTCATTACACAGTACTCACTAGTCAGCACACAGTGCCCAGTACTCAGTACACAGTACTCTCTACTCACTACTCAGTACACAGTGCTCAGTACTCCGTCCTCAGTACACAATACACAGTACTCAGTAAACAGTGCTCAGTGCGCAGTACTCAGTACTCAGTACACAGTAATTGCTATTCACTACTCAGTACACAGTACTCAGAACTCAGTACACAGTACTCAGAACTCAGTACACAGTACTCAGTACACAGTGCTCAGTGCTCCGTACACAGTACTCACTACTCAGTACACAGTGCTCAGTATTCAGTACACTGTACTCTCTACTCACTACTCAGTACACAGTGCTCAGTACTCAGTACACAGTACTCTCTACTCACTACACAGTACACAGTGCTCAGTACTCAATACACAGTACTCAGTACACAGTGCTCAGTACTCAGTCCTCAGAAAACAGTGCTCAGTGCTCAGTGCTCAGTGCTCAGTGCTCAGCACTCAGTACTCAGTACTCGGTATTCGGTACTCACTACTCACTACTCAGTGCTCAGTGCTCACTAGTCAGTAATCAGTACTCAGTACACAATGCTCAGTGCTCAGTACTCAGTACACAGTACTCAGTACACAGTGCTCAGTACTCAGTAGTCAGTAGTCAGTAGTCAGTACTCAGTACTCAGTACTCAGTACTCAGTACACAGTGCTCAGTACTCAGTACTCAGTACTCAGTACTCAGTACTCAGTATTCAGTGCTCACTACTAAGCACTCAGTACTCAGTGCTCAGTACTCAGTACTCAGTACTCAGTACACAGTGCACAGTGCTCAGTACTAAGAACCACTACTCAGTACACAGTGTCCAGTGCTCAGAACTCAGGACACAGTAAACTGAATTCAGTACACAGTGCTCAGTACACAGTACACAGTGCTCAGTGCTCAGTACTCAGTACTCAGTACACAGTACTCAGTACTCAGTACTCGGTACTCATTACACAGTGCTCAGAGCTCATTACTCAGTACCCAGTACACAGTGCTCAGTGCTCAGTACTCAGTACTCAGTACAGAGTGCTCAGTGCTCAGTGCTCAGTACTCAGTACTCAGTACACAGTGCGCGGTGCACAGCACTCAGTACTCAGTACACAGTACTCAGTACACAGTGATCAGTGCTCAGTACTCAGTACTCAGTACTCAGTACTCAGTACTCAGTACTCAGTGCTCAGTACTCAAGACTCAGTACTCAGTACTCAGTACACAGTGCTCAGTGCTCAGTACACAGTACTCAGTACACAGTACACAGTACACAGTACTCAGTACACAGTACACGGTACACGGTAGTCAGTACACAGTACTCAGTACTCAGCACACAGTACTCACTACTCAGTACACAGTGCTCAGTACTCAGTACTCAGTACTCAGTACACAGTACTCAGTACACAGTACTCAGTACACAGTGCTCAGTGCTCAGTACCCAGTACTCAGTACACAGTGCTCAGTGCTCAGTGCTCAGTAGTCAGTACACCGTAATTACTATTCACTACTCAGTACACTGTACTCAGAACTCAGTACACAGTGCTCAGTAAACAGTACTCACTACTCAGTACACAGTACACAGTACACAGCATACAGTACTCAGTACACAGTACTCAGTACTCAGTACACAGTACTCAGTAGACAGTATTCAGTACACAGTACTCAGTTCTCAGTACACAGTTCTCAGTACACAGTGCTCTCTACTCAATACTCAGTACACAGTGCTCAGTAAACAGTACTCACTACTCAGTACACAGTACACAGTACACAGCATACAGTACTCAGTACACAGTACTCAGTACTCAGTACACAGTACTCAGTAGACAGTACTCAGTACACAGTACTCAGTTCTCAGTACACAGTTCTCAGTACACAGTGCTCTCTACTCACTACTCAGTACACAGTGCTCAGTGCTCAGTACTCAGTACTCAGTACACAGTACTCAGTACTCAGTACTCATTACACAGTGCTCAGAGCTCATTACTCAGTACCCAGTACAGTGCTCAGTACTCAGTACGTGCTCAGTGCTCAGTGCTCAGTACTCAGTACACAGTGCGCAGTGCTAAGTACTCAGTACACAGTACTCATTACACAGTGATCAGTGCGCAGTAAACAGTACTCAGTACACAGTGCTCAGTACACAGTACACGGTACTCAGTACACAGTACACAGTACTCAGTACACAGTACTCAGTACACAGCACACAATACTCAGTACACAGTACTCAGTACATGGTAACGGTAGATGGTACTCAGTACACAGTACTCTGTACTCAGTACTCAGTACTCAGTACTCAGTAATCAGTACACAGTACACGGTAACGGTACACGGTACTCAGTACACAGTACTCAGTACACAGTGCTCAGTACACAGTGCTCAGTATTCAGTACACTGTACTCTCTACTCACTACTCAGTACACAGTGCTCAGTACTCAGTACACAGTACTCTCTACTCACTACTCAGTACGCAGTGCTCAGTACTCAGTACTCAGTGCTCAGTACACAGTGCTCAGTGCTCAATACACAGTACTCAGTACACAGTACACAGTACACACTACTCAGTACACAGTACACGGTACACGGTACAAAGTATACTGTACCCAGTACACAGTACACAGTATTCAGTACACAATACTCAGTACACAGTACTCAGTACAGAGTACACAGTACTCAGTACACAGTACTCAAAACACAGAACTCAAAACACAGAACTCAGTACTCAGTACACAGTACTCAGTACACAGTACTTAGTACACAGTACTTAGTAAACAGTACTCAGTACACAGTACACAGTAATCAGTACACAGTACACAGTACTCAGTACACAGTACACAGAACACGGTGCACGGTACTCAGTACACAGTACTCAGTACTCAGTACACAGTACTCAGTACACAGTACTCAGTTCTCAGTACACAGTACTAAGCACACAGTACTCACTACTCAGTACACAGTGCTCAGTACTCAGTACACAGTACTCTCTACTCACTACTCAGTACACAGTGCTCAGTACTCAGTACTCAGTACACAGTACTCAGTACACAGTACACAGTGCTCAGTGCACAGTAAACAGTACTCTCTACTCACTACTCAGTACAAAGTGCTCAGTACTCAGTACACAGTACTCAGTACACAGTACTCAGTACACAGTATTCAGTACACAGTGCTCAGTGCTCAGTACTCAGTACTCAGTACTCAGTACTCAGTGCTCAGTACTCAGTGCTCAGAGCTCATTACTCAGTACCCAGTACACAGTGCTCAGTGCTCAGTACTCAGTACTCAGTACAGAGTGCTCAGTGCTCAGTGCTCAGTACTCAGTACTCAGTACACAGTGCGCGGTGCACAGCACTCAGTACTCAGTACACAGTACTCAGTACACAGTGATCAGTGCTCAGTACTCAGTACTCAGTACTCAGTACTCAGTACTCAGTGCTCAGTGCTCAGTACTCAAGACTCAGTACTCAGTACTCAGTACACAGTGCTCAGTGCTCAGTACACAGTACTCAGTACACAGTACACAGTACACAGTACTCAGTACACAGTACACGGTACACGGTAGTCAGTACACAGTACTCAGTACTCAGCACACAGTACTCACTACTCAGTACACAGTGCTCAGTACTCAGTACTCAGTACTCAGTACACAGTACTCAGTACACAGTACTCAGTACACAGTGCTCAGTGCTCAGTACCCAGTACTCAGTACACAGTGCTCAGTGCTCAGTGCTCAGTACTCAGTACACCGTAATTACTATTCACTACTCAGTACACTGTACTCAGAACTCAGTACACAATGCTCAGTAAACAGTACTCACTACTCAGTACACAGTACATAGTACACAGCATACAGTACTCAGTACACAGTACTCAGTACTCAGTACACAGTACTCAGTAGACAGTACTCAGTACACAGTACTCAGTTCTCAGTACACAGTTCTCAGTACACAGTGCTCTCTACTCAATACTCAGTACACAGTGCTCAGTAAACAGTACTCACTACTCAGTACACAGTACACAGTACACAGCATACAGTACTCAGTACACAGTACTCAGTACTCAGTACACAGTACTCAGTAGACAGTACTCAGTACACAGTACTCAGTTCTCAGTACAAAGTTCTCAGTACACAGTGCTCTCTACTCACTACTCAGTACACAGTGCTCAGTGCTCAGTACTCAGTACTCAGTACACAGTACTCAGTACTCAGTACTCATTACACAGTGCTCAGAGCTCATTACTCAGTACCCAGTACAGTGCTCAGTACTCAGTACAGTGCTCAGTGCTCAGTGCTCAGTACTCAGTACACAGTGCGCAGTGCTAAGTACTCAGTACACAGTACTCATTACACAGTGATCAGTGCGCAGTAAACAGTACTCAGTACACAGTGCTCAGTACACAGTACACGGTACTCAGTACACAGTACACAGTACTCAGTACACAGTACTCAGTACACAGCACACAATACTCAGTACACAGTACTCAGTACATGGTAACGGTAGACGGTACTCAGTACACAGTACTCTGTACTCAGTACTCAGTACTCAGTACTCAGTAATCAGTACACAGTACACGGTAACGGTACACGGTACTCAGTACACAGTACTCAGTACACAGTGCTCAGTACACAGTGCTCAGTATTCAGTACACTGTACTCTCTACTCACTACTCAGTACACAGTGCTCAGTACTCAGTACACAGTACTCTCTACTCACTACTCAGTACGCAGTGCTCAGTACTCAGTACTCAGTGCTCAGTACACAGTGCTCAGTGCTCAATACACAGTACTCAGTACACAGTACACAGTACACAGTACTCAGTACACAGTACACGGTACACGGTACAAAGTATACTGTACCCAGTACACAGTACACAGTATTCAGTACACAATACTCAGTACACAGTACTCAGTACAGAGTACACAGTACTCAGTACACAGTACTCAAAACACAGAACTCAAAACACAGAACTCAGTACTCAGTACACAGTACTCAGTACACAGTACTTAGTACACAGTACTTAGTAAACAGTACTCAGTTCACAGTACACAGTAATCAGTACACAGTACACAGTACTCAGTACACAGTACACAGAACACGGTGCACGGTACTCAGTACACAGTACTCAGTACTCAGTACACAGTACTCAGTACACAGTACTCAGTTCTCAGTACACAGTACTCAGCACACAGTACTCACTACTCAGTACACAGTGCTCAGTACTCAGTACACAGTACTCTCTACTCACTACTCAGTACACAGTGCTCAGTACTCAGTACTCAGTACACAGTACTCAGTACACAGTACACAGTGCTCAGTGCACAGTAAACAGTACTCTCTACTCACTACTCAGTACAAAGTGCTCAGTACTCAGTACTCAGTACACAGTACTCAGTACACAGTACTCAGTACACAGTACTCAGTACACAGTATTCAGTACACAGTGCTCAGTGCTCAGTACTCAGTACTCAGTACTCAGTACTCAGTGCTCAGTACTCAGTACTCAGTACTCAGTACTCAGTACTCAGAACACAGTGCTCAGTACACAGTACTCAGTACACAGTGCTCAGTGCTCAGTACTCAGTACTCAGTACTCAGTACTCAGTACTCAGTACTCAGTGCTCAGTACTCAGTACTCAGTGCTCAGTACTCAGTACTCAGTACTCAGTACTCAGTGCTCAGTACTCAGTACTCAGTACTCAGTACTCAGAACACAGTGCTCAGTACACAGTGCTCATTGCTCAGTGCTCAGTACTCAGTACACTGTAATTACTATTCACTATTCAGTACACAGTACTCAGAACTCAGTACGCAGTACTCAGTACTCAGTACACAGTGCTCAGTACTCAGTACACAGTGCTCAGTACTCAGTACACAGTGCTCAGTGCTCAGTACACAGTGCTCAGTATTCAGTACACTGTACTCTTGACTCACTACTCAGTACACAGTGCTCAGTACTCAGTACACAGTACTCAGTACACAGTGCTCAGTGCTCAGTACACAGTACACAGTACTCACTACTCAGTACACAGTACACAGTGAGCAGTACTCAGTACTCAGTACACAGTAATTGCTATTCACTACTAAGATCACAGTACTCAGAACTCAGTACACAGTACTCAGAACTCAGTACACAGTACTCAGTAGACATTGCTCAGTGCTCAGTGCTCAGTACACAGTACTCAGTACACAGTAATTACTATTGACTACTCAGCACACAGTACTCAGAACTCAGTACACATTACTCAGTACACAGTGCTCAGAGCTCAGTACACAGTACTCACTACTCAGTAGACAGTGCTCAGTATTCAGTACACTGTACTCTTGACTCACTACTCAGTACACAGTGCTCAGTACTCAGTACACAGTACTCTCTACTCACTACTCAGTACTCAGTACACAGTACACAGTGCTCAGTGCTCAGTACTCAGTACACAGTGCTCAGTGCTCAGTACTCAGTACACAGTGCTCAGTGCTCAGTACTCAGTACTCAGTATACAGTGCTCAGTATTCAGTACTCAGTACTCAGTACACAGTGCTCAGTGCTCAGTGCTCAGTACTCAGTACTCAGTACTCAGTACACAGTACACAGTGCTCAGTGCTCAGTGCTCAGCACTCAGCACTCAGCACTCAGTACTCAGTACTCAGTACTCAGTACTCAGTACACAGTGCTCAGTACTCAGTAGTCAGTAGTCAGTAGTCAGTAGTCAGTACTCAGTACTCAGTACTCAGTACTCAGTACACAGTGCTCAGTACTCAGTACTCAGTACTCAGTACTCAGTACTCAGTACTCAGTGCTCACTACTAAGTACTCAGTACTCAGTGCTCAGTACTCAGTACTCAGTACACAGTGCACAGTGCTCAGTACTAAGAACCACTACTCAGTACACAGTGTCCAGTGCTCAGAACTCAGGACACAGTAAACTGAATTCAGTACACAGTGCTCAGTACACAGTACACAGTGCTCAGTGCTCAGTACTCAGTACTCAGTACACAGTACTCAGTACTCAGTACTCGGTACTCATTACACAGTGCTCAGAGCTCATTACTCAGTACCCAGTACACAGTGCTCAGTGCTCAGTACTCAGTACTCAGTACAGAGTGCTCAGTGCTCAGTGCTCAGTACTCAGTACTCAGTACACAGTGCGCGGTGCACAGCACTCAGTACTCAGTACACAGTACTCAGTACACAGTGATCAGTGCTCAGTACTCAGTACTCAGTACTCAGTACTCAGTACTCAGTGCTCAGTGCTCAGTACTCAAGACTCAGTACTCAGTACTCAGTACACAGTGCTCAGTGCTCAGTACACAGTACTCAGTACACAGTACACAGTACACAGTACTCAGTACACAGTACACGGTACACGGTAGTCAGTACACAGTACTCAGTACTCAGCACACAGTACTCACTACTCAGTACACAGTGCTCAGTACTCAGTACTCAGTACTCAGTACACAGTACTCAGTACACAGTACTCAGTACACAGTGCTCAGTGCTCAGTACCCAGTACTCAGTACACAGTGCTCAGTGCTCAGTGCTCAGTACTCAGTACACCGTAATTACTATTCACTACTCAGTACACTGTACTCAGAACTCAGTACACAATGCTCAGTAAACAGTACTCACTACTCAGTACACAGTACACAGTACACAGCATACAGTACTCAGTACACAGTACTCAGTACTCAGTACACAGTACTCAGTAGACAGTACTCAGTACACAGTACTCAGTTCTCAGTACACAGTTCTCAGTACACAGTGCTCTCTACTCAATACTCAGTACACAGTGCTCAGTAAACAGTACTCACTACTCAGTACACAGTACACAGTACACAGCATACAGTACTCAGTACACAGTACTCAGTACTCAGTACACAGTACTCAGTAGACAGTACTCAGTACACAGTACTCAGTTCTCAGTACACAGTTCTCAGTACACAGTGCTCTCTACTCACTACTCAGTACACAGTGCTCAGTGCTCAGTACTCAGTACTCAGTACACAGTACTCAGTACTCAGTACTCATTACACAGTGCTCAGAGCTCATTACTCAGTACCCAGTACAGTGCTCAGTACTCAGTACAGTGCTCAGTGCTCAGTGCTCAGTACTCAGTACACAGTGCGCAGTGCTAAGTACTCAGTACACAGTACTCATTACACAGTGATCAGTGCGCAGTAAACAGTACTCAGTACACAGTGCTCAGTACAAAGTACACGGTACTCAGTACACAGTACACAGTACTCAGTACACAGTACTCAGTACACAGCACACAATACTCAGTACACAGTACTCAGTACATGGTAACGGTAGACGGTACTCAGTACACAGTACTCTGTACTCAGTACTCAGTACTCAGTACTCAGTAATCAGTACACAGTACACGGTAACGGTACACGGTACTCAGTACACAGTACTCAGTACACAGTGCTCAGTACACAGTGCTCAGTATTCAGTACACTGTACTCTCTACTCACTACTCAGTACACAGTGCTCAGTACTCAGTACACAGTACTCTCTACTCACTACTCAGTACGCAGTGCTCAGTACTCAGTACTCAGTGCTCAGTACACAGTGCTCAGTGCTCAATACACAGTACTCAGTACACAGTACACAGTACACAGTACTCAGTACACAGTACACGGTACACGGTACAAAGTATACTGTACCCAGTACACAGTACACAGTATTCAGTACACAATACTCAGTACACAGTACTCAGTACAGAGTACACAGTACTCAGTACACAGTACTCAAAACACAGAACTCAAAACACAGAACTCAGTACTCAGTACACAGTACTCAGTACACAGTACTTAGTACACAGTACTTAGTAAACAGTACTCAGTACACAGTACACAGTAATCAGTACACAGTACACAGTACTCAGTACACAGTACACAGAACACGGTGCACGGTACTCAGTACACAGTACTCAGTACTCAGTACACAGTACTCAGTACACAGTACTCAGTTCTCAGTACACAGTACTCAGCACACAGTACTCACTACTCAGTACACAGTGCTCAGTACTCAGTACACAGTACTCTCTACTCACTACTCAGTACACAGTGCTCAGTACTCAGTACTCAGTACACAGTACTCAGTACACAGTACACAGTGCTCAGTGCACAGTAAACAGTACTCTCTACTCACTACTCAGTACAAAGTGCTCAGTACTCAGTACTCAGTACACAGTACTCAGTACACAGTACTCAGTACACAGTACTCAGTACACAGTACTCAGTACACAGTATTCAGTACACAGTGCTCAGTGCTCAGTACTCAGTACTCAGTACTCAGTACTCAGTACTCAGTGCTCAGTACTCAGTACTCAGTACTCAGTACTCAGAACACAGTGCTCAGTACACAGTACTCAGTACACAGTGCTCAGTGCTCAGTACTCAGTACTCAGTACTCAGTACTCAGTACTCAGTGCTCAGTACTCAGTACTCAGTGCTCAGTACTCAGTACTCAGTACTCAGTACTCAGTGCTCAGTACTCAGTACTCAGTACTCAGTACTCAGAACACAGTGCTCAGTACACAGTGCTCATTGCTCAGTGCTCAGTACTCAGTACACTGTAATTACTATTCACTATTCAGTACACAGTACTCAGAACTCAGTACGCAGTACTCAGTACTCAGTACACAGTGCTCAGTACTCAGTACACAGTGCTCAGTACTCAGTACACAGTGCTCAGTGCTCAGTACACAGTGCTCAGTATTCAGTACACTGTACTCTTGACTCACTACTCAGTACACAGTGCTCAGTACTCAGTACACAGTACTCAGTACTCAGTGCTCAGTGCTCAGTACACAGTACACAGTACTCACTACTCAGTACACAGTACACAGTGAGCAGTACTCAGTACTCAGTACACAGTAATTGCTATTCACTACTAAGATCACAGTACTCAGAACTCAGTACACAGTACTCAGAACTCAGTACACAGTACTCAGTAGACATTGCTCAGTGCTCAGTGCTCAGTACACAGTACTCAGTACACAGTAATTACTATTGACTACTCAGCACACAGTACTCAGAACTCAGTACACATTACTCAGTACACAGTGCTCAGAGCTCAGTACACAGTACTCACTACTCAGTAGACAGTGCTCAGTATTCAGTACACTGTACTCTTGACTCACTACTCAGTACACAGTGCTCAGTACTCAGTACACAGTACTCTCTACTCACTACTCAGTACTCAGTACACAGTACACAGTGCTCAGTGCTCAGTACTCAGTACACAGTGCTCAGTGCTCAGTACTCAGTACACAGTGCTCAGTGCTCAGTACTCAGTACTCAGTATACAGTGCTCAGTATTCAGTACTCAGTACTCAGTACACAGTGCTCAGTGCTCAGTACTCAGTACTCAGTACTCAGCACTCAGCACTCAGCACTCAGTACTCAGTACTCAGTACACAGTGCACAGTGCTCAGTACACAGTGCTCAGTACTCAGTACACAGTGTTCAGTGCTCAGTACTCAGTACTCAGTACACAGTACTTAGTACACAGTGCTCAGTGCTCAGTACTCAGTACTCAGTACACAGTGCTCAGTGCTGAGTACTCAGTACAAACTACTCAGTACACAGTGCTCAGTGCTCAGTATTCAGTACACAGTACTCAGTGCTCAGTACTCAGTACTCAGTACACTATGCTCAGTGCTTAGTACACAGTACTCAGTATACAGTAATCAGTACACAGTGCTCAGTACACAGTGCTCAGTACTCAGTACTCAGTACTCAGTACACAGTGCTCAGTGCTCAGCACTCAGTACTCAGTACTCAGTACACAGTACTCAGTACTCAGTACACAGTGCACAGTGCTCAGTACACAGTGCTCAGTACTCAGTGCTCAGTACACAGTGCTCAGTGCTCAGTACTCAGTACTCAGTACACAGTACTTAGTACACAGTGCTCAGTGCTCAGTACTCAGTACTCAGTACACAGTGCTCAATGCTCAGTACTCAGTACTCAGTACTCAGTACACAGTGCTCAGTGCTCAGTACTCAGTACACAGTGCTCAGTGCTCAGTACTCAGTGCTCAGTACACAGTACTCAGTACCCAGTACACAGTGCACAGTACTCAGTACACAGTGCTCAGTGCTCAGTACTCAGTACTCAGTACTCAGTGCTCAGTGGACAGTGCTCAGTACTCAGTACACAGTGCTCAGTGCTCAGTACTCAGTACTCAGTGCTTAGTACGCAGTAAGCAGTACACAGTACTCAGTACACAGTGCTCAGTGCTCAATACACAGTACTCAGTACACAGTGCTCAGTGCTCAATACACAGTACTCAGTACACAGTGCTCAGTACTCAGTACTCAGTACACAGTGCTCAGAGCTCAGTACTCAGTACACAGTGCTCAGTGCTCAGTGCTCAGTACTCAGTACTCAGTACACAGTACTCAGTACTCAGTACTCAGTACACAGAGCTCAGTGCGCAGTACTCAGTACACAGTGCTCAGTGCTCAGCACACAGTCCTCAGTATTCAGTACACTGTACTCTCTACTCACTACTCAGTACACAGTGCTCAGTACTCAGTACACAGTACTCTCTACTCACTACTCAGTACACAGTGCTCAATACTCAGTACACAGTACACAGTACTCAGTACACAGTGCTCAGTACTCAGTCCTCAGTACACAGTGCTCAGTGCTCAGTGTTCAGTGCTCAGTGCTCAATACTCGGTACTCGGTATTCGGTACTCACTACTCACTACTCACTACTCAGTACTCAGTGCTCAGTGCTCAGTGCTCAGCAGTCAGTAATCAGTACTCAGTACACAATGCTCAGTGCTCAGTACACAGTACACAGTACTCAGTACACAGTGCCCAGTGCTCAGTACTAAGTGCCCACTACTCAATACACAGTGTCCAGAGCTCAGAACTCAGGACAGAGTAAACAGAATTCAGTACACAGTACTCATTACACAGTGCTCAGTCCTCAGTTCTTTGTACTCAGTACACAGTACTCAGCACTCAGTACACAGTACTCAGTGCTCAGTGCTCAGTAATCAGTACACAGTGCTCAGTGCTCAGTACTCAAGACTCGGTACTCAGTACACAGTGCTCAGTACTCAGTACTCAGTACGCAGTACTCAGTACACAGTACTCAGTACACAGTACACAGTACTCAGTTCTCAGTACACAGTACTCAGTACTCAGTACTCAGTACTCAGTACTCAGTACTCAGTACACAGTGCTCAGTACTCAGTACACAGTGCTCAGTGCTCAGTACTCAGTACTCAGTACACAGTAATTACTATTCACTACTCAGTACACAGTACTCAGAACTCAGTACACAGTACTCAGTACACAGTGCTCAGTACAAAGTGCTCAGTGCTCAGTACACAGTACACAGTACTCACTACTCAGTACACAGTACACAGTGCGCAGTACTCAGTACTCAGTACACAGTAATTGCTATTCACTACTAAGATCACAGTACTCAGAACTCAGTACACAGTACTCAGAACTCAGTACACAGTACTCAGTAGACATTGCTCAGTGCTCAGTGCTCAGTACACAGTACTCAGTACACAGTAATTACTATTGACTACTCAGCACACAGTACTCAGAACTCAGTACACAGTACTCAGAACTCAGTACACATTACTCAGTACACAGTGCTCAGAGCTCAGTACACAGTACTCACTACTCAGTAGACAGTGCTCAGTATTCAGTACACTGTACTCTTGACTCAATACTCAGTACACAGTGCTCAGTACTCAGTCCTCAGTACACAATACACAGTACTCAGTAAACAGTGCTCAGTACGCAGTACTCAGTACTCAGTACACAGTAATTGCTATTCACTACTCAGTACACAGTACTCAGAACTCAGTACACAGTACTCAGAACTCAGTACACAGTACTCAGTACACAGTGCTCAGTGCTCAGTCCTCCGTACACAGTACTCACTACTCAGTACACAGTACTCTCTACTCACTACACAGTACACAGTGCTCAGTACTCAATACACAGTTATCAGTACACAGTGCTCAGTACTCAGTCCTCAGTACACAGTGCTCAGTGCTCAGTGCTCAGTGCTCAGTACTCAGTGCTCAGCACTCAGTACTCAGTACTCAGTACTCAGTACTCAGTACTCGGTATTCGGTACTCACTACTCACTACTCAGTGCTCAGTGCTCACTAGTCAGTAATCAGTACTCAGTACACAATGCTCAGTGCTCAGTACTCAGTACACAGTACACAGTACTCAGTACACAGTGCTCAGTACACAGTGCTCAGTAGTCAGTAGTCAGTACTCAGAACTCAGTACTCAGTACTCAGTAGTCAGTACTCAGTAGTCAGTAGTCAGTACTCAGTACTCAGTACTCAGTACTCAGTACTCAGTGCTCACTACTCAGTACTCAGTACTCAGTACACAGTGCTCAGTACTCAGTACTCAGTACACAGTGCTCAGTACTCAGTACTCAGTACTCAGTGCTCACTACTCAGTACTCAGTACTCAGTACTCAGTACTCAGTACTCAGTACTCAGTACACAGTGCTCAGTACTTAGTACTCAGTACTCAGTGCTCAGTACTCAGTACTCAGTACACAGTGCACAGTGCTCAGTACTAAGAACCACTACTCAGTACACAGTGCGCGGTGCTCAGCACTCAGTACTCAGTACACAGTACTCAGTACACAGTGATCAGTGCTCAGTACTCAGTACTCAGTACTCAGTACTCAGTGCTCAGTGCTCAGTACTCAAGACTCAGTACTCAGTACTCAGTACACAGTGCTCAGTGCTCAGTACAAAGTACTCAGTACACAGTACACAGTACTCAGTACACAGTACACGGTACACGGTAGTCAGTACACAGTACTCAGTACTCAGCACACAGTACTCACTACTCAGTACACAGTGCTCAGTACGCAGTACTCAGTACTCAGTACACAGTACTCAGTACACAGTACTCAGTACACAGTGCTCAGTGCTCAGTACCCAGTACTCAGTACACAGTGCTCAGTGCTCAGTGCTCAGTACTCAGTACACAGTAATTACTATTCACTACTCAGTACACTGTACTCAGAACTCAGTACACAGTACTCAGTACACAGTGCTCAGTGCTCAGTCCTCCGTACACAGTACTCACTACTCAGTACACAGTACTCTCTACTCACTACACAGTACACAGTGCTCAGTACTCAATACACAGTTATCAGTACACAGTGCTCAGTACTCACTCCTCAGTACACAGTGCTCAGTGCTCAGTGCTCAGTGCTCAGTGCTCAGTACTCAGTACTCAGTACTCAGTACTCGGTATTCGGTACTCACTACTCACTACTCAGTGCTCAGTGCTCACTAGTCAGTAATCAGTACTCAGTACACAATGCTCAGTGCTCAGTACTCAGTACACAGTACACAGTACTCAGTACACAGTGCTCAGTACTCAGTAGTCAGTAGTCAGTAGTCAGTACTCAGTACTCAGTACTCAGTACACAGTGCTCAGTACTCAGTACTCAGTACTCAGTACTCAGTACTCAGTGCTCACTACTAAGTACTCAGTACTCAGTGCTCAGTACTCAGTACTCAGTACACAGTGCACAGTGCTCAGTACTAAGAACCACTACTCAGTACACAGTGTCCAGTGCTCAGAACTCAGGACACAGTAAACTGAATTCAGTACACAGTGCTCAGTACACAGTACACAGTGCTCAGTGCTCAGTCCTCCGTACACAGTACTCACTACTCAGTACACAGTACTCTCTACTCACTACACAGTACACAGTGCTCAGTACTCAATACACAGTTATCAGTACACAGTGCTCAGTACTCAGTCCTCAGTACACAGTGCTCAGTGCTCAGTGCTCAGTACTCAGTGCTCAGCACTCAGTACTCAGTACTCAGTACTCAGTACTCAGTACTCGGTATTCGGTACTCACTACTCACTACTCAGTGCTCAGTGCTCACTAGTCAGTAATCAGTACTCAGTACACAATGCTCAGTGCTCAGTACTCAGTACACAGTACACAGTACTCAGTACACAGTGCTCAGTACACAGTGCTCAGTAGTCAGTAGTCAGTACTCAGTACTCAGTACTCAGTACTCAGTACTCAGTAGTCAGTACTCAGTAGTCAGTAGTCAGTACTCATTACTCAGTACTCAGTACTCAGTGCTCACTACTCAGTACTCAGTACTCAGTACACAGTGCTCAGTACTCAGTACTCAGTACACAGTGCTCAGTACTCAGTACTCAGTACTCAGTGCTCACTACTCAGTACTCAGTACTCAGTACTCAGTACTCAGTACTCAGTACACAGTGCTCAGCACTCAGTACACAGTACTCAGTGCTCAGTGCTCAGTAATCAGTACACAGTGCTCAGTGCTCAGTACTCAAGACTCGGTACTCAGTACACAGTGCTCAGTACTCAGTACTCAGTACGCAGTACTCAGTACACAGTACTCAGTACACAGTACACAGTACTCAGTTCTCAGTACACAGTACTCAGTACTCAGTACTCAGTACTCAGTACTCAGTACTCAGTACACAGTGCTCAGTACTCAGTACACAGTGCTCAGTGCTCAGTACTCAGTACTCAGTACACAGTAATTACTATTCACTACTCAGTACACAGTACTCAGAACTCAGTACACAGTACTCAGTACACAGTGCTCAGTACAAAGTGCTCAGTGCTCAGTACACAGTACACAGTACTCACTACTCAGTACACAGTACACAGTGCGCAGTACTCAGTACTCAGTACACAGTAATTGCTATTCACTACTAAGATCACAGTACTCAGAACTCAGTACACAGTACTCAGAACTCAGTACACAGTACTCAGTAGACATTGCTCAGTGCTCAGTGCTCAGTACACAGTACTCAGTACACAGTAATTACTATTGACTACTCAGCACACAGTACTCAGAACTCAGTACACAGTACTCAGAACTCAGTACACATTACTCACTACTCAGTAGACAGTGCTCAGTATTCAGTACACTGTACTCTTGACTCAATACTCAGTACACAGTGCTCAGTACTCAGTCCTCAGTACACAATACACAGAACTCAGTAAACAGTGCTCAGTACGCAGTACTCAGTACTCAGTACACAGTAATTGCTATTCACTACTCAGTACACAGTACTCAGAACTCAGTACACAGTACTCAGAACTCAGTACACAGTACTCAGTACACAGTGCTCAGTGCTCAGTCCTCCGTACACAGTACTCACTACTCAGTACACAGTACTCTCTACTCACTACACAGTACACAGTGCTCAGTACTCAATACACAGTTATCAGTACACAGTGCTCAGTACTCAGTCCTCAGTACACAGTGCTCAGTGCTCAGTGCTCAGTGCTCAGTACTCAGTGCTCAGCACTCAGTACTCAGTACTCAGTACTCAGTACTCAGTACTCGGTATTCGGTACTCACTACTCACTACTCAGTGCTCAGTGCTCACTAGTCAGTAATCAGTACTCAGTACACAATGCTCAGTGCTCAGTACTCAGTACACAGTACACAGTACTCAGTACACAGTGCTCAGTACACAGTGCTCAGTAGTCAGTAGTCAGTACTCAGAACTCAGTACTCAGTACTCAGTAGTCAGTACTCAGTAGTCAGTAGTCAGTACTCAGTACTCAGTACTCAGTACTCAGTACTCAGTGCTCACTACTCAGTACTCAGTACTCAGTACACAGTGCTCAGTACTCAGTACTCAGTACACAGTGCTCAGTACTCAGTACTCAGTACTCAGTGCTCACTACTCAGTACTCAGTACTCAGTACTCAGTACTCAGTACTCAGTACACAGTGCTCAGTACTTAGTACTCAGTACTCAGTGCTCAGTACTCAGTACTCAGTACACAGTGCACAGTGCTCAGTACTAAGAACCACTACTCAGTACACAGTGCGCGGTGCTCAGCACTCAGTACTCAGTACACAGTACTCAGTACACAGTGATCAGTGCTCAGTACTCAGTACTCAGTACTCAGTACTCAGTGCTCAGTGCTCAGTACTCAAGACTCAGTACTCAGTACTCAGTACACAGTGCTCAGTGCTCAGTACAAAGTACTCAGTACACAGTACACAGTACTCAGTACACAGTACACGGTACACGGTAGTCAGTACACAGTACTCAGTACTCAGCACACAGTACTCACTACTCAGTACACAGTGCTCAGTACGCAGTACTCAGTACTCAGTACACAGTACTCAGTACACAGTACTCAGTACACAGTGCTCAGTGCTCAGTACCCAGTACTCAGTACACAGTGCTCAGTGCTCAGTGCTCAGTACTCAGTACACAGTAATTACTATTCACTACTCAGTACACTGTACTCAGAACTCAGTACACAGTACTCAGTACACAGTGCTCAGTGCTCAGTCCTCCGTACACAGTACTCACTACTCAGTACACAGTACTCTCTACTCACTACACAGTACACAGTGCTCAGTACTCAATACACAGTTATCAGTACACAGTGCTCAGTACTCACTCCTCAGTACACAGTGCTCAGTGCTCAGTGCTCAGTGCTCAGTGCTCAGTACTCAGTACTCAGTACTCAGTACTCGGTATTCGGTACTCACTACTCACTACTCAGTGCTCAGTGCTCACTAGTCAGTAATCAGTACTCAGTACACAATGCTCAGTGCTCAGTACTCAGTACACAGTACACAGTACTCAGTACACAGTGCTCAGTACTCAGTAGTCAGTAGTCAGTAGTCAGTACTCAGTACTCAGTACTCAGTACACAGTGCTCAGTACTCAGTACTCAGTACTCAGTACTCAGTACTCAGTGCTCACTACTAAGTACTCAGTACTCAGTGCTCAGTACTCAGTACTCAGTACACAGTGCACAGTGCTCAGTACTAAGAACCACTACTCAGTACACAGTGTCCAGTGCTCAGAACTCAGGACACAGTAAACTGAATTCAGTACACAGTGCTCAGTACACAGTACACAGTGCTCAGTGCTCAGTCCTCCGTACACAGTACTCACTACTCAGTACACAGTACTCTCTACTCACTACACAGTACACAGTGCTCAGTACTCAATACACAGTTATCAGTACACAGTGCTCAGTACTCAGTCCTCAGTACACAGTGCTCAGTGCTCAGTGCTCAGTACTCAGTGCTCAGCACTCAGTACTCAGTACTCAGTACTCAGTACTCAGTACTCAGTACTCGGTATTCGGTACTCACTACTCACTACTCAGTGCTCAGTGCTCACTAGTCAGTAATCAGTACTCAGTACACAATGCTCAGTGCTCAGTACTCAGTACACAGTACACAGTACTCAGTACACAGTGCTCAGTACACAGTGCTCAGTAGTCAGTAGTCAGTACTCAGTACTCAGTACTCAGTACTCAGTACTCAGTAGTCAGTACTCAGTAGTCAGTAGTCAGTACTCATTACTCAGTACTCAGTACTCAGTGCTCACTACTCAGTACTCAGTACTCAGTACACAGTGCTCAGTACTCAGTACTCAGTACACAGTGCTCAGTACTCAGTACTCAGTACTCAGTGCTCACTACTCAGTACTCAGTACTCAGTACTCAGTACTCAGTACTCAGTACACAGTGCTCAGTACTTAGTACTCAGTACTCAGTGCTCAGTACTCAGTACTCAGTACACAGTGCACAGTGCTCAGTACTAAGAACCACTACTCAGTACACAGTGCGCGGTGCTCAGCACTCAGTACTCAGTACACAGTACTCAGTACACAGTGATCAGTGCTCAGTACTCAGTACTCAGTACTCAGTACTCAGTGCTCAGTGCTCAGTACTCAAGACTCAGTACTCAGTACTCAGTACACAGTGCTCAGTGCTCAGTACAAAGTACTCAGTACACAGTACACAGTACTCAGTACACAGTACACGGTACACGGTAGTCAGTACACAGTACTCAGTACTCAGCACACAGTACTCACTACTCAGTACACAGTGCTCAGTACGCAGTACTCAGTACTCAGTACACAGTACTCAGTACACAGTACTCAGTACACAGTGCTCAGTGCTCAGTACCCAGTACTCAGTACACAGTGCTCAGTGCTCAGTGCTCAGTACTCAGTACACAGTAATTACTATTCACTACTCAGTACACTGTACTCAGAACTCAGTACACAGTACTCAGTACACAGTGCTCAGTGCTCAGTCCTCCGTACACAGTACTCACTACTCAGTACACAGTACTCTCTACTCACTACACAGTACACAGTGCTCAGTACTCAATACACAGTTATCAGTACACAGTGCTCAGTACTCACTCCTCAGTACACAGTGCTCAGTGCTCAGTGCTCAGTGCTCAGTGCTCAGTACTCAGTGCTCAGCACTCAGTACTCAGTACTCAGTACTCAGTACTCAGTACTCAGTACTCGGTATTCGGTACTCACTACTCACTACTCAGTGCTCAGTGCTCACTAGTCAGTAATCAGTACTCAGTACACAATGCTCAGTGCTCAGTACTCAGTACACAGTACTCAGTACACAGTGCTCAGTACTCAGTACTCAGTAGTCAGTAGTCAGTAGTCAGTACTCAGTACTCAGTACACAGTGCTCAGTACTCAGTACTCAGTACTCAGTACTCAGTACTCAGTACTCAGTGCTCACTACTAAGTACTCAGTACTCAGTGCTCAGTACTCAGTACTCAGTACACAGTGCACAGTGCTCAGTACTAAGAACCACTACTCAGTACACAGTGTCCAGTGCTCAGAACTCAGGACACAGTAAACTGAATTCAGTACACAGTGCTCAGTACACAGTACACAGTGCTCAGTGCTCAGTACTCAGTACACAGTACTCAGTACTCAGTACTCAGTACTCAGTACTCGGTACTCATTACACAGTGCTCAGAGCTCATTACTCAGTACCCAGTACACAGTGCTCAGTGCTCAGTACTCAGTACACAGTGCTCAGTGCTCAGTGCTCAGTACTCAGTACTCAGTACTCAGTACACAGTGCGCGGTGCTCAGCACTCAGTACTCAGTACACAGTACTCAGTACACAGTGATCAGTGCTCAGTACTCAGTACTCAGTACTCAGTACTCAGTACTCAGTGCTCAGTGCTCAGTACTCAAGACTCAGTACTCAGTACTCAGTACACAGTGCTCAGTGCTCAGTACAAAGTACTCAGTACACAGTACACAGTACTCAGTACACAGTACACGGTACACGGTAGTCAGCACACAGTACTCAGTACTCAGCACACAGTACTCACTACTCAGTACACAGTGCTCAGTACGCAGTACTCAGTACTCAGTACACAGTACTCAGTACACAGTACTCAGTACACAGTGCTCAGTGCTCAGTACCCAGTACTCAGTACTCAGTACACAGTGCTCAGTGCTCAGTGCTCAGTACTCAGTACACAGTAATTACTATTCACTACTCAGTACACTGTACTCAGAACTCAGTACACAGTGCTCTGTGAACAGTACTCACTACTCAGTACACAGTACACAGTACACAGCATACAGTACTCAGTACATAGTACTCAGTACTCAGTACACAGTACGCAGTAGACAGTACTCAATACACAGTACTCAGTACTCAGTACACAGTACACGGTAATGGTACACGGTACTCAGTACACAGTACTCAGTACTCAGTACACAGTACTCAGTACACAGTGCTCAGTACACAGTGCTCAGTGTTCAGTGCTCATTGCTCAGTGCACAGTGCTCAGTGCTCGGTACTCGGTATTCGGTACTCACTACTCAGTGCTCAGTGCTCAGTGCTCAGTAGTCAGTAATCAGTACTAAGTACACAATGCTCAGTGCTCAGTACACAGTACTCAGTACACAGTACACTGTGCTCAGTACTCAGTACTCAGTACTCAGTACTCAGTACGCAGTACTCAGTACACAGTGCACAGTGCTCAGTACTAAGTACCCGATACACAGTGCTCAGTGCTCTGTACTCAGTACACAGTGCTCAGTGCTCAGTACTCAGTACACAGTGCTCAGTGCTCAGTATTCAGTACTCAGTACACTGTACTCAGTACTCATTACACAGTGCTCAGAGCGCAGTACTCAGTAAACAGTGCTCATTGCTCAGTGCTCAGTACTCAGTACACAGTGCTCAGTGCTCAGTGCTCAGTACTCAGTAATCAGTACACAGTGCACAGTGGTCAGTATTCAGTACTCAGTGCACAGTGCTCAGTACTCAGTACTTAGTGCACAGTGCTCCGTGCTCAGTACTCAGTACTCAGTACACAGTGCTCAGTGCTCAGTACTCAGTGCACAGTGCACAGTGCTCAGTGCTCAGTACTCAGTACTCAGTACACAGTGCTCAGTGCTCAGTACTCAGTACTCAGTACTCAGTACTCAGTACTCAGTACACAGTACTCAGGACTCAGTACTCAGTACTCAGTACACAGTGCTCAGTGCTCAGTACTCAGTACTCAGTGCACAGTGCACAGTGCTCTGTGCTCAGTGCTCAGTACTCAGTGCACAGTGCACAGTGCTCAGTGCTCAGTACTCAGTACTCAGTACACAGTGCACAGTGCTCTGTGCTCAGTACTCAGTGCACAGTGCTCAGCGCTCAGTGCTCAGTACTCAGTACTCAGTACTCAGTACTCAGTACACAATGCTCAGTGCTCAGTACTCAGTACTCAGTACTCAGTACTCAGTACTGAGTACTGAGCACTGAGCACTGTGTACTGAGTAGTCAGTACACAGTGCTCAGTGCTCCGTACTCATTACACAGTACTCAGCACTCAGTACACAGTGCTCAGTGCTCAGTGCTCAGTACTCAGTACTCAGTACTCAGTACACAGTGCTCAGTACTCAGTACTCAGTACACAGTGCTCAGTACTCAGTGCACAGTGCTCAGTGCTCAGTGCTCAGTACTCAGTACTCAGTACTCAGTACTCAGTACACAGTGCTCAGTACTCAGTACTCAGTACTCAGTACTCAGTACACAGTGCTCAGTACTCAGTACACAGTGCTCAGTACTCAGTACTCAGTACTCAGTACACAGTACTCAGTACTCAGCACACAGTACTCACTACTCAGTACACAGTGCTCAGTACGCAGTACTCAGTACTCAGTACACAGTACTCAGTACACAGTACTCAGTACACAGTGCTCAGTGCTCAGTACCCAGTACTCAGTACTCAGTACACAGTGCTCAGTGCTCAGTGCTCAGTACTCAGTACACAGTAATTACTATTCACTACTCAGTACACTGTACTCAGAACTCAGTACACAGTGCTCTGTGAACAGTACTCACTACTCAGTACACAGTACACAGTACACAGCATACAGTACTCAGTACATAGTACTCAGTACTCAGTACACAGTACGCAGTAGACAGTACTCAATACACAGTACTCAGTACTCAGTACACAGTACACGGTAATGGTACACGGTACTCAGTACACAGTACTCAGTACTCAGTACACAGTACTCAGTACACAGTGCTCAGTACACAGTGCTCAGTGTTCAGTGCTCATTGCTCAGTGCACAGTGCTCAGTGCTCGGTACTCGGTATTCGGTACTCACTACTCAGTGCTCAGTGCTCAGTGCTCAGTAGTCAGTAATCAGTACTAAGTACACAATGCTCAGTGCTCAGTACACAGTACTCAGTACACAGTACACTGTGCTCAGTACTCAGTACTCAGTACTCAGTACTCAGTACGCAGTACTCAGTACACAGTGCACAGTGCTCAGTACTAAGTACCCGATACACAGTGCTCAGTGCTCTGTACTCAGTACACAGTGCTCAGTGCTCAGTACTCAGTACACAGTGCTCAGTGCTCAGTATTCAGTACTCAGTACACTGTACTCAGTACTCATTACACAGTGCTCAGAGCGCAGTACTCAGTAAACAGTGCTCATTGCTCAGTGCTCAGTACTCAGTACACAGTGCTCAGTGCTCAGTGCTCAGTACTCAGTAATCAGTACACAGTGCACAGTGGTCAGTATTCAGTACTCAGTGCACAGTGCTCAGTACTCAGTACTTAGTGCACAGTGCTCCGTGCTCAGTACTCAGTACTCAGTACACAGTGCTCAGTGCTCAGTACTCAGTGCACAGTGCACAGTGCTCAGTGCTCAGTACTCAGTACTCAGTACACAGTGCTCAGTGCTCAGTACTCAGTACTCAGTACTCAGTACTCAGTACTCAGTACACAGTACTCAGGACTCAGTACTCAGTACTCAGTACACAGTGCTCAGTGCTCAGTACTCAGTACTCAGTGCACAGTGCACAGTGCTCTGTGCTCAGTGCTCAGTACTCAGTGCACAGTGCACAGTGCTCAGTGCTCAGTACTCAGTACTCAGTACACAGTGCACAGTGCTCTGTGCTCAGTACTCAGTGCACAGTGCTCAGCGCTCAGTGCTCAGTACTCAGTACTCAGTACTCAGTACTCAGTACACAATGCTCAGTGCTCAGTACTCAGTACTCAGTACTCAGTACTCAGTACTGAGTACTGAGCACTGAGCACTGTGTACTGAGTAGTCAGTACACAGTGCTCAGTGCTCCGTACTCATTACACAGTACTCAGCACTCAGTACACAGTGCTCAGTGCTCAGTGCTCAGTGCTCAGTGCTCAGTACTCAGTACACAGTGCTCAGTACTCAGTACTCAGTACACAGTGCTCAGTACTCAGTGCACAGTGCTCAGTGCTCAGTGCTCAGTACTCAGTACTCAGTACTCAGTACTCAGTACACAGTGCTCAGTACTCAGTACTCAGTACTCAGTACTCAGTACACAGTGCTCAGTACTCAGTACACAGTGCTCAGTACTCAGTACTCAGTACTCAGTACACAGTGCTCAGTACTCAGTGCACAGTGCTCAGTGCTCAGTACTCAGTACTCAGTACTCAGTACTCAGTACACAGTGCTCAGTACTCAGTACTCAGTACACAGTGCTCAGTACTCAGTACTCAGTACTCAGTACTCAGTACACAGTGCTCAGTGCTCAGTACTCAGTACTCAGTACTCAGTACTCAGTACTCAGTATTCAGTACTCAGTACTCAGTACTCAGTACTCACTACTCAGTACACAGTGCTCAGTGCTCAGTACTCAGTACTCAGTACACAGTGCTCAGTACACAGTACTCAGTACTCAGTACACAGTGCTCAGTGCTCAGTACTCAGTGCACAGTGCTCAGTGCTCAGTACTCAGTACTCAGTACTCAGCACTCAGTACACAGTGCTCAGTACTCAGTACACAGTGCTCTGTGCTCAGTACTCAGTACACAGTACACAGTACTCAGTACTCAGTACTCAGTACTCAGTACACAGTGCTCAGTGCTCAGTACTCAGTACTCAGTACTCAGTACACAGTGCTCAGTGCTCAGTACTCAGTACACAGTGCTCAGTTCTCAGTACTCAGTACTCAGTGCTCAGTACACACTACACAGTGCTCAGTGCTCAGTACTCAGTACACATTACTCAGTACTCAGTACACAGTGCTCAGTGCTCAGTACTCAGTACACAGTGCTCAGTACACAGTGCTCAGTGATCAGTACTCAGTACTCAGTACTCAGTACTCAGTACTCAGTGCTCAGTTCTCAGAACTCAGTACTCAGTAAACTGTGCTCAGTGCTCAGTACTCAGTACTCAGTACACAGTACTCAGTACACAGTGCTCAGTACACAGTGTTCAGTGCTCAGTGCTCAGTGCTCAGTGCTCGGTACTCGGTACTCGGTATTCGGTACTCACTACTCAGTGCTCAGTGCTCAGTAGTCAGTAATCTGTACTCAGTACACAATGCTCAGTGCTCAGTACACAGTACTCAGTACACAGTACACTGTGCTCAGTACTCAGTCCACAGTGTTCAGTACTCAGTCCACAGTGTTCAGTACTCAGTACTCAGCACTCAGTACTCAGTACACAGTACTCAGTGCTCAGTACTCAGTACACAGTGCTCAGTGCTCAGTACTCAGTACACAGCACACAGTGCTCAGTAATCAGTACACAGTACACAGTACTCAGTACTCAGTACTCAGTACACAGTGCACAGTGCTCTGTGCTCAGTACTCAGTGCACAGTGCTCAGCGCTCAGTGCTCAGTACTCAGTACTCAGTACTCAGTACTCAGTACACAATGCTCAGTGCTCAGTACTCAGTACTCAGTACTCAGTACTCAGTACTGAGTACTGAGCACTGAGCACTGTGTACTGAGTAGTCAGTACACAGTGCTCAGTGCTCCGTACTCATTACACAGTACTCAGCACTCAGTACACAGTGCTCAGTGCTCAGTGCTCAGTACTCAGTACTCAGTACTCAGTACACAGTGCTCAGTACTCAGTACTCAGTACACAGTGCTCAGTACTCAGTGCACAGTGCTCAGTGCTCAGTACTCAGTACTCAGTACTCAGTACTCAGTACACAGTGCTCAGTACTCAGTACTCAGTACTCAGTACACAGTGCTCAGTACTCAGTACACAGTGCTCAGTACTCAGTACTCAGTACTCAGTACACAGTGCTCAGTACTCAGTGCACAGTGCTCAGTGCTCAGTACTCAGTACTCAGTACTCAGTACTCAGTACACAGTGCTCAGTACTCAGTACACAGTGCTCAGTGCTCAGTGCTCAGTACTCAGTACTCAGTACTCAGTACACAGTGCTCAGTACTCAGTACTCAGTACACAGTGCTCAGTACTCAGTGCACAGTGCTCAGTACTCAGTACTCAGTACTCAGTACTCAGTACTCAGTACACAGTGCTCAGTACTCAGTACTCAGTACTCAGTACACAGTGCTCAGTACTCAGTACACAGTGCTCAGTACTCAGTACTCAGTACTCAGTACACAGTGCTCAGTACTCAGTGCACAGTGCTCAGTGCTCAGTACTCAGTACTCAGTACTCAGTACTCAGTACACAGTGCTCAGTACTCAGTACTCAGTACTCAGTACACAGTGCTCAGTACTCAGTACTCAGTACTCAGTACTCAGTACACAGTGCTCAGTGCTCAGTACTCAGTACTCAGTACTCAGTACTCAGTATTCAGTACTCAGTACTCAGTACTCAGTACTCACTACTCAGTACACAGTGCTCAGTGCTCAGTACTCAGTACTCAGTACACAGTGCTCAGTACACAGTACTCAGTACTCAGTACACAGTGCTCAGTGCTCAGTACTCAGTGCACAGTGCTCAGTGCTCAGTACTCAGTACTCAGTACTCAGCACTCAGTACACAGTGCTCAGTACTCAGTACACAGTGCTCTGTGCTCAGTACTCAGTACACAGTACACAGTACTCAGTACTCAGTACTCAGTACTCAGTACACAGTGCTCAGTGCTCAGTACTCAGTACTCAGTACTCAGTACACAGTGCTCAGTGCTCAGTACTCAGTACACAGTGCTCAGTTCTCAGTACTCAGTACTCAGTGCTCAGTACACACTACACAGTGCTCAGTGCTCAGTACTCAGTACACATTACTCAGTACTCAGTACACAGTGCTCAGTGCTCAGTACTCAGTACACAGTGCTCAGTACACAGTGCTCAGTGATCAGTACTCAGTACTCAGTACTCAGTACTCAGTACTCAGTGCTCAGTTCTCAGAACTCAGTACTCAGTAAACTGTGCTCAGTGCTCAGTACTCAGTACTCAGTACACAGTACTCAGTACACAGTGCTCAGTACACAGTGTTCAGTGCTCAGTGCTCAGTGCTCAGTGCTCGGTACTCGGTACTCGGTATTCGGTACTCACTACTCAGTGCTCAGTGCTCAGTAGTCAGTAATCTGTACTCAGTACACAATGCTCAGTGCTCAGTACACAGTACTCAGTACACAGTACACTGTGCTCAGTACTCAGTCCACAGTGTTCAGTACTCAGTCCACAGTGTTCAGTACTCAGTACTCAGCACTCAGTACTCAGTACACAGTACTCAGTGCTCAGTACTCAGTACACAGTGCTCAGTGCTCAGTACTCAGTACACAGCACACAGTGCTCAGTAATCAGTACACAGTACACAGTACTCAGTACTCAGTACTCAGTACGCAGTACTCAGTACGCAGTACTCAGTACACAGTGCACAGTGCTCAGTACTAAGTACCCGATACACAGTGCTCAGTGCTCTGTACTCAGTACACAGTGCTCAGTGCTCAGTACTCAGTACACAGTGCTCAGTGCTCAGTATTCAGTACTCAGTACACTGTACTCAGTACTCATTACACAGTGCTCAGAGCGCAGTACTCAGTACACAGTGCTCAGTGCTCAGTGCTCAGTACTCAGTACACAGTGCTCAGTGCTCAGTACTCAGTAATCAGTACACAGTGCACAGTGGTCAGTATTCAGTACTCAGTGCACAGTGCTCAGTGCTCAGTACTCAGTGCACAGTGCTCAGTGCTCAGTACTCAGTACTCAGTACACAGTGCTCAGTGCTCAGTACTCAGTGCACAGTGCACAGTGCTCAGTGCTCAGTACTCAGTACTCAGTACACAGTGTTCAGTGCTCAGTGCTCAGTACTCAGTACTCAGTACTCAGTACACAGTACTCAGGACTCAGTACTCAGTACTCAGTACACAGTGCTCAGTGCTCAGTACTCAGTACTCAGTGCACAGTGCACAGTGCTCTGTGCTCAGTACTCATTGCACAGTGCTCAGTGCTCAGTGCTCAGTACTCAGTACTCAGTACTCAGTACTCAGTACACAATGCTCAGTGCTCAGTACTCAGTACTCAGTACTGAGTACTGAGCACTGAGCACTGTGTACTGAGTAGTCAGTACACAGTGCTCAGTGCTCAGTGCTCAGTACTCATTACACAGTACTCAGCACTCAGTACACAGTGCTCAGTGCTCAGTACTCAGTGCACAGTGCTCAGTGCTCAGTACTCAGTACTCAGTACTCAGTACTCAGTACTCAGTGCTCAGTACTCAGTACTCAGTACTCAGTACTCAGTACTCAGTACACAGTGCTCAGTGCTCAGTACTCAGTACTCAGTACTCAGTACTCAGTACACAGTGCTCAGTACTCAGTACTCAGTACTCAGTACTCAGTACTCAGTGCCCAGTGCACAGTGCACTGTGCTCTGTGCTCTGTGCTCTGTGCTCTGTGCTCTGTGCTCAGTACTCAGTGCACAGTGCTCAGTGCTCAGTACTCAGTACTCAGTACTCAGTACTCAGTACTCAGTACACAATGCTCAGTGCTCAGTACTCAGTACTCAGTACACAGTGCTCAGTGCTCAGTACTCAGTACTCAGTACTCAGTACTCAGTACACAGTGCTCAGTGCTCAGTGCTCAGTACTCAGTACACAGTGCTCAGTGCTCAGTACTCAGTACTCAGTACTCAGTACTCAGTACTCAGTACTCACTACTCAGTACACAGTGCTCAGTGCTCAGTACTCAGTACACAGTGCTCAGTGCTCAGTGGTCAGTACTCAGTACACAGTACTCAGTACTCAGTACACAGTGCTCAGTGCTCAGTACTCAGTGCACAGTGCTCAGTGCTCAGTACTCAGTACTCAGCACTCAGTACACAGTGCTCAGTACACAGTGCTCAGTGCTCAGTACTCAGTACACAGTACACAGTACTCAGTACTCAGTACTCAGCACTCAGTACACAGTGCTCAGTGCTCAGTACTCAGTACTCAGTACTCAGTACACAGTGCTCAGTACTCAGTACACAGTGCTCAGTTCTCAGTACTCAGTACTCAGTACTCAGTGCTCAGTACACAGTACACAGTGCTCAGTGCTCAGTACTCAGTACACATTACTCAGTACTCAGTACACAGTGCTCAGTGCTCAGTACTCAGTACACAGTGCTCAGTACACAGTGCTCAGTGATCAGTACTCAGTACTCAGTACTCAGTACACAGTGCTCAGTTCTCAGAACTCAGTACTCAGTACACTGTGCTCAGTGCTCAGTACTCAGTACTCAGTACACTGTACTCAGTACACAGTGCTCAGTACACAGTGTTCAGTGCTCAGTGCTCAGTGCTCAGTGCTCGGTACTCGGTACTCGGTATTCGGTACTCACTACTCAGTGCTCAGTGCTCAGTGCTCAGTAGTCAGTAATCTGAACTCAGTACACAATGCTCAGTGCTCAGTACACAGTACTCAGTACACAGTACACTGCTCAGTACTCAGTCCACAGTGTTCAGTACTCAGTACTCAGCACTCAGTACACAGTGCTCAGTGCTCAGTGCTCAGTAGTCAGTACACAGTAATTACTATTCACTACTCAGTACACTGTACTCAGAACTCAGTACACAGGGCTCAGTAAACAGTACTCACTACTCAGTACACAATACTCAGTACACGGGACACGGTACTCAGTACACAGTACTCAGTACTCAGTACACAGTACTCAGTACACAATACACAGCATACAGTACTCAGTACACAGTACTCAGTACTCAGTACACAGTACTCAGTAGACAGTACTCAGTACACAGTACTCAGTTCTCAGTACACAGTTCTCAGTACACAGTGCTCTCTACTCAATACTCAGTACACAGTGCTCAGTGCTCAGTACTCAGTACTCAGTACACAGTACTCAGTACTCAGTACTCAGTACTCATTACACAGTGCTCAGAGCTCATTACTCAGTACCCAGTACACGGTGCTCAGTGCTCAGTACTCAGTACAGTGCTTAGTGCTCAGTGCTCAGTACTCAGTACTCAGTACTCAGTACACAGTGCGCAGTGCTAAGTACTCAGTACACAGTACTCAGTACACAGTGATCAGTGCGCAGTACTCAGTACTCAGTACACAGTGCTCAGTACACAGTACTCAGTACACAGCACACAATACTCAGTACACAGTACACAGTACACGGTAACGGTAGACGGTACTCAGTACACAGTACTCAGTACTCAGTACACAGTACTCAGTACACAGTACTCAGTACTCAGTACTCAGTACTCATTACACAGTGCTCAGAGCTCATTACTCAGTACCCAGTACACGGTGCTCAGTGCTCAGTACTCAGTACAGTGCTTAGTGCTCAGTGCTCAGTACTCAGTACTCAGTACTCAGTACACAGTGCGCAGTGCTAAGTACTCAGTACACAGTACTCAGTACACAGTGATCAGTGCGCAGTACTCAGTACTCAGTACACAGTGCTCAGTACACAGTACTCAGTACACAGCACACAATACTCAGTACACAGTACACAGTACACGGTAACGGTAGACGGTACTCAGTACACAGTACTCAGTACTCAGTACACAGTACTCAGTACACAGTACTCAGTACGCAGTACTCAGTACACAGTACACGGTAACGGTACACGGTACTCAGTACACAGTACTCAGTACTCAGTACACAGTACTCAGTACACTGTGCTCAGTACACAGTGCTCAGTTTTCAGTGCTCAGTACTCAGTCCTCAGTACACAGTGCACAGTGCTCAGTACTCAGTACTCAGTACACAGAGATCAGTGTTCAGTACACAGTACTCAGTACACAGTACTCAGTACACAGTACACAGTACTCAGTACATAGTACACGGTACACGGTACTCACCACACAGTACTCAGTACTCATCACACAGTACTCACTACTCAGTACACAGTGCTCAGTACTCAGTACACAGTACACTCTACTGACTAATCAATACAAAGAGCTCAGTACTAAGTACTCAGTACACAGTGCTCCGTGGTCAGTATTCAGTGCACAGTGCTCAGTGCTCAGTACTCAGTACACAGTACTCAGTAAACAGTGCGCAGTGCTCAGTACTCAGTACTCAGTACTCAGTACACAGTGCTCAGTGCTCAGTGCTCAGAACTCAGTACACAGTACTCAGTACTCAGTACTCAGTACTCAGTACTCAGTACACAGTGCTCAGTGCTCGGTACTCAGTACTCAGTACTCAGTGCACAGTGCACAGTGCTCAGTGCTCAGTACTCAGTACTCAGTACTCAGTACACAGTGCACAGTGCTCAGTGCTCAGTACTCAGTACTCAGTACTCAGTACACAGTGCGCAGTGCTAAGTACTCAGTACACAGTACTCAGTACACAGTGATCAGTGCGCAGTACTCAGTACTCAGTACACAGTGCTCAGTACACAGTACTCAGTACACAGCACACAATACTCAGTACACAGTACACAGTACACGGTAACGGTAGACGGTACTCAGTACACAGTACTCAGTACTCAGTACACAGTACTCAGTACACAGTACTCAGTACGCAGTACTCAGTACACAGTGCTCAGTGCTCAGTGCTCAGAACTCAGTACACAGTACTCAGTACTCAGTACTCAGTACTCAGTACACAGTGCTCAGTGCTCGGTACTCAGTACTCAGTACTCAGTGCACAGTGCACAGTGCTCAGTGCTCAGTACTCAGCACTCAGTACTCAGTACACAGTGCTCAGTGCTCAGAACTCAGTACACAGTACTCAGTACTCAGTACACAGTGCTCAGTGCTCAGTACTCAGTACTCAGCACTCAGTACTCAGTACACAGTGCTCAGTGCTCAGAACTCAGTACACAGTACTCAGTACTCAGTACACAGTGCTCAGTGCTCAGTACTCAGTACTCAGTGCACAGTGCTCAGTGCTCAGTACTCAGTACTCAGTACTCAGTACTCAGTACTCAGTACTCAGTGAACAGTGCTCAGTGCTCAGTACTCAGTACTCAGTACACAGTACTCAGTGCTCAGTACTCAGTACTCAGTACTCAGTACTCAGTGCTCAGTACTCAGTACTCAGTACTCAGTATTCAGTACTCACTACTCACTACTCAGTACACAGTGCTCAGTGCTCGATAGTCAGTACACAGTGCTCAGTGCTCAGTACTCAGTACTCAGTACTCAGTACTCAGTGCACAGTGCACAGTGCTCAGTGCTCAGTGCTCAGTACTCAGTACTCAGTACTCAGTACTCAGTACTCAGTACTCAGTACTCAGTACTCAGTACTCAGTGCACAGTGCTCAGTACTCAGTGCACAGTGCTCAGTACTCAGTACTCAGTACTCACTACTCAGTACACAGTGCTCAGTGATCAGTATACAATGCTCAGTGCTCAGTACTCAGTGCACAGTGCTCAGTGCTCAGTACTCAGTACACAGTGCTCAGTGCTCAGTACTCAGTACTCAGTACTCAGTACACAGTTCTCAGTGCTCAGTACTCAGTGCACAGTGCACAGTGCACAGTGCTCAGTGCTCAGTGCTCAGTACTCAGTACACAGTGCTCAGTGCTCAGTGCTCAGTACTCAGTACTCAGTACACAGTACTCAGTACTCAGTACTCAGTACTCAGTACACAGTTCTCAGTGCTCAGTACTCAGTGCACAGTGCACAGTGCTCAGTGCTCAGTACTCAGTACACAGTGCTCAGTGCTCAGTACTCAGTACTCAGTACTCAGTACACAGTTCTCAGTGCTCAGTACTCAGTGCACAGTGCACAGTGCACAGTGCTCAGTGCTCAGTGCTCAGTACTCAGTACACAGTGCTCAGTGCTCAGTGCTCAGTACTCAGTACTCAGTACTCAGTACACAGTACTCAGTACTCAGTACTCAGTACTCAGTACACAGTTCTCAGTGCTCAGTACTCAGTGCACAGTGCACAGTGCTCAGTGCTCAGTACTCAGTACACAGTGCTCAGTGCTCAGTGCTCAGTACTCAGTACTCAGTACACAGTACTCAGTACTCAGTACTCAGTACACAGTTCTCAGTGCTCAGTACTCAGTACACAGTGCTCAGTGCTCAGTACTCAGTACTCAGTACACAGTGCTCAGTGCTCAGTGCTCAGTACTCAGTACTCAGTACACAGTACTCAGTACTCAGTACTCAGTACACAGTTCTCAGTGCTCAGTACTCAGTACACAGTGCTCAGTGCTCAGTACTCAGTACTCAGTACTCAGTACACAGTTCTCAGTGCTCAGTACTCAGTGCACAGTGCACAGTGCACAGTGCTCAGTGCTCAGTGCTCAGTACTCAGTACACAGTGCTCAGTGCTCAGTGCTCAGTACTCAGTACTCAGTACACAGTACTCAGTACTCAGTACTCAGTACTCAGTACACAGTTCTCAGTGCTCAGTACTCAGTGCACAGTGCACAGTGCTCAGTGCTCAGTACTCAGTACACAGTGCTCAGTGCTCAGTACTCAGTACTCAGTACTCAGTACACAGTTCTCAGTGCTCAGTACTCAGTGCAAAGTGCACAGTGCACAGTGCTCAGTGCTCAGTGCTCAGTACTCAGTACACAGTGCTCAGTGCTCAGTGCTCAGTACTCAGTACTCAGTACACAGTACTCAGTACTCAGTACTCAGTACTCATTACACAGTTCTCAGTGCTCAGTACTCAGTGCACAGTGCACAGTGCTCAGTGCTCAGTACTCAGTACACAGTGCTCAGTGCTCAGTGCTCAGTACTCAGTACTCAGTACACAGTACTCAGTACTCAGTACTCAGTACACAGTTCTCAGTGCTCAGTACTCAGTGCACAGTGCACAGTGCTCAGTGCTCAGTGCTCAGTACTCAGTACACAGTGCTCAGTGCTCAGTACTCAGTACTCAGTACACAGTACTCAGTACTCAGTACTCAGTACACAGTGCTCAGTGCTCAGTACTCAGTGCACAGTGCACAGTGCTCAGTACTCAGTACTCAGTACTCAGTGCACAGTGCTCAGTGCTCAGTGCTCAGTACTCAGTACACAGTACTCAGTGCTCAGTACTCAGTACTCAGTACTCAGTACTCAGTACTCACTACTCAGTACTCAGTGCACAGTGCTCAGTGCTCAGTGCTCAATACTCAGTACTCAGTGCACAGTGCTCAGTGCTCAGTACTCAGTACTCAGTACTCACTACTCAGTACACAGTGCTCAGTGATCAGTACACAGTGCTCAGTGCTCAGTAATCAGTAATCAGTACACAGTACTCAGTACTCAGTACACAGTGCTCAGTGCTCAGTACTCAGTGCACAGTGCTCAGTGCTCAGTACTCAGTACACAGTGCTCAGTACTCAGTACTCAGTACTCAGTGCTCAGTGCTCAGTACTCAGTACACAGTGCTCAGTACTCAGTACTCAGTACTCAGTACTCACTACTCACTACTCAGTACACAGTGCTCAGTACTCAGTACTCAGTACACAGTACACAGTGCTCAGTGCTCAGTACTCAGTACACAGTACTCAGTACTCAGTACTCAGTACACAGTGCTCAGTGCTCAGTACTCAGTACTCAGTACTCAGTACACAGTGCTCAGTGCTCAGTACTCAGTACACAGTGCTCAGTTCTCAGTACTCAGTACTCAGTACTCAGTACACAGTACACAGTGCTCAGTGCTCAGTACTCAGTACACATTACTCAGTACTCCGTACACAGTGCTCAGTGCTCAGTACTCAGTACACAGTGCTCAGTACACAGTGCTCAGTGATCAGTACTCAGTACTCAGTACTCAGTACACAGTGCTCAGTTCTCAGAACTCAGTACTCAGTACACTGTGCTCAGTGCTCAGTACTCAGTACTCAGTACGCAGAACTCAGTACACAGTGCACAGTGCTCAGTACTAAGTACCCGATACTCAGTACACAGTGCTCAGTGCTCAGTACTCAGTACACAGTGCTCAGTGCTCAGTGCTCAGTACTCAGTACACATTGCTCAGTGCTCAGTGCTCAGTATTCAGTACTCAGTACACTGTACTCAGTACTCATTACACAGTGCTCAGAGCGCAAGAACTCAGTACACAGTGCTCAGTGCTCAGTGCTCAGTACTCAGTACACAGTGGTCAGTGCTCAGTGCACAGTACACAGTAATCAGTACACAGTGCACAGTGGTCAGTACTCAGTACTCAGTGCACAGTACTCAGTACTCAGTACACAGTGCTCAGTGCTCAGTACACAGTACTCAGTACACAGTACACAGTGCTCAGTGCTCAGTGCTCAGTACTCAGTACACAGTGCTCAGTGCTCAGTGCTCAGTACACAGTACTCAGTACTCAGTACACAGTGCTCAGTGCTCAGTGCTCAGTACTCAGTACACAGTGCTCAGTACTCAGTACACAGTACACAGTACTCAGTGCTCCGTGCTCAGTACTCAGTACACAGTACACAGTACTCAGTACTCAGTACTCAGTACTCAGTACACAGTACACAGTGCTCAGTGCTCAGTGCTCAGTACTCAGTACACAGTGCTCAGTGCTCAGTACACAGTACTCAGTACACAGTGCTCAGTGCTCATTGCTCAGTGCTCAGTACTCAGTACACAGTGCTCAGTACTCAGTACACAGTACACAGTACTCAGTGCTCAGTACACAGTACTCAGTACTCAGTACACAGTGCTCAGTGCTCAGTGCTCAGTACTCAGTACACAGTGCTCAGTACTCAGTACACAGTACTCAGTGCTCCGTGCTCAGTACTCAGTACACAGTACACAGTACTCAGTACTCAGTACTCAGTACTCAGTACACAGTACACAGTGCTCAGTGCTCAGTGCTCAGTACTCAGTACACAGTGCTCAGTGCTCAGTGCTCAGTACACAGTACTCAGTACTCAGTACACAGTGCTCAGTGCTCAGTGCTCAGTACTCAGTACACAGTGCTCAGTACTCAGTAAACAGTACACAGTACTCAGTGCTCCGTGCTCAGTACTCAGTACACAGTACACAGTACTCAGTACTCAGTACTCAGTACTCAGTACACAGTGCTCAGTGCTCAGTACTCAGTACTCAGTACTCAGTACTCAGTACACAGTGCTCAGTGCTCAGTACTCAGTACACAGTGCTCAGTTCTCAGTACTCAGTACTCAGTACTCAGTACACAGTACACAGTGCTCAGTGCTCAGTACTCAGTACACATTACTCAGTACTCCGTACACAGTGCTCAGTGCTCAGTACTCAGTACACAGTGCTCAGTACACAGTGCTCAGTGATCAGTACTCAGTACTCAGTACTCAGTACTCAGTACACAGTGCTCAGTTCTCAGAACTCAGTACTCAGTACACTGTGCTCAGTGCTCAGTACTCAGTACTCAGTACGCAGTACTCAGTACACAGTGCACAGTGCTCAGTACTAAGTACCCGATACTCAGTACACAGTGCTCAGTGCTCAGTGCTCAGTACTCAGTACACATTGCTCAGTGCTCAGTGCTCAGTATTCAGTACTCAGTACACTGTACTCAGTACTCATTACACAGTGCTCAGAGCGCAGTACTCAGTACACAGTGCTCAGTGCTCAGTGCTCAGTACTCAGTACACAGTGGTCAGTGCTCAGTGCACAGTACTCAGTACTCAGTACACAGTGCTCAGTGCTCAGTACTCAGTACACAGTGCTCAGTTCTCAGTACTCAGTACTCAGTACTCAGTACACAGTACACAGTGCTCAGTGCTCAGTACTCAGTACACATTACTCAGTACTCAGTACACAGTGCTCAGTGCTCAGTACTCAGTACACAGTGCTCAGTACACAGTGCTCAGTGATCAGTACTCAGTACTCAGTACTCAGTACTCAGCACAAAGTACTCACTACTCAGTACACAGTGCTCAGTACTCAGTACACAGTACACTCTACTGACTAATCAATACAAAGAGCTCAGTACTCAGTAATCAGTACACAGTACTCAGTACACAGTGCTCCGTGGTCAGTACTCAGTACACAGTGCTCAGTGCTCAGTACTCAGTACTCAGTACACAGTACTCAGTAAACAGTGGGCAGTGCTCAGTACTCAGTACTGAGTACACAGTGCTCAGTGCTCAGTACTCAGTACACAGTACTCAGTACTCAGTACTCAGTGCTCAGTGCTCAGTACTCAGTGCACAGTGCACAGTGCTCAGTGCTCAGTACTCAGTACTCAGTACACAGTGCTCAGTGCTCAGTACTCAGCACTCAGTACTCAGTACACAGTACTCAGTACATAGTACACGGTACACGGTACTCACCACACAGTACTCAGTACTCATCACACAGTACTCACTACTCAGTACACAGTGCTCAGTACTCAGTACACAGTACACTCTACTGACTAATCAATACAAAGAGCTCAGTACTAAGTACTCAGTACACAGTGCTCCGTGGTCAGTATTCAGTGCACAGTGCTCAGTACTCAGTACACAGTACTCAGTAAACAGTGCGCAGTGCTCAGTACTCAGTACTCAGTACTCAGTACACAGTGCTCAGTGCTCAGTGCTCAGAACTCAGTACACAGTACTCAGTACTCAGTACTCAGTGCTCAGTACTCAGTACTCAGTACACAGTGCTCAGCGCTCAGCACTCAGCACTCAGTACTCAGTACTCAGTACTCAGTACTCAGTACTCAGTAAACAGTGCACAGTGCTCAGTACTCAGTACACAGTACACAGTACTCAGTACACAGTGCTCAGTGCTCAGTGCTCAGAACTCAGTACACAGTACTCAGTACTCAGTACTCAGTGCTCAGTACTCAGTACTCAGTACTCAGTACTCAGTACTCAGTACTCAGTACTCAGTACTCAGTACTCAGTACTCAGTACTCAGTACTCAGTACTCAGTACTCAGTACTCAGTACTCAGTACTCAGTACTCAGTACTCAGTACTCACTGCTCAGTGCTCAGTGCTCAGTACTCAGTACTCAGTACTCAGTACACAGTACACAGTACACAGTGCTCAGTGCTCAGTACTCAGTACACAGTGCTCAGTGCTCAGTACTCAGTACACAGTGCTCAGTGCTCAGTGCTCAGTGCTCAGTACTCAGTACTCAGTACACAGTACACAGTACACAGTGCTCAGTACTCAGTACACAGTGCTCAGTGCTCAGTACTCAGTGCTCAGTGCTCAGTGCTCAGTGCTCAGTACACAGTGCTCAGTGCTCAGTGCTCAGTGCTCAGTACACAGTGCTCAGTACTCAGTACTCAGTACTCAGTACTCAGTACTCAGTACTCAGTACTCAGTACTCAGTACTCAGTACTCAGTACTCAGTACTCAGTACTCAGTACTCAGTACTCAGTACTCAGTACTCAGTACTCAGTACTCAGTACTCAGTACTCAGTACTCACTGCTCAGTGCTCAGTGCTCAGTACTCAGTACACAGTGCTCAGTGCTCAGTGCTCAGTACTCAGTACACAGTACACAGTGCTCAGTGCTCAGTGCTCAGTACACAGTGCTCAGTACTCAGTACTCAGTACTCAGTACTCAGTACTCAGTACTCAGTACTCAGTACTCAGTACTCAGTACTCAGTACTCAGTACTCAGTACTCAGTACTCAGTACTCAGTACTCAGTACTCAGTACTCAGTACTCAGTACTCAGTACTCAGTACTCACTGCTCAGTACTCAGTACTCAGTACTCAGTACTCAGTACACAGTACACAGTGCTCAGTGCTCAGTACTCAGTACACAGTACACAGTGCTCAGTGCTCAGTACTCAGTACACAGTGCTCAGTGCTCAGTGCTCAGTACTCAGTACTCAGTACACAGTACACAGTGCTCAGTACTCAGTACACAGTGCTCAGTGCTCAGTACTCAGTGCTCAGTGCTCAGTGCTCAGTGCTCAGTGCTCAGTACACAGTGCTCAGTGCTCAGTGCTCAGTACACAGTGCTCAGTGCTCAGTGCTCAGTACTCAGTACTCAGTACTCAGTACTCAGTACTCAGTACTCAGTACTCAGTACTCAGTACTCAGTACTCAGTACTCAGTACTCAGTACTCAGTACTCAGTACTCAGTACTCAGTACTCAGTACTCAGTACTCAGTACTCAGTACTCAGTACTCAGTACTCAGTACTCACTGCTCAGTGCTCAGTGCTCAGTGCTCAGTACTCAGTACTCAGTACACAGTACACAGTACACAGTACACAGTGCTCAGTGCTCAGTACTCAGTACACAGTGCTCAGTGCTCAGTGCTCAGTGCTCAGTACTCAGTACTCAGTACACAGTACACAGTGCTCAGTGCTCAGTGCTCAGTGCTCAGTACTCAGTACTCAGTACTCAGTACTCAGTACTCAGTACTCAGTACTCAGTACTCAGTACTCAGTACTCAGTACTCAGTACTCAGTACTCAGTACTCAGTACTCAGTACTCAGTACTCACTACTCAGTACTCAGTGCTCAGTGCTCAGTACTCAGTACTCAGTACACAGTGCTCAGTGCTCAGTGCTCAGTACTCAGTACTCAGTACTCAGTACTCAGTACTCAGTACTCAGTACTCAGTACTCAGTACTCAGTACACAGTGCTCAGTGCTCAGTACTCAGTACTCAGTACACAGTGCTCAGTGCTCAGTGCTCAGTACTCAGTACACAGTACTCAGTACTCAGTACACAGTGCTCAGTGCTCAGTACTCAGTGCACAGTGCTCAGTGCTCAGTACTCAGTACTCAGCACTCAGTACGCAGTGCTCAGTACACAGTGCTCAGTGCTCAGTACTCAGTACACAGTACACAGTACTCAGTACTCAGTACTCAGCACTCAGTACACAGTGCTCAGTGCTCAGTACTCAGTACTCAGTACTCAGTACACAGTGCTCAGTGCTCAGTACTCAGTACACAGTGCTCAGTTCTCAGTACTCAGTACTCAGTGCTCAGTACACAGTACACAGTGCTCAGTGCTCAGTACTCAGTACACATTACTCAGTACTCAATACACAGTGCTCAGTGCTCAGTACTCAGTACACAGTGCTCAGTACACAGTGCTCAGTGATCAGTACTCAGTACTCAGTACTCAGTACACAGTGCTCAGTTCTCAGAACTCAGTACTCAGTACACTGTGCTCAGTGCTCAGTACTCAGTACTCAGTACACAGTACTCAGTACACAGTGCTCAGTACACAGTGTTCAGTGCTCAGTGCTCAGTGCTCAGTGCTCGGTACTCGGTACTCGGTATTCGGTACTCACTACTCAGTGCTCAGTGCTCAGTGCTCAGTAGTCAGTAATCTGAACTCAGTACACAATGCTCAGTACTCAGTACACAGTGCTCAGTGCTCAGTACTCAGTACTCAGTAAACAGTGCGCAGTGCTCAGTACTCAGTACTCAGTACACAGTACTCAGTACACAGTACTCAGTACACAGTACTCAGTACTCAGTACTCAGTACTCAGTACTCAGTACTCAGTACTCAGTACTCAGTACTCAGTACTCAGTACACAGTGCTCAGTGCTCAGTACTCAGTACTCAGTACTCAGTGCACAGTGCTCAGTGCTCAGTGCTCAGTACTCAGTACTCAGTACTCAGTACACAGTGCGCAGTGCTAAGTACTCAGTACACAGTACTCAGTACACAGTGATCAGTGCGCAGTACTCAGTACTCAGTACACAGTGCTCAGTACACAGTACACGGTACTCAGTACACAGTACTCAGTACACAGTACTCAGTACACAGTACTCAGTACACAGCACAAAATACTCAGTACACAGTACACAGTACACGGTAACGGTAGACGGTACTCAGTACACAGCACACAATACTCAGTACACAGTACACAGTACACGGTAACGGTAGACGGTACTCAGTACACAGTACTCAGTACTCAGTACACAGTACTCAGTACACAGTACTCAGTACGCAGTACTCAGTACACAGTACACAGTAACGGTACACGGTACTCAGTACACAGTACTCAGTACTCAGTACACAGTACTCAGTACACAGTGCTCAGTACACAGTGCTCAGTGTTCAGTGCTCAGTACTCAGTCCTCAGTACACAGTGCACAGTGCTCAGTACTCAGTACTCAGTACACAGAGATCAGTGCTCAGTACACAGTACTCAGTACACAGTACTCAGTACACAGTACACAGTACTCAGTACATAGTACACGGTACACGGTACTCACCACACAGTACTCAGTACTCATCACACAGTACTCACTACTCAGTACACAGTGCTCAGTACTCAGTACACAGTACACTCTACTGACTAATCAATACAAAGAGCTCAGTAGTAAGTACTCAGTACACAGTGCTCCGTGGTCAGTATTCAGTGCACAGTGCTCAGTGCTCAGTACTCAGTACACAGTACTCAGTAAACAGTGCGCAGTGCTCAGTACTCAGTACTCAGTACTCAGTACTCAGTACTCAGTACACAGTGCTCAGTGCTCAGTGCTCAGAACTCAGTACACAGTACTCAGTACTCAGTACTCAGTACACAGTGCTCAGCGCTCAGTACTCAGTACTCAGTACTCAGTACTCAGTACTCAGTACTCAGTACTCAGTAAACAGTGCGCAGTGCTCAGTACTCAGTACTCAGTACACAGTACTCAGTACACAGTACACAGTACTCAGTACACAGTACTCAGTACTCAGTACTCAGTACTCAGTACTCAGTACTCAGTACACAGTGCTCAGTGCTCAGTACTCAGTACTCAGTGCACAGTGCTCAGTACTCAGTACTCAGTACCCAGTACTCAGTACACAGTGCTCAGTGCTCAGTGCTCAGAACTCAGTACACAGTACACAGTACTCAGTACTCAGTACTCAGTACACAGTACTCAGTACTCAGTACTCAGTACACAGTGCTCAGTGCTCGGTTCTCAGTACTCAGTACTCAGTACTCAGTACTCAGTACTCATTGCACAGTGCACAGTGCTCAGTGCTCAGTACTCAGTACTCAGTACACATTACTCAGTACTCAGTACACAGTGCTCAGCGCTCAGTACTCAGTACTCAGTACTCAGTACTCAGTAAACAGTGCGCAGTGCTCAGTACTCAGTACCCAGTACTCAGTACTCAGTACACAGTGCTCAGTGCTCAGTGCTCAGAACTCAGTACACAGTACTCAGTACTCAGTACTCAGTACTCAGTACTCAGTACTCAGTACTCAGTACACAGTGCTCGGTGCTCGGTACTCAGTACACAGTACTCAGTACTCAGTACTCAGTACTCAGTACTCAGTACTCAGTACTCAGTACACAGTGCTCGGTGCTCAGAACTCAGTACACAGTACTCAGTACTCAGTACTCAGTACTCAGTACTCAGTACTCAGTACACAGTGCTCGGTGCTCGGTACTCAGTACTCAGTGCACAGTGCACAGTGCACAGTGCACAGTGCTCAGTGCTCAGTACTCAGTACTCAGTACTCAGTACTCAGTGCACAGTGCTCAGTGCTCAGTACTCAGTACACAGTGCTCAGCGCTCAGTACTCAGTACTCAGTACTCAGTACTCAGTAAACAGTGCGCAGTGCTCAGTACTCAGTACTCAGTACACAGTACTCAGTACTCAGTACACAGTACTCAGTACTCAGTACACAGTACTCAGTACCCAGTACTCAGTACTCAGTGCTCAGTACACAGTACTCAGTGCACAGTGCACAGTGCTCAGTAGTGCTCAGTGCTCAGTACTCAGTACTCAGTACTCAGTACACAGTGCTCAGTGCTCAGTACTCAGTACTCAGTACTCACTCCTCAGTACACAATGCTCAGTGCTCAGTTGTCAGTACACAGTGCTCAGTGCTCAGTGCTCAGTACTCAGTACACAGTACTCAGTACACAGTTCTCAGTGCTCAGTACTCAGTGCACAGTGCTCAGTGCTCAGTGCTCAGTACTCAGTACACAGTGCTCAGTGCTCAGTACTCAGTACTCAGTACTCAGTACACAGTACTCAGTACTCAGTACACAGTGCTCAGTGCTCAGTACTCAGTACTCAGTACTCAGTGCACAGTGCTCAGTGCTCAGTACTCAGTACTCAGTACACAGTACTCAGTGCTCAGTACTCAGTACTCAGTACTCAGTGCTCAGTACTCAGTACTCAGTACTCAGTATTCAGTAATCAGTACTCACTACTCAGTACACAGTGCTCAGTGCTCGATAGTCAGTACACAGTGCTCAGTGCTCAGTACTCAGTACTCACTACTCAGTACTCAGTGCACAGTGCACAGTGCTCAGTGCTCAGTGCTCAGTACTCAGTACTCAGTGCTCAGTGCTCAGTACTCAGTACTCACTACTCAGTACACAGTGATCAGTACACAGTGCTCAGTGCTCAGTGCTCAGTAATCAGTACTCAGTACTCAGTACACAGTGCTCAGTGCTCAGTACTCAGTGCACAGTGCTCAGTGCTCAGTACTCAGTACACAGTGCTCAGTACTCAGTACTCAGTACTCAGTACTCAGTACTCAGTACACAGTTCTCAGTGCTCAGTACTCAGTGCACAGTGCACAGTGCTCAGTGCTCAGTGCTCAGTACACAGTGCTCAGTGCTCAGTGCTCAGTACTCAGTACTCAGTACACAGTACTCAGTACTCAGTACTCAGTACACAGTTCTCAGTGCTCAGTACTCAGTGCACAGTGCACAGTGCTCAGTGCTCAGTGCTCAGTACTCAGTACACAGTGCTCAGTGCTCAGTACTCAGTACTCAGTACTCACTACTCAGTACACAGTGCTCAGTGATCAGTACACAGTGCTCAGTGCTCAGTGCTCAGTAATCAGTACACAGTACTCAGTACTCAGTACACAGTGCTCAGTGCTCAGTACTCAGTACACAGTGCTCAGTACTCAGTACTCAGTGCTCAGTGCTCAGTACTCAGTACACAGTGCTCAGTACTCAGTACTCAGTACTCAGTACTCAGTACTCAGTACACAGTGCTCAGTGCTCAGTACTCAGTGCACAGTGCTCAGTGCTCAGTACTCAGTACACAGTGCTCAGTACTCAGTACTCAGTACTCAGTACTCAGTACACAGTTCTCAGTGCTCAGTACTCAGTGCACAGTGCACAGTGCTCAGTGCTCAGTGCTCAGTACACAGTGCTCAGTGCTCAGTGCTCAGTGCTCAGTACTCAGTACTCAGTACACAGTACTCAGTACTCAGTACTCAGTACACAGTTCTCAGTGCTCAGTGCACAGTGCACAGTGCTCAGTGCTCAGTGCTCAGTACTCAGTACACAGTGCTCGGTGCTCAGTACTCAGTACTCAGTACTCAGTACTCAGTACTCAGTACACAGTGCTCAGTGCTCAGTACTCAGTACTCAGTACTCAGTACTCAGTGCACAGTGCACAGTGCACAGTGCTCAGTACTCAGTACTCAGTACTCAGTGCACAGTGCTCAGTGCTCAGTACTCAGTACTCAGTACACAGTACTCAGTGCTCAGTACTCAGTACTCAGTACTCACTACTCAGTACTCAGTGCACAGTGCTCAGTGCTCAGTGCTCAGTGCTCAGTACTCAGTACTCAGTGCACAGTGCTCAGTGCTCAGTACTCAGTACTCAGTACTCAGTACACAGTACTCAGTGCTCAGTACTCAGTACTCAGTACTCAGTGCTCAGTGCTCAGTACTCAGTACTCAGTACTCAGTACTCAGTACTCAGTGCACAGTGCACAGTGCACAGTGCTCAGTACTCAGTACTCAGTGCACAGTGCTCAGTGCTCAGTGCTCAGTACTCAGTACTCAGTACACAGTACTCAGTGCTCAGTACACAGTACTCAGTACTCAGTACTCAGTACACAGTTCTCAGTGCTCAGTGCACAGTGCACAGTGCTCAGTGCTCAGTGCTCAGTACTCAGTACACAGTGCTCGGTGCTCAGTACTCAGTACTCAGTACTCAGTACTCAGTACTCAGTACACAGTGCTCAGTGCTCAGTGCTCAGTACTCAGTACTCAGTACTCAGTGCACAGTGCACAGTGCACAGTGCTCAGTACTCAGTACTCAGTACTCAGTGCACAGTGCTCAGTGCTCAGTACTCAGTACACAGTACTCAGTGCTCAGTACTCAGTACTCAGTACTCACTACTCAGTACTCAGTGCACAGTGCTCAGTGCTCAGTGCTCAGTGCTCAGTACTCAGTACTCAGTGCACAGTGCTCAGTGCTCAGTACTCAGTACTCAGTACTCAGTACACAGTACTCAGTGCTCAGTACTCAGTACTCAGTACTCAGTGCTCAGTGCTCAGTACTCAGTACTCAGTACTCAGTACTCAGTACTCAGTGCACAGTGCACAGTGCACAGTGCTCAGTACTCAGTACTCAGTGCACAGTGCTCAGTGCTCAGTGCTCAGTACTCAGTACTCAGTACACAGTACTCAGTGCTCAGTACTCAGTACTCAGTACTCACTACTCAGTACTCAGTGCACAGTGCTCAGTGCTCAGTGCTCAGTGCTCAGTACTCAGTACTCAGTGCACAGTGCTCAGTGCTCAGTACTCAGTACTCAGTACTCAGTACACAGTACTCAGTGCTCAGTACTCAGTACTCAGTACTCAGTGCTCAGTGCTCAGTACTCAGTACTCAGTACTCAGTGCACAGTGCACAGTGCTCAGTACTCAGTACTCAGTACTCAGTACTCAGTGCACAGTGCTCAGTGCTCAGTGCTCAGTACTCAGTACTCAGTACACAGTACTCAGTGCTCAGTACTCAGTACTCAGTACTCAGTACTCAGTACTCACTACTCAGTACTCAGTGCACAGTGCTCAGTGCTCAGTGCTCAGTGCTCAGTACTCAGTACTCAGTGCACAGTGCTCAGTGCTCAGTACTCAGTACTCAGTACTCACTACTCAGTACACAGTGCTCAGTGATCAGTACACAGTGCTCAGTGCTCAGTGCTCAGTAATCAGTACACAGTACTCAGTACTCAGTACTGAGCACTGAGCACTGTGTACTGAGTACTGTGTACTGAGTACTGAGTACTGAGTACTGAGCACTGTGTACTGAGTACTGAGCACTGAGCACTGAGTACTGAGTACTGAGCACTGTGTACTGAGTACTGAGCACTGAGCACTGTGTACTCAGTACACAGTGCTCAGTACTCAGTACTCAGTGCTCAGTGCTCAGTACTCAGTACACAGTGCTCAGTACTCAGTACTCAGTACTCAGTACTCAGTACACAGTACTCAGTACACAGTGCTCAGTGCTCAGTACTCAGTACACAGTGCTCAGTACTCAGTACTCAGTGCTCAGTGCTCAGTACTCAGTACACATTGCTCAGTACTCAGTACTCAGTACTCAGTACACAGTACTCAGTACACAGTGCTCAGTACACAGTGCTCAGTGCTCAGTACTCAGTACACAGTGCTCAGTACTCAGTACTCAGTGCTCAGTGCTCAGTACTCAGTACACAGTGCTCAGTACTCAGTACTCAGTACTCACTACTCAGTACACAGTGCTCAGTACTCAGTACTCAGTACACAGTACACAGTACTCAGTACACAGTGCTCAGTACACAGTGCTCAGTGCTCAGTACTCAGTACACAGTGCTCAGTACTCAGTACTCAGTGCTCAGTGCTCAGTACTCAGTACACAGTGCTCAGTACTCAGTACTCAGTACTCAGTACTCAGTACACAGTACACAGTACTCAGTACACAGTGCTCAGTACACAGTGCTCAGTGCTCAGTACTCAGTACACAGTGCTCAGTACTCAGTACTCAGTGCTCAGTGCTCAGTACTCAGTACACAGTGCTCAGTACTCAGTACTCAGTACTCAGTACTCAGTACTCAGTACTCACTACTCAGTACACAGTGCTCAGTACTCAGTACTCAGTACACAGTACACAGTACACAGTACTCAGTACTCAGTACTCAGTACACAGTGCTCATTGCTCAGTACTCAGTACTCAGTACTCAGTAATCAGTACACAGTGCTCAGTGCTCAGTGCTCAGTACTCAGTACTCAGTACTCAGTACACAGTACTCAGTACTCAGTACTCAGTGCTCAGTGCTCAGTGCTCAGTACTCAGTGCACAGTGCACAGTGCTCAGTGCTCAGTACTCAGTACTAAGTACTCAGTGCACAGTGCTCAGTGCTCAGTACTCAGTACTCAGTACACAGTACTCACTACTCAGTACTCAGTACTCAGTGCTCAGTACTCAGTACTCAGGACACAGTGCTCAGTGCTCAGTGCTCAGTACTCAGTACACAGTACTCAGTACACAGTGCTCAGTGCTCAGTGCTCAGTACTCAGTACTCAGTACACAGTGCTCAGTGCTCAGTACTCAGTACTCAGTACACAGTGCTCAGTGCTCAGTACTCAGTACACAGTGCTCAGTTCTCAGTACTCAGTACTCAGTACTCTGTACACAGTACCCAGTGCTCAGTGCTCAGTACTCCGTACACATTACTCAGTACTCAGTACACAGTGCTCAGTGCTCAGTACTCAGTACACAGTGCTCAGTACACAGTGCTCAGTGATCAGTACTCAGTACTAAGTACTCAGTACACTGTGCTCAGTTCTCAGAACTCAGTACTCAGTACACTGTGCTCAGTGCTCAGTAATCAGTACACAGTGCTCAGTACTCAGTACACATTGCTCAGTGCTCAGTGCTCAGTATTCAGTACTCAGTACACTGTACTCAGTACTCATTACACAGTGCTCAGAGCGCAGTACTCAGTACACAGTGCTCAGTGCTCAGTGCTCAGTAATCAGTACACAGTGGTCAGTGCTCAGTGCACAATACTCAGTAATCAGTACACAGTGCACAGTGGTCAGTACTCAGTACTCAGTGCACAGTACTCAGTACTCAGTACACAGTGCTCAGTGCTCAGTACACAGTACTCAGTAAACAGTGCGCAGTGCTCAGTACTCAGTACTCAGTACACAGTGCTCAGTGCTCAGTGCTGAGGACTCAGTACTCAGTACACAGTGCTCAGTGCTCAGTACTCAGCACTCAGGACACAGTGCTCAGTGCTCAGTGCTCAGTAATCAGTACACAGTACTCAGTACTCAGTACTCAGTGCACAGTGCTCAGTGCTCAGTACTCAGTACACAGTGCTCAGTGCTCAGTGCTCAATACTCAGTACTCAGTACACAGTGCTCAGTGCTCAGTACTCAGTACACAGTACACAGTACTCAGTACTCAGTGCACAGTGCTCAGTGCTCAGTACTCAGTACACAGTACACAGTACTCAGTACTCAGTACTCAGTGCACAGTGCTCAGTGCTCAGTACTCAGTACACAGTGCTCAGTGCTCAGTGCTCAATACTCAGTACTCAGTACACAGTGCTCAGTGCTCAGTACTCAGTACACAGTACACAGTACTCAGTACTCAGTGCACAGTGCTCAGTGCTCAGTACTCAGTACACAGTACACAGTACTCAGTACTCAGTGCACAGTGCTCAGTGCTCAGTACTCTGTACTCTGTACTGAGTACTGAGTACTGAGTACTCAGTGCTCAGTGCTCAGTGCTCAGTACTCAGTACACAGTGCTCAGTGCTCAGTACTCAGTACACAGTACACAGTGCTCAGTGCTCAGTACTCAGTACTCAGTACACATTACTCAGTACTCAGTACACAGTGCTCAGTGCTCAGTACTCAGTACACAGTGCTCAGTACACAGTGCTCAGTGCTCAGTACTCAGTACTCAGTACTCAGTACACAGTGCTCAGTGCTCAGTACTCAGTACACAGTACACAGTGCTCAGTGCTCAGTACTCAGTACTCAGTACACATTACTCAGTACTCAGTACACAGTGCTCAGTGCTCAGTACTCAGTACACAGTGCTCAGTACACAGTGCTCAGTGCTCAGTACTCAGTACTCAGTACTCAGTACACAGTGCTCAGTGCTCAGTACTCAGTACTCAGTACACAGTGCTCAGTGCTCAGTACTCAGTACACAGTGCTCAGTTCTCAGTACTCAGTACTCAGTACTCAGTACTCTGTACACAGTACACAGTGCTCAGTGCTCAGTACTCCGTACACATTACTCAGTACTCAGTACACAGTGCTCAGTGCTCAGTACTCAGTACACAGTGCTCAGTACACAGTGCTCAGTGATCAGTACTCAGTACTAAGTACTCAGTACACTGTGCTCAGTTCTCAGAACTCAGTACTCAGTACACTGTGCTCAGTGCTCAGTAATCAGTACACAGTGCTCAGTACTCAGTACACATTGCTCAGTGCTCAGTGCTCAGTATTCAGTACTCAGTACACTGTACTCAGTACTCATTACACAGTGCTCAGAGCGCAGTACTCAGTACACAGTGCTCAGTGCTCAGTGCTCAGTAATCAGTACACAGTGGTCAGTGCTCAGTGCACAATACTCAGTAATCAGTACACAGTGCACAGTGGTCAGTACTCAGTACTCAGTGCACAGTACTCAGTACTCAGTACACAGTGCTCAGTGCTCAGTACACAGTACTCAGTAAACAGTGCGCAGTGCTCAGTACTCAGTACTCAGTACACAGTGCTCAGTGCTCAGTGCTCAGTACTCAGTACTCAGTACACAGTGCTCAGTGCTCAGTACTCAGCACTCAGGACACAGTGCTCAGTGCTCAGTGCTCAGTACTCAGTAATCAGTACACAGTACTCAGTACTCAGTACTCAGTGCACAGTGCTCAGTGCTCAGTACTCAGTACACAGTGCTGTGCTCAGTGCTCAATACTCAGTACTCAGTACACAGTGCTCAGTGCTCAGTACTCAGTACACAGTACTCAGAACTCAGTACTCAGTGCACAGTGCTCAGTGCTCAGTACTCAGTACACAGTACACAGTACTCAGTACTCAGTGCACAGTGCTCAGTGCTCAGTACTCTGTACTCTGTACTGAGTACTGAGTACTGAGTACTCAGTGCTCAGTGCTCAGTGCTCAGTACTCAGTACACAGTGCTCAGTGCTCAGTACTCAGTACACAGTACACAGTGCTCAGTGCTCAGTGCTCAGTACTCAGTACTCAGTACATATTACTCAGTACTCAGTACACAGTGCTCAGTGCTCAGTACTCAGTACACAGTGCTCAGTACACAGTGCTCAGTGCTCAGTACTCAGTACTCAGTACACAGTGCGCAGTGCTCAGTACTCAGTACTCAGTACACAGTGCTCAGTGCTCAGTACTCAGTACACAGTACTCAGTACTCAGTACTCAGTACTCAGTACTCAGTACTCAGTACACAGTGCTCAGTGCTCAGTAGTCAGTACTCAGTGCACAGTGCTCAATGCTCAGTACTGAGTACTCAGTACTCAGTACACAGTACTCAGGACTCAGTACTCAGTACACAGTGCGCAGTGCTCAGTACACAGTAATCAGTACACAGTGATCAGGGCGCAGTACTCAGTACTCAGTACACAGTGCTCAGTGCTCAGTACTCAGTACACAGTGCTCAGTGCTCAGTACTCAGAACTCAGTACACAGTGCTCAGTGCTCAGTACTCAGTACTCAGTACTCAGTACACAGTGCTCAGTGCTCAGTACACAGTACTCAGTACACAGTTGACAGTACACAGTACTCAGTACACAGTACACGGTACACGGTAGTCAGTACACAGTACTCAGCACACAGTACTCACTACTCAGTACACAGTGCTCAGTACTCAGTACTCAGAACCCAGTACTCAGTACACAGTGCTCAGTGCTCAGAACCCAGTACTCAGTGCACAGTGCTCAGTGCTCAGTACTCAGTACACAGTGCTCAGTGCGCAGTACTCAGTACACAGTAATTACTATTCACTACTCAGTACACAGTAATCAGAACTCAGTACACAGTGCTCAGTGCGCAGTAAACAGTACTCACTACTCAGTACACAGTACTCAGTACACGGTACACGGTACTCAGTACACAGTACTCAGTACCCAGTACACAGTACTCAGTAGACAGTACACAGTACACAGTACACAGTACTCAGTACACAGTACACGGTACTCAGTACACAGTACTCAGTACACAGTACTCAGTACACAGCACACAGTACTCAGTACACAGAACACAGTACACGGGAACGGTAGACGGTACTCAGTAAACAGTACTCAGTACACAGTACTCAGTACGCAGTACTCAGTACTCAGTACTCAGTACACAGTACACGGTAACGGTACACGGTACTCAGTACACAGTACTCAGTACTCAGTACTCAGCACAAAGTACTCACTACTCAGTACACAGTGCTCAGTACTTAGTACTCAGTACACAGTACTCAGTACACAATACTCAGTACTCAGTACTCAGTACACAGTACACGGTAACGGTACACGGTACTCAGTACACAATACTCAGTACTCAGTACTCAGTACACAGTACACGGTAACGGTACACGGTACTCAGTACACAGTACTCAGTACTCAGTACACAGTACTCAGTACACAGTACTCAGTACACAGTATTCAGTGCACAGTTCTCAGTACAAAGTGCTCAGTGCTAAGTGCTCAGTGCTCAGTACTCGGTACTCGGTATTCGGTACTCACTACTCATTGCTCAGTGCTCAGTGCTCAGGAGTCAGTAATCAGTAAACAGTACACAATGCTCAGTACACAGTACTCAGTACACAGTACACTGAGCTCAGTACTCAGTACTCAGTACGCAGTACTCAGTACACAGTGCACGGTGCTCAGTACTAAGTACCCGCTACTCAGTACACAGTGCTCAGTGCTCAGTACTTAGTACACAGTGCTCAGTGCTCAGTGCTCAGTACTCAGTACACAGTGCTAAGTGCTCAGTACTCAGTACTCAGTACACAGTGCTCAGTGCTCAGTACTCAGTAATCAGTACACAGTGCACAGTGGTCAGTACTCAGTACTCAGTGCACAGTAATCAGTACTCAGTACACAGTGCTCAGTGCTCAGTACACAGTACTTAGTACACAGTGCTCAGTGCTCAGTACTCAGTACACAGTGCTCAGTGCTCAGTGCTCAGTATTCAGTCCTCAGTACACAGTGCACAGTGCCCAGTACTCACTACTCAGTACACAGAGATCAGTGCTCAGTACACAGTACTCAGTACACAGTACTCAGTACACAGTACTCAGTACACAGTACACAGTACTCAGTACATAGTACACGGTACACGGTACTCAGTACACAGTACTCAGTACTCAGCACACAGTACTCACTACTCAGTACACAGTGCTCAGTACTCAGTACACAGTACACTCTACTGACTAATCAATACAAAGAGCTCAGTACTCAGTACTCAGTACGCAGTACTCAGTACACAGTGCTCCATGGTCAGTACTCAGTACACAGTGCTCAGTGCTCAGTACTTATTACACAGTACTCAGTACACAGTGCTCAGTGCTCAGTACTCAGTACAGAGTGCTCAGTGCTCAGTACTCAGTACACAGTGCTCAGTGCTTAGTGCTCAGTATTCAGTCCTCAGTACACAGTGCACAGTGCCCAGTACTCACTACTCAGTACACAGAGATCAGTGCTCAGTACACAGTACTCAGTACACAGTACACAGTACTCAATACATAGTACACGGTACACGGTACTCAGTACACAGTACTCAGTACTCAGCACACAGTACTCACTACTCAGTACACAGTGCTCAGTACTCAGTACACAGTACACTCTACTGACTAATCAATACAAAGAGCTCAGTACTCAGTACTCAGTACACAGTACTCAGTACACAGTGCTCCATGGTCAGTACTCAGTACACAGTGCTCAGTGCTCAGTACTTAGTACACAGTACTCAGTACACAGTGCTCAGTGCTCAGTACTCAGTACGCAGTGCTCAGTGCTCAGTACTCAGTACTCAGTACTCAGTACTCAGTACTCAGTACTCAGTACACAGTACTCAGTAAACAGTGCTCAGTGCACAGTACTCAGTACTCAGTACACAGTGCTCAGTGCTCAGTACTCAGTACTCAGTATACAGTGCTCAGTATACAGTGCTCAGTGCTCAGTACTCAGTACTCAATACACAGTGCTCAGTGCTCAGTACTCAGTACACAGTACTCAGAACACAGTGCTCAGTGCTCAGTACTCAGTACTCAGTACACAGTGCTCAGTGCTCAGTACTCAGTACACAGTGCTCAGTGCTCAGTACTCAGTACTCAGTACACAATGCTCAGTGCTCAGTACTCAGTACTCAATACACAGTGCTCAGTGCTCAGTACTCAGTACACAGTACTCAGAACACAGTGCTCAGTGCTCAGTACTCAGTACTCAGTACACAGTGCTCAGTGCTCAGTGCTCAATACTCAGTACACAGTGCTCAGTGTTCAGTGCTCAGTACTCAGTACTCAGTACTCAGTACACAGTGCTCAGTGCTCAGTACTCAGTACAAAGTGGTCAGTGCTCAATACTCAGTACACAGTGCTCAGTGCTCAGTACTCAGTACTCAGTACTCAGTACACGGTGCTCAGTGCTCAGTACTCAGTACGCAGTGCTCAGTGCTCAGTACTCAGTACTCAGTACTCAGTACACAGTACTCAGTAAACAGTGCTCAGTGCACAGTACTCAGTACTCAGTACACAGTGCTCAGTGCTCAGTGCTCAGTACTCAGTACTCAGTATACAGTGCTCAGTATACAGTGCTCAGGGCTCAGTACTCAGTACTCAATACACAGTGCTCAGTGCTCAGTAGTCAGTACACAGTACTCAGAACACAGTGCTCAGTGCTCAGTACTCAGTACTCAGTACACAGTGCTCAGTGCTCAGTACTCAGTACACAGTGCTCAGTGCTCAGTACTCAGTACTCAGTACACAATGCTCAGTGCTCAGTACTCAGTACTCAATACACAGTGCTCAGTGCTCAGTACTCAGTACACAGTACTCAGAACACAGTGCTCAGTGCTCAGTACTCAGTACTCAGTACACAGTGCTCAGTGCTCAGTGCTCAATACTCAGTACACAGTGCTCAGTGTTCAGTGCTCAGTACTCAGTACTCAGTACTCAGTACACAGTGCTCAGTGCTCAGTACTCAGTACACAGTGGTCAGTGCTCAATACTCAGTACACAGTGCTCAGTGCTCAGTACTCAGTACTCAGTACTCAGTACACAGTGCTCAGTGCTCAGTACTCAGTAGACAGTGCTCAGAGCTCAGTACACAGTGCTCAGTGCCCAGTACTCAGTACTCAGTACACAATGCTCAGTGCTCAGTACTCAGTACTCAATACACAGTGCTCAGTGCTCAGTACTCAGTACACAGTACTCAGAACACAGTGCTCAGTGCTCAGTACTCAGTACTCAGTACACAGTGCTCAGTGCTCAGTGCTCAATACTCAGTACACAGTGCTCAGTGTTCAGTGCTCAGTACTCAGTACTCAGTACTCAGTACACAGTGCTCAGTGCTCAGTACTCAGTACACAGTGGTCAGTGCTCAATACTCAGTACACAGTGCTCAGTGCTCAGTACTCAGTACTCAGTACTCAGTACACAGTGCTCAGTGCTCAGTACTCAGTACTCAGTACTCAGTGCTCAGTGCTCAGTACTCAGTACACAGTGCTCAGTGCTCAGTACTCAGTACTCAGTACACAGTGCGCAGTGCTCAGTACTCAGTACACAGTACTCAGTACACAGTGATCAGTACTCAGTACACAGTGCTCAGTGCACAGTACTCAGTACTCAGGACTCAGTACTCAGTACACAGTGCGCAGTGCTCAGTACTCAGTACACAGTACTCAGTACTCAGTACACAGTGATCAGTGCGCAGTACTCAGTACTCAGTACACAGTGCTCAGTGCTCAGTACTCAGTACACAGTGCTCAGTACACAGTGCTCAGTGCTCAGTACTCAGTACACAGTGCTCAGTGCACAGTACTCAGTACTCAGTACACAGTGCTCAGTTCTCAGAACTCAGTACTCAGTACACTCTGCTCAGTGCTCAGTACTCAGTACACAGTACTCAGTACTCAGTACTCAGTACTCAGTACTCAGTACTCAGTACACAGTGCTCAGTGCTCAGTACTCAGTACTCAGTACTCAGTACTCAGTGCACAGTGCTCAGTGCTCAGTAAACAGTACTTACTACTCAGTACACAGTACTCAGTACACGGTACACGGTACTCAGTACACAGTACTCAGTACCCAGTACACAGAACTCAGTACACAGCACACAGCATACAGTACTCAGTACACAGTACTCAGTACTCAGCACACAGTACTCAGTACACAGTACACAGTACTCAGTACACAGTACACGGAACTCAGTACACAGTACTCAGTACACAGTACTCAGTACACAGCACACAATACTCAGTACACAGTACACAGTACACGGAAAAGGCAGATGGTACTCAGTACACAGTACTCAGCTCTCAGTACTCAGTACACAGTACTCAGTACACAGTACACAGTACTCAGTACTCAGTACTCAGTACACGGTAACGGTACACGGTACACGGTACACGGTACACGGTACTCAGTACACAGTACTCAGCACTCAGTACACAGTGCTCAGTACACAGTGCTCAGTACACAGTGCTCAGTGTTCAGTGCTCAGTGCTCAGTGCTCAGTACTCGGTACTCGGTATTCGGTACTCACTACTCAGTGCTCAGTGCTCAGTGCTCAGTGCTCAGTAGTCAGTAATCAGTACTCAGTACACAATGCTCAGTGCTCAGTACACAGCACTCAGTACACAGTACAATGTGCTCAGTACTCAGTACACAGTACTCAGTACTCAGTACTCAGTACTCAGTACTCAGTACGCAGTACTCAGTACACAGTGCACAGTGCTCAGTACTAAGTACTCGCTACTCAGTACACAGTGCTCAGTGCTCAGTACTCAGTACACAGTGCTCAGTGCTCACTACTCAGTACACAGTGCTCAGTGCTCAGTATTCAGTACTCAGTACACTGTACTCAGTACTCATTACACAGTGCTCAGAGCGCAGTACTCAGTACACAGTGCTCAGTGCACAGTGCTCAGTACTCAGTACACAGTGCTCAGTGCTCAGTGCTCAGTAATCAGTAATCAGTACACAGTGCACAGTGGTCAGTACTCAGTACTGAGTGCACAGTACTCAGTACTCAGTACACAGTGCTCAGTGCTCAGTACACAGTACTCAGTACACAGTGCTCAGTGCTCAGTACTCAGTACACAGTGCTCAGTGCTCCGTGCTCAGTACTCAGTCCTCAGTACACAGTGCACAGTGCTCAGTACTCAGTACGCAGTACACAGAGATCAGTGCTCAGTACACAGTACTCAGTACACAGTACTCAGTACACAGTACACAGTACTCAGTACATAGTACACGGTACACGGTAAACGGTACTCAGTACACAGTACTCAGTACTCAGTACTCAGCACACAGTACTCACTACTCAGTACACAGTGCTCAGTACTCAGTACACAGTACACTCTACTGACTAATCAATACAAAGAGCTCAGCACTCAGTACTCAGTACACAGTACTCTGTACACAGTGCTCCGTGGTCAGTACTCAGTACACAGTGCTCAGTGCTCAGTACTCAGTACACAGTACTCAGTAAAAAGTGCGCAGTGCTCAGTACTCAGTACTCAGTACACTCTGCTCAGTGCTCAGTACTCAGTACTCAGTACACAGTGCTCAGTGCTCAGTACTCAGTACACAGTACTCAGTACTCAGTACTCAGTACTCAGTACTCAGTACTCAGTACACAGTGCTCAGTGCTCAGTACTCAGTACTCAGTACTCAGTGCACAGTGCTCAGTGCTCAGTAAACAGTACTTACTACTCAGTACACAGTACTCAGTACACGGTACACGGTACTCAGTACACAGTACTCAGTACCCAGTACACAGAACTCAGTACACAGCACACAGCATACAGTACTCAGTACACAGTACTCAGTACTCAGTACACAGTACTCAGTAAAAAGTGCGCAGTGCTCAGTACTCAGTACTCAGTACACTCTGCTCAGTGCTCAGTACTCAGTACTCAGTACACAGTGCTCAGTGCTCAGTACTCAGTACACAGTACTCAGTACTCAGTACTCAGCACACAGTACTCAGTACTCAGTACACAGTACTCAGTAAAAAGTGCGCAGTGCTCAGTACTCAGTACTCAGTACACTCTGCTCAGTGCTCAGTACTCAGTACTCAGTACACAGTGCTCAGTGCTCAGTACTCAGTACACAGTACTCAGTACTCAGTACTCAGTACTCAGTACTCAGTACTCAGTACTCAGTACACAGTGCTCAGTGCTCAGTACTCAGTACTCAGTACTCAGTGCACAGTGCTCAGTGCTCAGTAAACAGTACTTACTACTCAGTACACAGTACTCAGTACACGGTACACGGTACTCAGTACACAGTACTCAGTACCCAGTACACAGAACTCAGTACACAGCACACAGCATACAGTACTCAGTACACAGTACTCAGTACTCAGCACACAGTACTCAGTACACAGTACACAGTACTCAGTACACAGTACACGGTACTCAGTACACAGTACTCAGTACACAGTACTCAGTACACAGCACACAATACTCAGTACACAGTACACAGTACACGGAAAAGGTAGATGGTACTCAGTACACAGTACTCAGCACTCAGTACTCAGTACCCAGTACTCAGTACACAGTACACAGTACACAGTACTCAGTACTCAGTACTCAGTACTCAGTACACGGTAACGGTACACGGTACACGGTACTCAGTACACAGTACTCAGCACTCAGTACACAGTGCTCAGTACACAGTGCTCAGTACACAGTGCTCAGTGTTCAGTGCTCAGTGCTCAGTGCTCAGTACTCGGTACTCGGTATTCGGTACTCACTACTCAGTGCTCAGTGCTCAGTGCTCAGTAGTCAGTAATCAGTACTCAGTACACAATGCTCAGTGCTCAGTACACAGCACTCAGTACACAGTACACTGTGCTCAGTACTCAGTACACAGTACTCAGTACTCAGTACTCAGTACTCAGTACGCAGTACTCAGTACACAGTGCACAGTGCTCAGTACTAAGTACCCGCTACTCAGTACACAGTGCTCAGTGCTCAGTACTCAGTACAGAGTGCTCAGTGCTCAGTATTCAGTACTCAGTACACTGTACTCAGTACTCATTACACAGTGCTCAGAGCGCAGTACTCAGTACACAGTGCTCAGTGCACACTGCTCAGTACTCAGTACACAGTGCTCAGTGCTCAGTGCTCAGTAATCAGTAATCAGTACACAGTGCACAGTGGTCAGTACTCAGTACTGAGTGCACAGTACTCAGTACTCAGTACACAGTGATCAGTGCTCAGTACACAGTACTCAGTACACAGTGCTCAGTGCTCAGTACTCAGTACTCAGTACACAGTGCTCAGTGCTCCGTGCTCAGTACTCAGTACACAGAGATCGGTGCTCCGTACACAGTACTCAGTACACAGTACTCAGTACACAGTACACAGTACTCAGTACATAGTACACGGTACACGGTAAACGGTACTCAGTACACAGTACTCAGTACTCAGCACACAGTACTCACTACTCAGTACACAGTGCTCAGTACTCAGTACACAGTGCTCAGTACTCAGTACACAGTACACTCTACTGACTAATCAATACAAAGAGCTCAGCACTCAATACTCAGTACACAGTACTCTGTACACAGTGCTCCGTGGTCAGTACTCAGTACACAGTGCTCAGTGCTCAGTACTCAGTACACAGTACTCAGTAAAAAGTGCGCAGTGCTCAGTACTCAGTACTCAGTACACAGTGCTCAGTGCTCAGTGCTCAGTACTCAGTACTCAGTACACAGTACTCAGTACTCAGTGCTCAGTGCTCAGTACTCAGTACTCAGTACACAGTGCACAGTGCTCAGTACTAAGTACCCGATACTCAGTACACAGTGCTCAGTGCTCAGTACTCAGTACACAGTGCTCAGTGCTCAGTGCTCAGTACTCAGTACACATTGCTCAGTGCTCAGTGCTCAGTATTCAGTACTCAGTACACTGTACTCAGTACTCATTACACAGTGCTCAGAGCGCAGTACTCAGTACACAGTGCTCAGTGCTCAGTGCTCAGTACTCAGTACACAGTGGTCAGTGCTCAGTGCACAGTACTCAGTAATCAGTACACAGTGCACAGTGGTCAGTACTCAGTACTCAGTGCACAGTACTCAGTACTCAGTACACAGTGCTCAGTGCTCAGTACACAGTACTCAGTACACAGTGCTCAGTGCTCAGTGCTCAGTACTCAGTACACAGTGCTCAGTGCTCAGTGCTCAGTACACAGTACTCAGTACACAGTGCTCAGTGCTCAGTGCTCAGTACTCAGTACACAGTGCTCAGTGCTCAGTGCTCAGTACACAGTACTCAGTACTCAGTACACAGTGCTCAGTGCTCAGTGCTCAGTACTCAGTACACAGTGCTCAGTGCTCAGTGCTCAGTACACAGTACTCAGTACTCAGTACACAGTGCTCAGTGCTCAGTGCTCAGTACTCAGTACACAGTGCTCAGTGCTCCGTGCTCAGTACTCAGTACACAGTACACAGTACTCAGTGCTCAGTGCTCAGTACTGAGTACTGTGTACTGAGCACGCAGTACACAGTGCTCAGTGCTCAGTGCTCAGTACTCAGTACACAGTGCTCAGTGCTCCGTGCTCAGTACTCAGTACACAGTACACAGTACACAGTACTCAGTACTCAGTACTCAGTACTCAGTACACAGTGCTCAGTGCTCAGTACTCAGTACTCAGTACTCAGTACTCAGTACACAGTGCTCAGTGCTCAGTACTCAGTACACAGTGCTCAGTTCTCAGTACTTAGTACTCAGTACACAGTACACAGTGCTCAGTGCTCAGTACTCAGTACACATTACTCAGTACTCCATACACAGTGCTCAGTGCTCAGTACTCAGTACACAGTGCTCAGTACACAGTGCTCAGTGATCAGTACTCAGTACTCAGTACTCAGTACACAGTGCTCAGTTCTCAGAACTCAGTACTCAGTACACTGTGCTCAGTGCTCAGTACTCAGTACTCAGTACACAGTGCTCAGTGCTCACTACTAAGTACTCAGTACTCAGTACTCAGTACACAGTGCTCAGTGCTCAGTACTCAGTACTCAGTACTCAGTACTCAGTACACGGTGCTCAGTGCTCAGTACTCAGTACACAGTGCTCAGTTCTCAGTACTTAGTACTCAGTACACAGTACACAGTGCTCAGTGCTCAGTACTCAGTACACATTACTCAGTACTCCATACACAGTGCTCAGTACTCAGTACTCAGTACGCAGTACTCAGTACACAGTGCACAGTGCTCAGTACTAAGTACCCGATACTCAGTACACAGTGCTCAGTGCTCAGTAATCAGTACACAGTGCTCAGTGCTCAGTGCTCAGTACTCAGTACACATTGCTCAGTGCTCAGTGCTCAGTATTCAGTACTCAGTACACTGTACTCAGTACTCATTACACAGTGCTCAGAGCGCAGTACTCAGTACACAGTGCTCAGTGCTCAGTACTCAGTACACAGTGGTCAGTGCTCAGTGCACAGTACTCAGTAATCAGTACACAGTGCACAGTGGTCAGTACTCAGTACTCAGTGCACAGTACTCAGTACTCAGTACACAGTGCTCAGTGCTCAGTACACAGTACTCAGTACACAGTGCTCAGTGCTCAGTGCTCAGCACTCAGTACACAGTGCTCAGTGCTCCGTGCTCAGTACTCAGTCCTCAGTACACAGTGCACAGTGCTCAGTACTCAGTACTCAGTACACAGAGATCAGTGCTCAGTACACAGTACTCAGTACACAGTACACAGTACTCAGTACATAGTACACGGTACACGGTACTCAGTACACAGTACTCAGTACTCAGTACTCAGCACAAAGTACTCACTACTCAGTACACAGTGCTCAGTACTCAGTACACAGTACACTCTACTGACTAATCAATACAAAGAGCTCAGTACTCAGTAATCAGTACACAGTACTCAGTACACAGTGCTCCGTGGTCAGTACTCAGTAAACAGTGCTCAGTGCTCAGTACTCAGTACTCAGTACACAGTACTCAGTAAACAGTGCGCAGTGCTCAGTACTCAGTACTCAGTACACAGTGCTCAGTGCTCAGTACTCAGTACTCAGTACACAGTACTCAGTGCTCAGTGCTCAGTACTCAGTACTCAGTACTCAGTGCACAGTGCTCCGTGCTCAGTACTCAGTACTCAGTACACAGTACTCACTACTCAGTACTCAGTACTCAGTGCTCAGTACTCAGTACTCAGGACACAGTGCTCAGTGCTCAGTGCTCAGTACTCAGTACACAGTACTCAGTACACAGTGCTCAGTGCTCAGTGCTCAGTACTCAGTACTCAGTACACAGTGCTCAGTGCTCAGTACTCAGTACTCAGTATTCAGTACTCAGTACTCACTACTCAGTACACAGTGCTCAGTGCTCGATAGTCAGTACACAGTGCTCAGTGCTCAGTACTCAGTACTCAGTACACAGTGCTCAGTACACAGTACTCAGTACTCAGTACACAGTGCTCAGTGCTCAGTACTCAGTGCACAGTGCTCAGTACACAGTACTCAGCACTCAGGACACAGTGCTCAGTGCTCAGTGCTCAGTACTCAGTACTCAGTGCTCAGTGCACAGTGCTCAGTGCTCAGTGCTCAGTACTCAGTACTCAGTACTCAGTACTCAGTACTCAGTACTCAGTACTCAGTACTCACTACTCAGTACACAGTGCTCAGTGATCAGTACACAGTGCTCAGTGCTCAGTACTCAGTGCACAGTGCTCAGTACTCAGTACACAGTGCTCAGTGCTCAGTACTCAGTACTCAGTACTCAGTACTCAGTACTCAGTACACAGTTCTCAGTGCTCAGTACTCAGTGCACAGTGCACAGTGCTCAGTGCTCAGTGCTCAGTACTCAGTACACAGTGCTCAGTGCTCAGTACTCAGTACTCAGTACACAGTACTCAGTACTCAGTACACAGTTCTCAGTGCTCAGTACTCAGTGCACAGTGCACAGTGCTCAGTGCTCAGTGCTCAGTACTCAGTACACAGTGCTCAGTGCTCAGTACTCAGTACTCAGTACACAGTAATCAGTACTCAGTACACAGTGCTCAGTGCTCAGTACTCAGTACTCAGTGCACAGTGCACAGTGCTCAGTACTCAGTACTCAGTGCACAGTGCTCAGTGCTCAGTGCTCAGTGCTCAGTACTCAGTACTCAGTACTCAGTACTCAGTACACATTACTCAGTACTCAGTACACAGTGCTCAGTGCTCAGTACTCAGTACTCAGTAAACAGTGCTCAGTACACAGTGCTCAGTGCTCAATACTCAGTACACAGTGCTCAGTAAACAGTGCTCAGTGCTCAGTACTCAGTTCTCGGTACACAGTGCTCAGTGATCAGTACTCAGTACTCAGTACACAGTGCTCAGTGCTCAGTACTCAGAACTCAGTACTCAGTGCACAGTGCTCAGTGCTCAGTGCTCAGTACTCAGTACTCAGTGCACAGTGCACAGTGCACAGTGCTCAGTACTCAGTACTCAGTGCACAGTGCTCAGTGCTCAGTGCTCAGTACTCAGTACTCAGTACTCAGTACACAGTGCTCAGTGCTCAGAACTCAGTACACAGTACTCAGTACTCAGTACTCAGTACTCAGTACTCAGTACACACTGCTCGGTGCTCGGTACTCAGTACTCAGTGCACAGTGCACAGTGCTCAGTGCTCAGTGCTCAGTACTCAGTACTCAGTGCACAGTGCTCAGTGCTCAGTACTCAGTACTCAGTACTCAGTACACAGTGCTCAGCGCTCAGTACTCAGTACTCAGTACTCAGTACTCAGTAAACAGTGCGCAGTGCTCAGTACTCAGTACTCAGTACACGGTACTCAGTACACAGTACTCAGTACTCAGTACACAGAACTCAGTACACAGTACTCAGTACTCAGTACTCAGTACTCAGTACTCAGTACTCAGTACTCAGTACACAGTGCTCAGTGCTCAGTGCTCGGTACTCAGTACTCAGTGCACAGTGCACAGTGCTCAGTGCTCAGTACTCAGTACTCAGTGCACAGTGCTCAGTGCTCAGTACTCAGTACTCAGTACTCAGTACACAGTGCTCAGTGCTCAGTACTCAGTACTCAGTACTCAGTACTCAGTACTCACTCCTCAGTACACAATGCTCAGTGCTCAGTTGTCAGTACACAGTGCTCAGTGCTCAGTACTCAGTACACAGTACTCAGTACTCAGTACACAGTTCTCAGTGCTCAGTACTCAGTGCACAGTGCTCAGTGCTCAGTGCTCAGTACACAGTGCTCAGTGCTCAGTGCTCAGTACTCAGTACACAGTGCTCAGTGCTCAGTACTCAGTACTCAGTGCACAGTGCTCAGTGCTCAGTACTCAGTACTCAGTACACAGTACTCAGTGCTCAGTACTCAGTACTCAGTACTCAGTACTCAGTACTCAGTGCTCAGTACTCAGTACTCAGTACTCAGTATTCAGTACTCAGTACTCACTACTCAGTACACAGTGCTCAGTGCTCGATAGTCAGTACACAGTGCTCAGTGCTCAGTACTCAGTACTCACTACTCAGTACTCAGTGCACAGTGCACAGTGCTCAGTGCTCAGTGCTCAGTACTCAGTACTCAGTACTCAGTACTCAGTGCACAGTGCTCAGTGCTCAGTGCTCAGTACTCAGTACTCAGTACTCAGTACTCAGTACTCAGTGCACAGTGCTCAGTGCTCAGTACTCAGTACTCAGTACTCAGTACTCAGTACTCAGTACTCACTACTCAGTACACAGTGCTCAGTGATCAGTACACAGTGCTCAGTGCTCAGTACTCAGTGCACAGTGCTCAGTGCTCAGTACTCAGTACACAGTGCTCAGTGCTCAGTACTCAGTACTCAGTACTCAGTACTCAGTACTCAGTACACAGTTCTCAGTGCTCAGTACTCAGTGCACAGTGCACAGTGCTCAGTGCTCAGTGCTCAGTACACAGTGCTCAGTGCTCAGTGCTCAGTACTCAGTACTCAGTACACAGTACTCAGTACTCAGTACACAGTTCTCAGTGCTCAGTACTTAGTGCACAGTGCACAGTGCTCAGTTCTCAGTGCTCAGTACTCAGTACACAGTGCTCAGTGCTCAGTACTCAGTACTCAGTACACAGTAATCAGTACTCAGTACACAGTGCTCAGTGCTCAGTGCTCAGTACTCAGTACTCAGTACTCAGTGCACAGTGCACAGTGCTCAGTACTCAGTACACAGTTCTCAGTGCTCAGTACTCAGTGCACAGTGCACAGTGCTCAGTTCTCAGTGCTCAGTACTCAGTACACAGTGCTCAGTGCTCAGTACTCAGTACTCAGTACACAGTAATCAGTACACAGTGCTCAGTGCTCAGTGCTCAGTACTCAGTACTCAGTACACAGTACTCAGTACTCAGTACACAGTTCTCAGTGCTCAGTACTCAGTGCACAGTGCACAGTGCTCAGTTCTCAGTGCTCAGTACTCAGTACACAGTGCTCAGTGCTCAGTACTCAGTACTCAGTACACAGTAATCAGTACTCAGTACACAGTGCTCAGTGCTCAGTGCTCAGTACTCAGTACTCAGTACACAGTAATCAGTACTCAGTACACAGTGCTCAGTGCTCAGTGCTCAGTACTCAGTACTCAGTGCACAGTGCACAGTGCTCAGTACTCAGTACACAGTTCTCAGTGCTCAGTACTCAGTGCACAGTGCACAGTGCTCAGTTCTCAGTGCTCAGTACTCAGTACACAGTGCTCAGTGCTCAGTACTCAGTACTCAGTACACAGTAATCAGTACACAGTGCTCAGTGCTCAGTGCTCAGTACTCAGTACTCAGTACTCAGTGCACAGTGCACAGTGCTCAGTACTCAGTACTCAGTACTCAGTACTCAGTGCACAGTGCTCAGTGCTCAGTACTCAGTACTCAGTACTCAGTACACAGTACTCAGTGCTCAGTACTCAGTACTCAGTACTCATTACTCACTACTCAGTACTCAGTGCACAGTGCTCAGTGCTCAGTACTCAGTACTCAGTACTCAGTGCACAGTGCTCAGTGCTCAGTACTCAGTACTCAGTACTCACTACTCAGTACACAGTGCTCAGTGATCAGTACACAGTGCTCAGTGCTCAGTAATCAGTACACAGTACTGAGTACTCAGTACACAGTGCTCAGTGCTCAGTACTCAGTGCACAGTGCTCAGTGCTCAGTACTCAGTACACAGTGCTCAGTACTCAGTACTCAGTGCTCAGTGCTCAGTACTCAGTACACAGTGCTCAGTACTCAGTACTCACTACTCACTACTCAGTACACAGTGCTCAGTACTCAGTACTCAGTACACAGTACACAGTGCTCAGTGCTCAGTACTCAGAACACAGTACACAGTACTCAGTACTCAGTACTCAGTACACAGTGCTCAGTGTTCAGTACTCAGTACACAGTGCTCAGTGATCAGTACTCAGTACTCAGTACTCAGTACACAGTGCTCAGTTCTCAGAACTCAGTACTCAGTACACTGTGCTCAGTGATCAGTACTCAGTACTCAGTACGCAGTACTCAGTACACAGTGCACAGTGCTCAGTACTAAGTACCCGATACTCAGTACACAGTGCTCAGTGCTCAGTACTCAGTACACAGTGCTCAGTGCTCAGTGCTCAGTACTCAGTACACATTGCTCAGTGCTCAGTGCTCATTATTCAGTACTCAGTACACTGTACTCAGTACTCATTACACAGTGCTCAGAGCGCAGTACTCAGTACACAGTGCTCAGTGCTCAGTGCTCAGTACTCAGTACACAGTGGTCAGTGCTCAGTGCACAGTACTCAGTAATCAGTACACAGTGCACAGTGGTCAGTACTCAGTACTCAGTGCACAGTACTCAGTACTCAGTACACAGTGCTCAGTGCTCAGTACACAGTACTCAGTACACAGTGCTCAGTGCTCAGTGCTCAGTACACAGTACTCAGTACACAGTGCTCAGTGCTCAGTACTCAGTACTCAGTACACAGTGCTCAGTGCTCAGTACTCAGTACTCAGTACACAGTGCTCAGTGCTCCGTGCTCAGTACTCAGTACACAGTACACAGTTCTCAGTACTCAGTACTCAGTACTCAGTACACAGTACACAGTGCTCAGTGCTCAGTACTCAGTACACATTACTCAGTACTCCGTACACAGTGCGCAGTGCTCAGTACTCAGTACACAGTGCTCAGTACACAGTGCTCAGTGATCAGTACTCAGTACTCAGTACTCAGTACACAGTGCTCAGTTCTCAGAACTCAGTACTCAGTACACTGTGCTCAGTGCTCAGTACTCAGTACTCAGTACGCAGTACTCAGTACACAGTGCACAGTGCTCAGTACTAAGTACCCGATACTCAGTACACAGTGCTCAGTACTCAGTACACAGTGCTCAGTGCTCAGTGCTCAGTACTCAGTACACATTGCTCAGTGCTCAGTGCTCAGTATTCAGTACTCAGTACACTGTACTCAGTACTCATTACACAGTGCTCAGAGCGCAGTACTCAGTACACAGTGCTCAGTGCTCAGTACTCAGTACACAGTGGTCAGTGCTAAGTGCACAGTACTCAGTAATCAGTACACAGTGCACAGTGGTCAGTACTCAGTACTCAGTGCACAGTACTCAGTACTCAGTACACAGTGCTCAGTGCTCAGTACACAGTACTCAGTACACAGTGCTCAGTGCTCAGTGCTCAGTACTCAGTACACAGTGCTCAGTGCTCCGTGCTCAGTACTCAGTCCTCAGTACACAGTGCACAGTGCTCAGTACTCAGTACTCAGTACACAGAGATCAGTGCTCAGTACACAGTACTCAGTACACAGTACACAGTACTCAGTACATAGTACACGGTACACGGTACTCAGTACACAGTACTCAGTACTCAGTACTCAGCACAAAGTACTCACTACTCAGTACACAGTGCTCAGTACTCAGTACACAGTACACTCTAATGACTAATCAATACAAAGAGCTCAGTACTCAGCAATCAGTACACAGTACTCAGTACACAGTGCTCCGTGGTCAGTACTCAGTACACAGTGCTCATTGCTCAGTACTCAGTACTCAGTACACAGTACTCAGTGAACAGTGCGCAGTGCTCAGTACTCAGTACTCAGTACACAGTGCTCAGTGCTCAGTACTCAGTACTCAGTACACAGTACTCAGTACTCAGTGCTCAGTGCTCAGTGCTCAGTGCTCAGTGCTCAGTACTCAGTGCACAGTGCACAGTGCTCAGTGCTCAGTACTCAGTACTCAGTACTCAGTACACAGTGCTCAGTGCTCAGTACTCAGTACTCAGTACACAGTACTCAGTACTCAGTGCTCAGTGCTCAGTGCTCAGTACTCAGTGCACAGTGCACAGTGCTCAGTGCTCAGTACTCAGTACTCAGTACTCAGTGCACAGTGCTCAGTGCTCAGTGCTCAGTGCTCAGTACTCAGTACACAGTACTCACTACTCAGTACTCAGTACTCAGTGCTCAGTACTCAGTACTCAGGACACAGTGCTCAGTGCTCAGTGCTCAGTACTCAGTACACAGTACTCAGTACACAGTGCTCAGTGCTCAGTGCTCAGTACTCAGTACTCAGTACTCAGTACACAGTGCTCAGTGCTCAGTACTCAGTACTCAGTACACAGAGCTCATTGCTCAGTACTCAGTACTCAGTACACAGTTCTCAGTGCTCAGTACTCAGTACTCAGCACACAGTACACAGTACTGAGTACACAGTGCACAGTGTTCCGTACTCAGTACTCAGTACACAGTGCTCAGTACTCAGTAATCAGTACTCAGTAATCAGTACACAGTGCTCAGTACTCAGTACACAGTGCTCAGTGCTCAGTACACAGTACTCAGTACACAGTGCTCAGTGCTCAGTACTCAGTACACAGTGCTCAGTGCTCCGTGCTCAGTACTCAGTCCTCAGTACACAGTGCACAGTGCTCAGTACTCAGTACTCAGTACAGAGAGATCAGTGCTCAGTACACAGTACTCAGTACACAGTACACAGTACTCAGTACATAGTACACGGTACACGGTACTCAGTACACAGTACTCAGTACTCAGCACAAAGTACTCACTACTCAGTACACAGTGCTCAGTACTCAGTACACAGTACACTCTACTGACTAATCAATACAAAGAGCTCAGTACTCAGTACTCAGTACACAGTACTCAGTACACAGTGCTCCGTGGTCAGTACTCAGTACACAGTGCTCAGTACACAGTGCTCAGTGATCAGTACTCAGTACTCAGTACTCAGTACACAGTGCTCAGTTCTCAGAACTCAGTACTCAGTACACTGTGCTCAGTGCTCAGTACTCAGTACTCAGTACACAGTACTCAGTACACAGTACTCAGTACACAGTGCTCAGTACACAGTGTTCAGTGCTCAGTGCTCAGTGCTCAGTGCTCAGTGCTCGGTACTCGGTACTCGGTATTCGGTACTCACTACTCAGTGCTCAGTGCTCAGTGCTCAGTAGTCAGTAATCTGAACTCAGTACACAATGCTCAGTGCTCAGTACACAGTACTCAGTACACAGTACACTGTGCTCAGTACTCAGTCCACAGTGTTCAGTACTCAGTACTCAGCACTCAGTACTCAGTACACAGTACTCAGTACACAGTGCTCAGTGCTCAGTGCTCAGTACCCAGTACTCAGTACTCAGTACACAGTGCTCAGTGCTCAGTGCTCAGTACCCAGTACTCAGTACTCAGTACACAGTGCTCAGTGCTCAGTGCTCAGTACCCAGTACTCAGTACTCAGTACACAGTGCTCAGTGCTCAGTGCTCAGTACCCAGTACTCAGTACTCAGTACACAGTGCTCAGTGCTCAGTGCTCAGTACCCAGTACTCAGTACTCAGTACACAGTGCTCAGTGCTCAGTGCTCAGTAGTCAGTACACAGTAATTACTATTCACTACTCAGTACACTGTACTCAGAACTCAGTACACAGGGCTCAGTAAACAGTACTCTCTACTCAGTACACAATACACAGCATACAGTACTCAGTACACAGTACTCAGTACTCAGTACACAGTACTCAGTAGACAGTACTCAGTACACAGTACTCAGTTCTCAGTACACAGTTCTCAGTACACAGTGCTCTCTACTCAATACTCAGTACACAGTGCTCAGTACTCAGTGCTCAATACTCAGTACTCAGTACACAGTGCTCTCTACTCACTACTCAGTACACAGTGCTCAGTGCTCAGTACTCAGTACTCAGTACACAGTACTCAGTACTCAGTACTCAGTACTCATTACACAGTGCTCAGAGCTCATTACTCAGTACCCAGTACACGGTGCTCAGTGCTCAGTACTCAGTACAGTGCTCAGTGCTCAGTGCTCAGTACTCAGTACTCAGTACACAGTGCGCAGTGCTAAGTACTCAGTACACAGTACTCAGTACACAGTGATCAGTGCGCAGTACTCAGTACTCAGTACACAGTGCTCAGTACACAGTACACGGTACTCAGTACACAGTACTCAGTACACAGTACTCAGTACAAAGCACACAATACTCAGTACACAGTACACAGTACATGGTAACGGTAGACGGTACTCAGTACACAGTACTCAGTACTCAGTACACAGTACTCAGTACACAGTACTCAGTACGCAGTACTCAGTACACAGTACACGGTAACGGTACACGGTACTCAGTACACAGTACTCAGTACTCAGTACACAGTACTCAGTACACAGTGCTCAATACACAGTGCTCAGTGTTCAGTGCTCAGTACTCAGTCCTCAGTACACAGTGCACAGTGCTCAGTACTCAGTACTCAGTACACAGAGATCAGTGCTCAGTACACAGTACTCAGTACACAGTACTCAGTACACAGTACACAGTACTCAGTACATAGTACACGGTACACGGTACTCACCACACAGTACTCAGTACTCATCACACAGTACTCACTACTCAGTACACAGTGCTCAGTACTCAGTACACAGTACACTCTACTGACTAATCAATACAAAGAGCTCAGTACTAAGTACTCAGTACACAGTGCTCCGTGGTCAGTATTCAGTGCACAGTGCTCAGTGCTCAGTACTCAGTGCTCAGTACTCAGTAAACAGTGCGCAGTGCTCAGTGCTCAGTACTCAGTACTCAGTACTCAGTACTCAGTACTCAGTACACAGTGCTCAGTGCTCAGTGCTCAGAACTCAGTACACAGTACTCAGTACTCAGTACTCAGTACTCAGTACACAGTGCTCAGTGCTCGGTACTAAGTACTCAGTACTCAGTACTCAGTGCACAGTGCACAGTGCTCAGTGCTCAGTACTCAGTGCTCAGTGCTCAGAACTCAGTACACAGTACTCAGTACTCAGTACTCAGTACTCAGTACTCAGTACACAGTGCTCGGTGCTCGGTACTCAGTACTCAGTACTCAGTGCACAGTGCACAGTGCTCAGTGCTCAGTACTCAGTACTCAGTGCACAGTGCTCAGTGCTCAGTACTCAGTACTCACTACTCAGTACACAGTGCTCAGTACTCAGTACACAGTACACTCTACTGACTAATCAATACAAAGAGCTCAGTACTAAGTACTCAGTACACAGTGCTCCGTGGTCAGTATTCAGTGCACAGTGCTCAGTGCTCAGTACTCAGTGCTCAGTACTCAGTAAACAGTGCGCAGTGCTCAGTGCTCAGTACTCAGTACTCAGTACTCAGTACTCAGTACTCAGTACACAGTGCTCAGTGCTCAGTGCTCAGAACTCAGTACACAGTACTCAGTACTCAGTACTCAGTACTCAGTACACAGTGCTCAGTGCTCGGTACTAAGTACTCAGTACTCAGTACTCAGTGCACAGTGCACAGTGCTCAGTGCTCAGTACTCAGTGCTCAGTGCTCAGAACTCAGTACACAGTACTCAGTACTCAGTACTCAGTACTCAGTACACAGTGCTCGGTGCTCGGTACTCAGTACTCAGTACTCAGTGCACAGTGCACAGTGCTCAGTGCTCAGTACTCAGTACTCAGTGCACAGTGCTCAGTGCTCAGTACTCAGTACTCAGTACTCAGTACACAGCGCTCAGCACTCAGTACTCAGTACTCAGTACTCAGTACTCAGTACTCAGTAAACAGTGCGCAGTGCTCAGTACTCAGTACTCAGTACTCAGTACACAGTACTCAGTACACAGTACTCAGTACTCAGTACACAGTACTCAGTACACAGTACACAGTACTCAGTACTCAGTACTCAGTACTCAGTACTCAGTACACAGTGCTCGGTGCTCGGTACTCAGTACTCAGTGCACAGTGCACAGTGCTCAGTGCTCAGTACTCAGTGCACAGTGCTCAGTGCTCAGTACTCAGTACTCAGTACTCAGTACTCAGTACACAGTGCTCAGTGCTCAGTACTCAGTACTCAGTACTCAGTACTCACTCCTCAGTACACAATGCTCAGTGCTCAGTTGTCAGTACACAGTGCTCAGTGCTCAGTGCTCAGTACTCAGTACACAGTACTCAGTACTCAGTACACAGTTCTCAGTGCTCAGTACTCAGTGCACAGTGCTCAGTGCTCAGTGCTCAGTACTCAGTACACAGTGCTCAGTGCTCAGTACTCAGTACTCAGTACACAGTACTCAGTACTCAGTACACAGTGCTCAGTGCTCAGTACTCAGTGCTCAGTGCACAGTGCACAGTGCTCAGTGCTCAGTACTCAGTACTCAGTACTCAGTACTCAGTACTCAGTGCACAGTGCTCAGTGCTCAGTACTCAGTACTCAGTACACAGTACTCAGTGCTCAGTACTCAGTACTCAGTACTCAGTGCTCAGTACTCAGTAGTCAGTACTCAGTATTCAGTACTCAGTACTCAGTACTCACTACTCAGTACACAGTGCTCAGTGCTCGATAGTCAGTACACAGTGCTCAGTGCTCAGTACTCAGTACTCACTACTCAGTACTCAGTGCACAGTGCACAGTGCTCAGTGCTCAGTGCTCAGTACTCAGTACTCAGTACTCAGTACTCAGTACTCAGTACTCAGTACTCAGTGCACAGTGCTCAGTGCTCAGTACTCAGTACTCAGTACTCACTACTCAGTACACAGTGCTCAGTGATCAGTACACAGTGCTCAGTGCTCAGTAATCAGTACTCAGTATTCAGTACACAGTGCTCAGTGCTCAGTGCTCAGTACTCAGTACACAGTGCTCAGTACTCAGTACTCAGTACTCAGTACTCAGTACTCAGTACACAGTTCTCAGTGCTCAGTACTCAGTGCACAGTGCACAGTGCACAGTGCTCAGTGCTCAGTACTCAGTACTCAGTACACAGTGCTCAGTGCTCAGTACTCAGTACTCAGTACTCAGTACACAGTACTCAGTACTCAGTACACAGTTCTCAGTGCTCAGTACTCAGTGCACAGTGCACAGTGCACAGTGCTCAGTGCTCAGTGCTCATTACTCAGTACACAGTGCTCAGTGCTCAGTACTCAGTACTCAGTACACAGTACTCAGTACTCAGTACTCAGTACACAGTGCTCAGTGCTCAGTGCTCAGTACTCAGTACTCAGTACACAGTACTCAGTACTCAGTACACAGTTCTCAGTGCTCAGTACTCAGTGCACAGTGCACAGTGCTCAGTGCTCAGTGCTCATTACTCAGTACACAGTGCTCAGTGCTCAGTACTCAGTACTCAGTACACAGTACTCAGTACTCAGTACTCAGTACACAGTGCTCAGTGCTCAGTACTCAGTACTCAGTGCACAGTGCACAGTGCTCAGTACTCAGTACTCAGTGCACAGTGCTCAGTGCTCAGTGCTCAGTACTCAGTACTCAGTACTCAGTGCTCAGTACTCAGTACTCAGTACTCAGTACTCAGTACTCACTACTCAGTACTCAGTGCACAGTGCTCAGTGCTCAGTACTCAGTACTCAGTACACAGTGCTCAGTGCTCAGTGCTCAGTACTCAGTACTCAGTACACAGTACTCAGTACTCAGTACACAGTTCTCAGTGCTCAGTACTCAGTGCACAGTGCACAGTGCTCAGTGCTCAGTGCTCATTACTCAGTACACAGTGCTCAGTGCTCAGTACTCAGTACTCAGTACACAGTACTCAGTACTCAGTACTCAGTACACAGTGCTCAGTGCTCAGTGCTCAGTACTCAGTGCACAGTGCACAGTGCTCAGTACTCAGTACTCAGTGCACAATGCTCAGTGCTCAGTGCTCAGTACTCAGTACTCAGTACTCAGTGCTCAGTACTCAGTACTCAGTACTCAGTACTCAGTACTCACTACTCAGTACTCAGTGCACAGTGCTCAGTGCTCAGTGCTCAATACTCAGTACTCAGTGCACAGTGCTCAGTGCTCAGTACTCAGTACTCAGTACTCACTACTCAGTACACAGTGCTCAGTGATCAGTACACAGTGCTCAGTGCTCAGTGCTCAGTAATCAGTACACAGTACTCAGTACTCAGTACTCAGTACACAGTGCTCAGTGCTCAGTACTCAGTGCACAGTGCTCAGTGCTCAGTACTCAGTACACAGTGCTCAGTACTCAGTACTCAGTGCTCAGTGCTCAGTACTCAGTACACAGTGCTCAGTACTCAGTACTCAGTACTCAGTACTCAGTACTCAGTACACAGTGCTCAGTACTCAGTACTCAGTACTCAGTACTCAGTACTCACTACTCAGTACACAGTGCTCAGTACTCAGTACTCAGTACACAGTACACAGTGCTCAGTGCTCAGTACTCAGTACACAGTACACAGTACTCAGTACTCAGTACTCAGTACTCAGTACACAGTGCTCAGTGCTCAGTACTCAGTACTCAGTACTCAGTACTCAGTGCTCAGTGCTCAGTGCTCAGTACTCAGTACACAGTACTCAGTACTCAGTACTCAGTACACAGTGCTCAGTGCTCAGTACTCAGTACTCAGTACTCAGTACTCAGTGCTCAGTGCTCAGTGCTCAGTACTCAGTACACAGTACTCAGTACTCAGTACTCAGTACACAGTGCTCAGTGCTCAGTACTCAGTACTCAGTGCACAGTGCACAGTGCTCAGTACTCAGTACTCAGTGCACAGTGCTCAGTGCTCAGTGCTCAGTACTCAGTACTCAGTACTCAGTGCTCAGTACTCAGTACTCAGTACTCAGTACTCAGTACTCACTACTCAGTACTCAGTGCACAGTGCTCAGTGCTCAGTACTCAGTACTCAGTACACAGTGCTCAGTGCTCAGTGCTCAGTACTCAGTACTCAGTACACAGTACTCAGTACTCAGTACACAGTTCTCAGTGCTCAGTACTCAGTGCACAGTGCACAGTGCTCAGTGCTCAGTGCTCATTACTCAGTACACAGTGCTCAGTGCTCAGTACTCAGTACTCAGTACACAGTACTCAGTACTCAGTACTCAGTACACAGTGCTCAGTACTCAGTACTCAGTGCACAGTGCACAGTGCTCAGTACTCAGTACTCAGTACTCAGTACTCAGTGCACAGTGCTCAGTGCTCAGTGCTCAGTGCTCAGTACTCAGTACTCAGTGCTCAGTACTCAGTACTCAGTACTCAGTACTCAGTACTCAGTACTCAGTACTCAGTACTCAGTACTCAGTACTCAGTACTCAGTGCACAGTGCTCAGTGCTCAGTGCTCAATACTCAGTACTCAGTGCACAGTGCTCAGTGCTCAGTACTCAGTACTCAGTACTCAGTACACAGTGCTCAGTGCTCAGTACTCAGTACTCAGTGCACAGTGCACAGTGCTCAGTACTCAGTACTCAGTGCACAGTGCTCAGTGCTCAGTGCTCAGTACTCAGTACTCAGTACTCAGTGCTCAGTACTCAGTACTCAGTACTCAGTACTCAGTACTCACTACTCAATACTCAGTGCACAGTGCTCAGTGCTCAGTGCTCAATACTCAGTACTCAGTGCACAGTGCTCAGTGCTCAGTACTCAGTACTCAGTACTCACTACTCAGTACACAGTGCTCAGTGATCAGTACACAGTGCTCAGTGCTCAGTGCTCAGTAATCAGTACACAGTACTCAGTACTCAGTACTCAGTACACAGTGCTCAGTGCTCAGTACTCAGTGCACAGTGCTCAGTGCTCAGTACTCAGTACACAGTGCTCAGTACTCAGTACTCAGTGCTCAGTGCTCAGTACTCAGTACACAGTGCTCAGTACTCAGTACTCAGTACTCACTACTCAGTACACAGTGCTCAGTACTCAGTACTCAGTACACAGTACACAGTGCTCAGTGCTCAGTACTCAGTACACAGTACACAGTACTCAGTACTCAGTACTCAGTACTCAGTACACAGTGCTCAGTGCTCAGTACTCAGTACTCAGTACTCAGTACTCAGTACACAGTGCTCAGTGCTCAGTACTCAGTACTCAGTACACAGTACTCAGTACTCAGTACTCAGTGCTCAGTGCTCAGTGCTCAGTACTCAGTGCACAGTGCACAGTGCTCAGTGCTCAGTACTCAGTACTCAGTGCACAGTGCTCAGTGCTCAGTACTCAGTACTCAGTACACAGTACTCACTACTCAGTACTCAGTACTCAGTGCTCAGTACTCAGTACTCAGGACACAGTGCTCAGTGCTCAGTGCTCAGTACTCAGTACACATTACTCAGTACACAGTGCTCAGTGCTCAGTACTCAGTACTCAGTACACAGTGCTCAGTGCTCAGTACTCAGTACTCAGTACTCAGTACACAGTGCTCAGTGCTCAGTACTCAGTACACAGTGCTCAGTTCTCAGTTCTCAGTTCTCAGTACTCAGTACTCAGTACTCAGTACACAGTACACAGTGCTCAGTGCTCAGTACTCAGTACACATTACTCAGTACTCAGTACACAGTGCTCAGTGCTCAGTACTCAGTACACAGTGCTCAGTACACAGTGCTCAGTGATCAGTACTCAGTACTCAGTACACTGTGCTCAGTGCTCAGTACTCAGTACACAGTGCTCAGTACTCAGTACACATTGCTCAGTGCTCAGTGCTCAGTATTCAGTACTCAGTACACTGTACTCAGTACTCATTACACAGTGCTCAGAGCGCAGTACTCAGTACACAGTGCTCAGTGCTCAGTGCTCAGTAATCAGTACACAGTGGTCAGTGCTCAGTGCACAATACTCAGTAATCAGTACACAGTGCACAGTGGTCAGTACTCAGTACTCAGTGCACAGTACTCAGTACTCAGTACACAGTGCTCAGTGCTCAGTACACAGTACTCAGTACACAGTGCTCAGTGCTCAGTACTCAGTACACAGTGCTCAGTGCTCCGTGCTCAGTACTCAGTCCTCAGTACACAGTGCACAGTGCTCAGTACTCAGTACTCAGTACAGAGAGATCAGTGCTCAGTACACAGTACTCAGTACACAGTACACAGTACTCAGTACATAGTACACGGTACACGGTACTCAGTACACAGTACTCAGTACTCAGTACACAGTGCTCAGTACTCAGTACACAGTACACTCTACTGACTAATCAATACAAAGAGCTCAGTACTCAGTACTCAGTACACAGTACTCAGTACACAGTGCTCCGTGGTCAGTACTCAGTACACAGTGCTCAGTACTCAGTACACAGTACTCAGTAAACAGTGCGCAGTGCTCAGTACTCAGTACTCAGTACACAGTGCTCAGTGCTCAGTGCTCAGTACTCAGTACTCAGTACACAGTACTCAGTACTCAGTACTCAGTACTCAGTACTCAGTACTCAGTACTCACTACTCAGTACACAGTGCTCAGTACTCAGCACTCAGGACACAGTGCTCAGTGCTCAGTGCTCAGTACTCAGTAATCAGTACACAGTACTCAGTACACAGTGCTCAGTGCTCAGTGCTCAGTACTCAGTACTCAGTACTCAGTACTCAGTACTCAGTGCACAGTGCTCAGTGCTCAGTACTCAGTACACAGTGCTCAGTGCTCAATACTCAGTACTCAGTACACAGTGCTCAGTGCTCAGTACTCAGTACACAGTACACAGTACTCAGTACTCAGTACACAGTGCTCAGTGCTCAGTACTCAGTTCTCAGTACTCAGTACACAGTGCTCAGTGCTCAGTGCTCAGTACTCAGTACACAGTGCTCAGTGCTCAGTACTCAGTACACAGTACACAGTGCTCAGTGCTCAGTACTCAGTACTCAGTACACATTACTCAGTACTCAGTACACAGTGCTCAGTGCTCAGTGCTCAGTACTCAGTACACAGTGCTCAGTACACAGTGCTCAGTGCTCAGTACTCAGTACTCAGTACTCAGTACACAGTGCTCAGTGCTCAGTACTCAGTACTCAGTACACAGTGCTCAGTGCTCAGTACTCAGTACACAGTACTCAGTACTCAGTACTCAGTACTCAGTACTCAGTACACAGTGCTCAGTGCTCAGTAGTCAGTACTCAGTGCACAGTGCTCAATGCTCAGTACTGAGTACTCAGTACTCAGTACACAGTACTCAGGACTCAGTACTCAGTACACAGTGCGCAGTGCTCAGTACACAGTAATCAGTACACAGTGATCAGGGCGCAGTACTCAGTACTCAGTACACAGTGCTCAGTGCTCAGTACTCAGTACACAGTGCTCAGTGCTCAGTACTCAGAACTCAGTACACAGTGCTCAGTGCTCAGTACTCAGTACTCAGTACACAGTGCTCAGTGCTCAGTACACAGTACTCAGTACACAGTACACAGTACACAGTACTCAGTACACAGTACACGGTACACGGTAGTCAGTACACAGTACTCAGCACACAGTACTCACTACTCAGTACACAGTGCTCAGTACTCAGTACTCAGTACACAGTACTCAGTACACAGTGCTCAGTGCTCAGAACCCAGTACTCAGTGCACAGTGCTCAGTGCACAGTGCTCAGTGCTCAGTACTCAGTACACAGTGCTCAGTGCGCAGTACTCAGTACACAGTAATTACTATTCACTACTCAGTACACAGTAATCAGAACTCAGTACACAGTGCTCAGTGCGCAGTAAACAGTACTCACTACTCAGTACACAGTACGCAGTACACGGTACACGGTACTCAGTACACAGTACTCAGTACCCAGTACACAGTACTCAGTACACAGTACACAGTACACAGTACTCAGTACACAGTACACGGTACTCAGTACACAGTACTCAGTACACAGTACTCAGTACACAGCACACAGTACTCAGTACACAGAACACAGTACACGGGAACGGTAGACGGTACTCAGTAAACAGTACTCAGTACTCAGTACTCAGTACTCAGTACTCAGTACACAGTTCTCAGTGCTCAGTACTCAGTGCACAGTGCACAGTGCTCAGTGCTCAGTGCTCAGTACTCAGTACACAGTGCTCAGTGCTCAGTGCTCAGTACTCAGTACTCAGTACACAGTACTCAGTACTCAGTACACAGTTCTCAGTGCTCAGTACTCAGTGCACAGTGCACAGTGCTCAGTGCTCAGTGCTCAGTACTCAGTACTCAGTACACAGTGCTCAGTGCTCAGTACTCAGTACTCAGTACACAGTACTCAGTACTCAGTACACAGTGCTCAGTGCTCAGTACTCAGTACTCAGTACTCAGTGCACAGTGCACAGTGCTCAGTACTCAGTACACAGTTCTCAGTGCTCAGTACTCAGTGCACAGTGCACAGTGCTCAGTGCTCAGTACTCAGTACACAGTGCTCAGTGCTCAGTACTCAGTACTCAGTACACAGTACTCAGTACTCAGTACACAGTGCTCAGTGCTCAGTACTCAGTACTCAGTACTCAGTGCACAGTGCACAGTGCACAGTGCTCAGTACTCAGTACTCAGTACTCAGTGCACAGTGCTCAGTGCTCAGTGCTCAGTGCTCAGTACTCAGTACTCAGTACACAGTACTCAGTGCTCAGTACTCAGAACTCAGTACTCAGTACTCAGTACTCACTACTCAGTACTCAGTGCACAGTGCTCAGTGCTCAGTGCTCAGTACTCAGTACTCAGTGCACAGTGCTCAGTGCTCAGTACTCAGTACTCAGTACTTACTACTCAGTACACAGTGCTCAGTGATCAGTACACAGTGCTCAGTGCTCAGTGCTCAGTAATCAGTACACAGTACTCAGTACTCAGTACACAGTGCTCAGTGCTCAGTACTCAGTGCACAGTGCTCAGTGCTCAGTGCTCAGTACTCAGTACACAGTGCTCAGTACTCAGTACTCAGTGCTCAGTGCTCAGTACTCAGTACACAGTGCTCAGTACTCAGTACTCAGTACTCACTACTCAGTACACAGTGCTCAGTACTCAGTACTCAGTAAACAGTACACAGTGCTCAGTGCTCAGTACTCAGTACACAGTACACAGTACTCAGTACTCAGTACTCAGTACACAGTGCTCAGTGCTCAGTACTCAGTACTCAGTACTCAGTACTCAGTACACAGTGCTCAGTGCTCAGTACTCAGTACTCAGTACTCAGTACACAGTACTCAGTACTCAGTACTCAGTACTCAGTGCTCAGTGCTCAGTACTCAGTGCACAGTGCACAGTGCTCAGTGCTCAGTACTCAGTACTCAGTGCACAGTGCTCAGTGCTCAGTACTCAGTACACAGTACACAGTGCTCAGTGCTCAGTACTCAGTACTCAGTACTCAGTACACAGTGCTCAGTGCTCAGTGCTCAGTGCTCAGTACTCAGTACACAGTACTCAGTACACAGTGCTCAGTGCTCAGTACTCAGTACTCAGTACTCAGTACACAGTGCTCAGTGCTCAGTGCTCAGTACTCAGTACTCAGTACACAGTACTCAGTACTCAGTACTCAGTACTCAGTACTCAGTACTCACTACTCAGTACACAGTGCTCAGTGCTCAGTACTCAGCACTCAGGACACAGTGCTCAGTGCTCAGTGCTCAGTACTCAGTAATCAGTACACAGTACTCAGTACACAGTGCTCAGTGCTCAGTGCTCAGTACTCAGTACTCAGTACTCAGTACTCAGTACTCAGTGCACAGCGCTCAGTGCTCAGTACTCAGTACACAGTGCTCAGTGCTCAATACTCAGTACTCAGTACACAGTGCTCAGTGCTCAGTACTCAGTACACAGTACACAGTACTCAGTACTCAGTACACAGTGCTCAGTGCTCAGTACTCAGTTCTCAGTACTCAGTACACAGTGCTCAGTGCTCAGTGCTCAGTACTCAGTACACAGTGCTCAGTGCTCAGTACTCAGTACACAGTACACAGTGCTCAGTGCTCAGTACTCAGTACTCAGTACTCAGTACACATTACTCAGTACTCAGTACACAGTGCTCAGTGCTCAGTACTCAGTACACAGTGCTCAGTACACAGTGCTCAGTGCTCAGTACTCAGTACTCAGTACTCAGTACACAGTGCTCAGTGCTCAGTACTCAGTACTCAGTACACAGTGCTCAGTGCTCAGTACTCAGTACACAGTACTCAGTACTCAGTACTCAGTACTCAGTACTCAGTACTCAGTACACAGTGCTCAATGCTCAGTAGTCAGTACTCAGTGCACAGTGCTCAATGCTCAGTACTGAGTACTCAGTACTCAGTACACAGTACTCAGGACTCAGTACTCAGTACACAGTGCGCAGTGCTCAGTACACAGTAATCAGTACACAGTGATCAGGGCGCAGAACTCAGTACTCAGTACACAGTGCTCAGTGCTCAGTACTCAGTACACAGTGCTCAGTGCTCAGTACTCAGAACTCAGTACACAGTGCTCAGTGCTCAGTACTCAGTACTCAGTACTCAGTACACAGTGCTCAGTGCTCAGTACACAGTACTCAGTACACAGTACACAGTACACAGTACTCAGTACACAGTACACGGTACACGGTAGTCAGTACACAGTACTCAGCACACAGTACTCACTACTCAGTACACAGTGCTCAGTACTCAGTACACAGTACACTCTACTGACTAATCAATACAAAGAGCTCAGTACTAAGTACTCAGTACACAGTGCTCCGTGGTCAGTATTCAGTGCACAGTGCTCAGTGCTCAGTACTCAGTGCTCAGTACTCAGTAAACAGTGCGCAGTGCTCAGTGCTCAGTACTCAGTACTCAGTACTCAGTACTCAGTACTCAGTACACAGTGCTCAGTGCTCAGTGCTCAGAACTCAGTACACAGTACTCAGTACTCAGTACTCAGTACTCAGTACACAGTGCTCAGTGCTCGGTACTAAGTACTCAGTACTCAGTACTCAGTGCACAGTGCACAGTGCTCAGTGCTCAGTACTCAGTGCTCAGTGCTCAGAACTCAGTACACAGTACACAGTACTCAGTACTCAGTACTCAGTACTCAGTACTCAGTACACAGTGCTCGGTGCTCGGTACTCAGTACTCAGTACTCAGTGCACAGTGCACAGTGCTCAGTGCTCAGTACTCAGTACTCAGTGCACAGTGCTCAGTGCTCAGTACTCAGTACTCAGTACTCAGTACACAGCGCTCAGCACTCAGTACTCAGTACTCAGTACTCAGTACTCAGTACTCAGTAAACAGTGCGCAGTGCTCAGTACTCAGTACTCAGTACTCAGTACACAGTACTCAGTACACAGTACTCAGTACTCAGTACACAGTACTCAGTACACAGTACACAGTACTCAGTACTCAGTACTCAGTACTCAGTACACAGTGCTCGGTGCTCGGTACTCAGTACTCAGTGCACAGTGCACAGTGCTCAGTGCTCAGTACTCAGTGCACAGTGCTCAGTGCTCAGTACTCAGTACTCAGTACTCAGTACTCAGTACACAGTGCTCAGTGCTCAGTACTCAGTACTCAGTACTCAGTACTCACTCCTCAGTACACAATGCTCAGTGCTCAGTTGTCAGTACACAGTGCTCAGTGCTCAGTGCTCAGTACTCAGTACACAGTACTCAGTACTCAGTACACAGTTCTCAGTGCTCAGTACTCAGTGCACAGTGCTCAGTGCTCAGTGCTCAGTACTCAGTACTCAGTACACAGTGCTCAGTGCTCAGTACTCAGTACTCAGTACACAGTACTCAGTACTCAGTACACAGTGCTCAGTGCTCAGTACTCAGTGCTCAGTGCACAGTGCACAGTGCTCAGTGCTCAGTACTCAGTACTCAGTACTCAGTACTCAGTACTCAGTGCACAGTGCTCAGTGCTCAGTACTCAGTACTCAGTACACAGTACTCAGTGCTCAGTACTCAGTACTCAGTACTCAGTGCTCAGTACTCAGTAGTCAGTACTCAGTATTCAGTACTCAGTACTCACTACTCAGTACACAGTGCTCAGTGCTCGATAGTCAGTACACAGTGCTCAGTGCTCAGTACTCAGTACTCACTACTCAGTACTCAGTGCACAGTGCACAGTGCTCAGTGCTCAGTGCTCAGTACTCAGTACTCAGTACTCAGTACTCAGTACTCAGTACTCAGTGCACAGTGCTCAGTGCTCAGTACTCAGTACTCAGTACTCACTACTCAGTACACAGTGCTCAGTGATCAGTACACAGTGCTCAGTGCTCAGTAATCAGTACTCAGTATTCAGTACACAGTGCTCAGTGCTCAGTGCTCAGTACTCAGTACACAGTGCTCAGTACTCAGTACTCAGTACTCAGTACTCAGTACACAGTTCTCAGTGCTCAGTACTCAGTGCACAGTGCACAGTGCACAGTGCTCAGTGCTCAGTACTCAGTACTCAGTACACAGTGCTCAGTGCTCAGTGCTCAGTACTCAGTACTCAGTACACAGTACTCAGTACTCAGTACACAGTTCTCAGTGCTCAGTACTCAGTGCACAGTGCACAGTGCTCAGTGCTCAGTGCTCATTACTCAGTACACAGTGCTCAGTGCTCAGTACTCAGTACTCAGTACACAGTACTCAGTACTCAGTACTCAGTACACAGTGCTCAGTGCTCAGTACTCAGTACTCAGTGCACAGTGCACAGTGCTCAGTACTCAGTACTCAGTGCACAGTGCTCAGTGCTCAGTGCTCAGTACTCAGTACTCAGTACTCAGTGCTCAGTACTCAGTACTCAGTACTCAGTACTCAGTACTCAGTACTCACTACTCAGTACTCAGTGCACAGTGCTCAGTGCTCAGTACTCAGTACTCAGTACACAGTGCTCAGTGCTCAGTGCTCAGTACTCAGTACTCAGTACACAGTACTCAGTACTCAGTACACAGTTCTCAGTGCTCAGTACTCAGTGCACAGTGCACAGTGCTCAGTGCTCAGTGCTCATTACTCAGTACACAGTGCTCAGTGCTCAGTACTCAGTACTCAGTACACAGTACTCAGTACTCAGTACTCAGTACACAGTGCTCAGTGCTCAGTACTCAGTACTCAGTGCACAGTGCACAGTGCTCAGTACTCAGTACTCAGTGCACAGTGCTCAGTGCTCAGTGCTCAGTACTCAGTACTCAGTACTCAGTGCTCAGTACTCAGTACTCAGTACTCAGTACTCAGTACTCACTACTCAGTACTCAGTGCACAGTGCTCAGTGCTCAGTGCTCAATACTCAGTACTCAGTGCACAGTGCTCAGTGCTCAGTACTCAGTACTCAGTACTCACTACTCAGTACACAGTGCTCAGTGATCAGTACACAGTGCTCAGTGCTCAGTGCTCAGTAATCAGTACACAGTACTCAGTACTCAGTACTCAGTACACAGTGCTCAGTGCTCAGTACTCAGTGCACAGTGCACAGTGCTCAGTACTCAGTACACAGTGCTCAGTACTCAGTACTCAGTGCTCAGTGCTCAGTACTCAGTACACAGTGCTCAGTACTCAGTACTCAGTACTCAGTACTCAGTACTCAGTACTCAGTACTCAGTACTCAGTACTCAGTACTCAGTACTCAGTACTCACTACTCAGTACACAGTGCTCAGTACTCAGTACTCAGTACACAGTACACAGTGCTCAGTGCTCAGTACTCAGTACACAGTACACAGTACTCAGTACTCAGTACTCAGTACTCAGTACACAGTGCTCAGTGCTCAGTACTCAGTACTCAGTACTCAGTACTCAGTACTCAGTACACAGTGCTCAGTGCTCAGTACTCAGTACTCAGTACTCAGTACACAGTACTCAGTACTCAGTGCTCAGTGCTCAGTGCTCAGTGCTCAGTACTCAGTACACAGTACTCAGTACTCAGTACTCAGTACACAGTGCTCAGTGCTCAGTACTCAGTACTCAGTGCACAGTGCACAGTGCTCAGTACTCAGTACTCAGTGCACAGTGCTCAGTGCTCAGTGCTCAGTACTCAGTACTCAGTACTCAGTGCTCAGTACTCAGTACTCAGTACTCAGTACTCAGTACTCACTACTCAGTACTCAGTGCACAGTGCTCAGTGCTCAGTACTCAGTACTCAGTACACAGTGCTCAGTGCTCAGTGCTCAGTACTCAGTACTCAGTACACAGTACTCAGTACTCAGTACACAGTTCTCAGTGCTCAGTACTCAGTGCACAGTGCACAGTGCTCAGTGCTCAGTGCTCATTACTCAGTACACAGTGCTCAGTGCTCAGTACTCAGTACACAGTACTCAGTACTCAGTACTCAGTACACAGTGCTCAGTACTCAGTACTCAGTGCACAGTGCACAGTGCTCAGTACTCAGTACTCAGTACTCAGTGCACAGTGCTCAGTGCTCAGTGCTCAGTACTCAGTACTCAGTACTCAGTGCTCAGTGCTCAGTACTCAGTACTCAGTACTCAGTACTCAGTACTCAGTACTCACTACTCAGTACTCAGTGCACAGTGCTCAGTGCTCAGTGCTCAATACTCAGTACTCAGTGCACAGTGCTCAGTGCTCAGTACTCAGTACTCAGTACTCAGTACTCAGTACACAGTGCTCAGTGCTCAGTACTCAGTACTCAGTGCACAGTGCACAGTGCTCAGTACTCAGTACTCAGTGCACAGTGCTCAGTGCTCAGTGCTCAGTACTCAGTACTCAGTACTCAGTGCTCAGTACTCAGTACTCAGTACTCAGTACTCAGTACTCACTACTCAGTACTCAGTGCACAGTGCTCAGTGCTCAGTGCTCAATACTCAGTACTCAGTGCACAGTGCTCAGTGCTCAGTACTCAGTACTCAGTACTCACTACTCAGTACACAGTGCTCAGTGATCAGTACACAGTGCTCAGTGCTCAGTGCTCAGTAATCAGTACACAGTACTCAGTACTCAGTACTCAGTACTCAGTACACAGTGCTCAGTGCTCAGTACTCAGTGCACAGTGCTCAGTGCTCAGTACTCAGTACACAGTGCTCAGTACTCAGTACTCAGTGCTCAGTGCTCAGTACTCAGTACACAGTGCTCAGTACTCAGTACTCAGTACTCACTACTCAGTACACAGTGCTCAGTACTCAGTACTCAGTACACAGTACACAGTGCTCAGTGCTCAGTACTCAGTACACAGTACACAGTACTCAGTACTCAGTACTCAGTACTCAGTACACAGTGCTCAGTGCTCAGTACTCAGTACTCAGTACTCAGTACTCAGTACACAGTGCTCAGTGCTCAGTACTCAGTACTCAGTACACAGTACTCAGTACTCAGTACTCAGTGCTCAGTGCTCAGTGCTCAGTACTCAGTGCACAGTGCACAGTGCTCAGTGCTCAGTACTCAGTACTCAGTGCACAGTGCTCAGTGCTCAGTACTCAGTACTCAGTACACAGTACTCACTACTCAGTACTCAGTACTCAGTGCTCAGTACTCAGTACTCAGGACACAGTGCTCAGTGCTCAGTGCTCAGTACTCAGTACACATTACTCAGTACACAGTGCTCAGTGCTCAGTACTCAGTACTCAGTACACAGTGCTCAGTGCTCAGTACTCAGTACTCAGTACTCAGTACACAGTGCTCAGTGCTCAGTACTCAGTACACAGTGCTCAGTTCTCAGTTCTCAGTTCTCAGTACTCAGTACTCAGTACTCAGTACACAGTACACAGTGCTCAGTGCTCAGTACTCAGTACACATTACTCAGTACTCAGTACACAGTGCTCAGTGCTCAGTACTCAGTACACAGTGCTCAGTACACAGTGCTCAGTGATCAGTACTCAGTACTCAGTACACTGTGCTCAGTGCTCAGTACTCAGTACACAGTGCTCAGTACTCAGTACACATTGCTCAGTGCTCAGTGCTCAGTATTCAGTACTCAGTACACTGTACTCAGTACTCATTACACAGTGCTCAGAGCGCAGTACTCAGTACACAGTGCTCAGTGCTCAGTGCTCAGTAATCAGTACACAGTGGTCAGTGCTCAGTGCACAATACTCAGTAATCAGTACACAGTGCACAGTGGTCAGTACTCAGTACTCAGTGCACAGTACTCAGTACTCAGTACACAGTGCTCAGTGCTCAGTACACAGTACTCAGTACACAGTGCTCAGTGCTCAGTACTCAGTACACAGTGCTCAGTGCTCCGTGCTCAGTACTCAGTCCTCAGTACACAGTGCACAGTGCTCAGTACTCAGTACTCAGTACAGAGAGATCAGTGCTCAGTACACAGTACTCAGTACACAGTACACAGTACTCAGTACATAGTACACGGTACACGGTACTCAGTACACAGTACTCAGTACTCAGTACACAGTGCTCAGTACTCAGTACACAGTACACTCTACTGACTAATCAATACAAAGAGCTCAGTACTCAGTACTCAGTACACAGTACTCAGTACACAGTGCTCCGTGGTCAGTACTCAGTACACAGTGCTCAGTACTCAGTACACAGTACTCAGTAAACAGTGCGCAGTGCTCAGTACTCAGTACTCAGTACACAGTGCTCAGTGCTCAGTGCTCAGTACTCAGTACTCAGTACACAGTACTCAGTACTCAGTACTCAGTACTCAGTACTCACTACTCAGTACACAGTGCTCAGTACTCAGCACTCAGGACACAGTGCTCAGTGCTCAGTGCTCAGTACTCAGTAATCAGTACACAGTACTCAGTACACAGTGCTCAGTGCTCAGTGCTCAGTACTCAGTACTCAGTACTCAGTACTCAGTACTCAGTACTCAGTGCACAGTGCTCAGTGCTCAGTACTCAGTACACAGTGCTCAGTGCTCAATACTCAGTACTCAGTACACAGTGCTCAGTGCTCAGTACTCAGTACACAGTACACAGTACTCAGTACTGAGTACACAGTGCTCAGTGCTCAGTACTCAGTTCTCAGTACTCAGTACACAGTGCTCAGTGCTCAGTGCTCAGTACTCAGTACACAGTGCTCAGTGCTCAGTACTCAGTACACAGTACACAGTGCTCAGTGCTCAGTACTCAGTACTCAGTACACATTACTCAGTACTCAGTACACAGTGCTCAGTGCTCAGTGCTCAGTACTCAGTACACAGTGCTCAGTACACAGTGCTCAGTGCTCAGTACTCAGTACTCAGTACTCAGTACACAGTGCTCAGTGCTCAGTACTCAGTACTCAGTACACAGTGCTCAGTGCTCAGTACTCAGTACACAGTACTCAGTACTCAGTACTCAGTACTCAGTACTCAGTACACAGTGCTCAGTGCTCAGTAGTCAGTACTCAGTGCACAGTGCTCAATGCTCAGTACTGAGTACTCAGTACTCAGTACACAGTACTCAGGACTCAGTACTCAGTACACAGTGCGCAGTGCTCAGTACACAGTAATCAGTACACAGTGATCAGGGCGCAGTACTCAGTACTCAGTACACAGTGCTCAGTGCTCAGTACTCAGTACACAGTGCTCAGTGCTCAGTACTCAGAACTCAGTACACAGTGCTCAGTGCTCAGTACTCAGTACTCAGTACACAGTGCTCAGTGCTCAGTACACAGTACTCAGTACACAGTACACAGTACACAGTACTCAGTACACAGTACACGGTACACGGTAGTCAGTACACAGTACTCAGCACACAGTACTCACTACTCAGTACACAGTGCTCAGTACTCAGTACTCAGTACACAGTACTCAGTACACAGTGCTCAGTGCTCAGAACCCAGTACTCAGTGCACAGTGCTCAGTGCACAGTGCTCAGTGCTCAGTACTCAGTACACAGTGCTCAGTGCGCAGTACTCAGTACACAGTAATTACTATTCACTACTCAGTACACAGTAATCAGAACTCAGTACACAGTGCTCAGTGCGCAGTAAACAGTACTCACTACTCAGTACACAGTACGCAGTACACGGTACACGGTACTCAGTACACAGTACTCAGTACCCAGTACACAGTACTCAGTACACAGTACACAGTACACAGTACTCAGTACACAGTACACGGTACTCAGTACACAGTACTCAGTACACAGTACTCAGTACACAGCACACAGTACTCAGTACACAGAACACAGTACACGGGAACGGTAGACGGTACTCAGTAAACAGTACTCAGTACTCAGTACTCAGTACTCAGTACTCAGTACACAGTTCTCAGTGCTCAGTACTCAGTGCACAGTGCACAGTGCTCAGTGCTCAGTGCTCAGTACTCAGTACACAGTGCTCAGTGCTCAGTGCTCAGTACTCAGTACTCAGTACACAGTACTCAGTACTCAGTACACAGTTCTCAGTGCTCAGTACTCAGTGCACAGTGCACAGTGCTCAGTGCTCAGTGCTCAGTACTCAGTACTCAGTACACAGTGCTCAGTGCTCAGTACTCAGTACTCAGTACACAGTACTCAGTACTCAGTACACAGTGCTCAGTGCTCAGTACTCAGTACTCAGTGCACAGTGCACAGTGCTCAGTACTCAGTACACAGTTCTCAGTGCTCAGTACTCAGTGCACAGTGCACAGTGCTCAGTGCTCAGTACTCAGTACACAGTGCTCAGTGCTCAGTACTCAGTACTCAGTACACAGTACTCAGTACTCAGTACACAGTGCTCAGTGCTCAGTACTCAGTACTCAGTACTCAGTGCACAGTGCACAGTGCACAGTGCTCAGTACTCAGTACTCAGTACTCAGTGCACAGTGCTCAGTGCTCAGTGCTCAGTGCTCAGTACTCAGTACTCAGTACACAGTACTCAGTGCTCAGTACTCAGAACTCAGTACTCAGTACTCAGTACTCAGTACTCAGTACACAGTACTCAGTGCTCAGTACTCAGAACTCAGTACTCAGTACTCAGTACTCACTACTCAGTACTCAGTGCACAGTGCTCAGTGCTCAGTGCTCAGTACTCAGTACTCAGTGCACAGTGCTCAGTGCTCAGTACTCAGTACTCAGTACTTACTACTCAGTACACAGTGCTCAGTGATCAGTACACAGTGCTCAGTGCTCAGTGCTCAGTAATCAGTACACAGTACTCAGTACTCAGTACACAGTGCTCAGTGCTCAGTACTCAGTGCACAGTGCTCAGTGCTCAGTGCTCAGTACTCAGTACACAGTGCTCAGTACTCAGTACTCAGTGCTCAGTGCTCAGTACTCAGTACACAGTGCTCAGTACTCAGTACTCAGTACTCAGTACTCACTACTCAGTACACAGTGCTCAGTACTCAGTACTCAGTACTCAGTAAACAGTACACAGTGCTCAGTGCTCAGTACTCAGTACACAGTACACAGTACTCAGTACTCAGTACACAGTGCTCAGTGCTCAGTACTCAGTACTCAGTACTCAGTACTCAGTACACAGTGCTCAGTGCTCAGTACTCAGTACTCAGTACTCAGTACACAGTACTCAGTACTCAGTACTCAGTACTCAGTGCTCAGTGCTCAGTACTCAGTGCACAGTGCTCAGTGCTCAGTACTCAGTACTCAGTGCTCAGTGCTCAGTGCTCAGTACTCAGTACTCAGTACACAGTGCTCAGTGCTCAGTACTCAGTACTCAGTACTCAGTACACAGTACTCAGTACTCAGTACTCAGTACTCAGTGCTCAGTGCTCAGTACTCAGTGCACAGTGCACAGTGCTCAGTGCTCAGTACTCAGTGCTCAGTGCACAGTGCTCAGTGCTCAGTACTCAGTACTCAGTACACAGTGCTCAGTGCTCAGTACTCAGTACTCAGTACTCAGTACACAGTGCTCAGTGCTCAGTGCTCAGTGCTCAGTACTCAGTACACAGTACTCAGTACACAGTGCTCAGTGCTCAGTACTCAGTACTCAGTACTCAGTACACAGTGCTCAGTGCTCAGTGCTCAGTACTCAGTACTCAGTACACAGTACTCAGTACTCAGTACTCAGTACTCAGTACTCAGTACTCACTACTCAGTACACAGTGCTCAGTGCTCAGTACTCAGCACTCAGGACACAGTGCTCAGTGCTCAGTGCTCAGTACTCAGTAATCAGTACACAGTACTCAGTACACAGTGCTCAGTGCTCAGTGCTCAGTACTCAGTACTCAGTACTCAGTACTCAGTACTCAGTGCACAGCGCTCAGTGCTCAGTACTCAGTACACAGTGCTCAGTGCTCAATACTCAGTACTCAGTACACAGTGCTCAGTGCTCAGTACTCAGTACACAGTACACAGTACTCAGTACTCAGTACACAGTGCTCAGTGCTCAGTACTCAGTTCTCAGTACTCAGTACACAGTGCTCAGTGCTCAGTGCTCAGTACTCAGTACACAGTGCTCAGTGCTCAGTACTCAGTACACAGTACACAGTGCTCAGTGCTCAGTACTCAGTACTCAGTACTCAGTACACATTACTCAGTACTCAGTACACAGTGCTCAGTGCTCAGTACTCAGTACACAGTGCTCAGTACACAGTGCTCAGTGCTCAGTACTCAGTACTCAGTACTCAGTACACAGTGCTCAGTGCTCAGTACTCAGTACTCAGTACACAGTGCTCAGTGCTCAGTACTCAGTACACAGTACTCAGTACTCAGTACTCAGTACTCAGTACTCAGTACACAGTGCTCAATGCTCAGTAGTCAGTACTCAGTGCACAGTGCTCAATGCTCAGTACTGAGTACTCAGTACTCAGTACACAGTACTCAGGACTCAGTACTCAGTACACAGTGCGCAGTGCTCAGTACACAGTAATCAGTACACAGTGATCAGGGCGCAGAACTCAGTACTCAGTACACAGTGCTCAGTGCTCAGTACTCAGTACACAGTGCTCAGTGCTCAGTACTCAGAACTCAGTACACAGTGCTCAGTGCTCAGTACTCAGTACTCAGTACTCAGTACACAGTGCTCAGTGCTCAGTACACAGTACTCAGTACACAGTACACAGTACACAGTACTCAGTACACAGTACACGGTACACGGTAGTCAGTACACAGTACTCAGCACACAGTACTCACTACTCAGTACACAGTGCTCAGTACTCAGTACTCAGTACTCAGTACACAGTACTCAGTACACAGTGCTCAGTGCTCAGTACTCAGTACTCAGTACTCAGTACTCAGTACACAGTGCTCAGTGCTCAGTACTCAGTACTCAGTACTCAGTACACAGTACTCAGTACTCAGTACTCAGTACTCAGTGCTCAGTGCTCAGTGCTCAGTACTCAGTGCACAGTGCACAGTGCTCAGTGCTCAGTACTCAGTACTCAGTGCACAGTGCTCAGTGCTCAGTACTCAGTACTCAGTACACAGTACTCACTACTCAGTACTCAGTACTCAGTGCTCAGTACTCAGTACTCAGGACACAGTGCTCAGTGCTCAGTGCTCAGTACTCAGTACACAGTACTCAGTACACAGTGCTCAGTGCTCAGTACTCAGTACTCAGTACTCAGTACACAGTGCTCAGTGCTCAGTACTCAGTACTCAGTACACAGTGCTCAGTGCTCAGTACTCAGTACACAGTGCTCAGTTCTCAGTTCTCAGTTCTCAGTACTCAGTACTCAGTACTCAGTACACAGTACACAGTGCTCAGTGCTCAGTACTCAGTACACATTACTCAGTACTCAGTACACAGTGCTCAGTGCTCAGTACTCAGTACACAGTGCTCAGTACACAGTGCTCAGTGATCAGTACTCAGTACTCAGTACTCAGTACACTGTGCTCAGTTCTCAGAACTCAGTACTCAGTACACTGTGCTCAGTGCTCAGTACTCAGTACACAGTGCTCAGTACTCAGTACTCAGTACACATTGCTCAGTGCTCAGTGCTCAGTATTCAGTACTCAGTACACTGTACTCAGTACTCATTACACAGTGCTCAGAGCGCAGTACTCAGTACACAGTGCTCAGTGCTCAGTGCTCAGTAATCAGTACACAGTGGTCAGTGCTCAGTGCACAATACTCAGTAATCAGTACACAGTGCACAGTGGTCAGTACTCAGTACTCAGTGCACAGTACTCAGTACTCAGTACACAGTGCTCAGTGCTCAGTACACAGTACTCAGTACACAGTGCTCAGTGCTCAGTACTCAGTACACAGTGCTCAGTGCTCCGTGCTCAGTACTCAGTCCTCAGTACACAGTGCACAGTGCTCAGTACTCAGTACTCAGTACAGAGAGATCAGTGCTCAGTACACAGTACTCAGTACACAGTACACAGTACTCAGTACATAGTACACGGTACACGGTACTCAGTACACAGTACTCAGTACTCAGTACTCAGCACAAAGTACTCACTACTCAGTACACAGTGCTCAGTACTCAGTACACAGTACACTCTACTGACTAATCAATACAAAGAGCTCAGTACTCAGTACTCAGTACACAGTACTCAGTACACAGTGCTCCGTGGTCAGTACTCAGTACACAGTGCTCAGTACTCAGTACACAGTACTCAGTAAACAGTGCGCAGTGCTCAGTACTCAGTACTCAGTACACAGTGCTCAGTGCTCATTACTCAGTACTCAGTACACAGTACTCAGTACTCAGTACTCAGTACTCACTACTCAGTACACAGTGCTCAGTGCTCAGTACTCAGTACTCAGCACTCAGGACACAGTGCTCAGTGCTCAGTGCTCAGTACTCAGTAATCAGTACACAGTACTCAGTACACAGTGCTCAGTGCTCAGTGCTCAGTACTCAGTACTCAGTACTCAGTACTCAGTACTCAGTGCACAGTGCTCAGTGCTCAGTACTCAGTACACAGTGCTCAGTGCTCAATACTCAGTACTCAGTACACAGTGCTCAGTGCTCAGTACTCAGTACACAGTACACAGTACTCAGTACTCAGTACACAGTGCTCAGTGCTCAGTACTCAGTTCTCAGTACTCAGTACACAGTGCTCAGTGCTCAGTGCTCAGTACTCAGTACACAGTGCTCAGTGCTCAGTACTCAGTACACAGTACACAGTGCTCAGTGCTCAGTACTCAGTACTCAGTACACATTACTCAGTACTCAGTACACAGTGCTCAGTGCTCAGTACTCAGTACACAGTGCTCAGTACACAGTGCTCAGTGCTCAGTACTCAGTACTCAGTACTCAGTACACAGTGCTCAGTGCTCAGTACTCAGTACTCAGTACTCAGTACACAGTGCTCAGTGCTCAGTACTCAGTACACAGTACTCAGTACTCAGTACTCAGTACTCAGTACACAGTGCTCAGTGCTCAGTAGTCAGTACTCAGTACACAGTACTCAGGACTCAGTACTCAGTACACAGTGCGCAGTGCTCAGTACACAGTAATCAGTACACAGTGATCAGGGCGCAGTACTCAGTACTCAGTACACAGTGCTCAGTGCTCAGTACTCAGTACACAGTGCTCAGTGCTCAGTACTCAGAACTCAGTACACAGTGCTCAGTGCTCAGTACTCAGTACTCAGTACACAGTGCTCAGTGCTCAGTACACAGTACTCAGTACACAGTACACAGTACACAGTACTCAGTACACAGTACACGGTACACGGTAGTCAGTACACAGTACTCAGCACACAGTACTCACTACTCAGTACACAGTGCTCAGTACTCAGTACTCAGTACACAGTACTCAGTACACAGTGCTCAGTGCTCAGAACCCAGTACTCAGTGCACAGTGCTCAGTGCACAGTGCTCAGTGCTCAGTACTCATTACACAGTGCTCAGTGCGCAGTACTCAGTACACAGTAATTACTATTCACTACTCAGTACACAGTAATCAGAACTCATTACACAGTGCTCAGTGCGCAGTAAACAGTACTCACTACTCAGTACACAGTACTCAGTACACGGTACACGGTACTCAGTACACAGTACTCAGTACCCAGTACACAGTACTCAGTACACAGTACACAGTACACAGTACACAGTACTCAGTACACAGTACACGGTACTCAGTACACAGTACTCAGTACACAGTACTCAGTACACAGCACACAGTACTCAGTACACAGAACACAGTACACGGGAACGGTAGACGGTACTCAGTAAACAGTACTCAGTACTCAGTACTCAGTACACAGTACTCAGTACACAGTACTCAGTACTCAGTACACAGTACACAGTGCTCAGTGCTCAGTACTCAGTACACATTACTCAGTACTCAGTACACAGTGCTCAGTGCTCAGTACGCAGTACTCAGTACTCAGTACACAGTACACGGTAACGGTACACGGTACTCAGTACACAGTACTCAGTACTCAGTACACAGTACTCAGTACACAGTACTCAGTACACAGTATTCAGTGCACAGTGCTCAGTACACAGTGCTCAGTGCTAAGTGCTCAGTGCTCAGTACTCGGTACTCGGTATTCGGTACTCACTACTCATTGCTCAGTGCTCAGTGCTCAGGAGTCAGTAATCAGTAAACAGTACACAATGCTCAGTACACAGTACTCAGTACACAGTACACTGAGCTCAGTACTCAGTACTCAGTACTCAGTACGCAGTACTCAGTACACAGTGCACGGTGCTCAGTACTAAGTACCCGCTACTCAGTACACAGTGCTCAGTGCTCAGTACTCAGTACACAGTGCTCAGTGCTCAGTGCTCAGTACTCAGTACTCAGTACACAGTGCTAAGTGCTCAGTACTCAGTACTCAGTACACAGTGCTCAGTGCTCAGTACTCAGTAATCAGTACACAGTGCACAGTGGTCAGTACTCAGTACTCAGTGCACAGTAATCAGTACTCAGTACACAGTGCTCAGTGCTCAGTACACAGTACTCAGTACACAGTGCTCAGTGCTCAGTACTCAGTACACAGTGCTCAGTGCTAAGTGCTCAGTATTCAGTCCTCAGTACACAGTGCACAGTGCCCAGTACTCACTACTCAGTACACAGAGATCAGTGCTCAGTACACAGTACTCAGTACACAGTACTCAGTACACAGTACACAGTACTCAGTACATAGTACACGGTACACGGTACTCAGTACACAGTACTCAGTACTCAGCACACAGTACTCACTACTCAGTACACAGTGCTCAGTACTCAGTACACAGTACACTCTACTGACTAATCGATACAAAGAGCTCAGTACTCAGTACTCAGTACACAGTACTCAGTACACAGTGCTCCATGGTCAGTACTCAGTACACAGTGCTCAGTGCTCAGTACTTATTACACAGTACTCAGTACACAGTGCTCAGTGCTCAGTACTCAGTACCCAGTGCTCAGTGCTCAGTACTCAGTACACAGTGCTCAGTGCTTAGTGCTCAGTATTCAGTCCTCAGTACACAGTGCACAGTGCCCAGTACTCACTACTCAGTACACAGAGATCAGTGCTCAGTACACAGTACTCAGTACACAGTACACAGTACTCAGTACATAGTACACGGTACACGGTACTCAGTACACAGTACTCAGTACTCAGCACACAGTACTCACTACTCAGTACACAGTGCTCAGTACTCAGTACACAGTACACTCTACTGACTAATCAATACAAAGAGCTCAGTACTCAGTACTCAGTACACAGTACTCAGTACACAGTGCTCCATGGTCAGTACTCAGTACACAGTGCTCAGTGCTCAGTACTTAGTACACAGTACTCAGTACACAGTGCTCAGTACTCACTACGCAGTGCTCAGTGCTCAGTACTCAGTACACAGTGCTCAGTGCTCAGTACTCAGTACACAGTGCTCAGTACTCAGTACTCAGTACTCAGTACTCAGTACTCAGTACACAGTACTCAGTAAACAGTGCTCAGTGCACAGTACTCAGTACTCAGTACACAGTGCTCAGTGCTCAGTACTCAGTACTCAGTATACAGTGCTCAGTATACAGTGCTCAGTGCTCAGTACTCAGTACTCAATACACAGTGCTCAGTGCTCAGTACTCAGTACACAGTACTCAGAACACAGTGCTCAGTGCTCAGTACTCAGTACTCAGTACACAGTGCTCAGTGCTCAGTACTCAGTACACAGTGCTCAGTGCTCAGTACTCAGTACTCGGTACTCAGTACACAATGCTCAGTGCTCAGTACTCAGTACTCAATACACAGTGCTCAGTGCTCAGTACTCAGTACACAGTACTCAGAACACAGTGCTCAGTGCTCAGTACTCAGTACTCAGTACACAGTGCTCAGTGCTCAGTGCTCAATACTCAGTACACAGTGCTCAGTGCTCAGTGCTCAGTACTCAGTACTCAGTACTCAGTACACAGTGCTCAGTGCTCAGTACTCAGTACACAGTGGTCAGTGCTCAATACTCAGTACACAGTGCTCAGTGCTCAGTACTCAGTACTCAGTACTCAGTACTCAGTACACAGTGCTCAGTGCTCAGTACTCAGTAGACAGTGCTCAGAGCTCAGTACACAGTGCTCAGTGCTCAGTACACAGTGCTCAGTGCTCAGTACTCAGTACTCAGTGCTCAGTGCTCAGTACTCAGTACACAGTGCTCAGTGCACAGTACTCAGTACTCAGGACTCAGTACTCAGTACACAGTGCGCAGTGCTCAGTACTCAGTACACAGTACTCAGTACACAGTGATCAGTACTCAGTACACAGTTCTCAGTGCACAGTACTCAGTACTCAGGACTCAGTACTCAGTACACAGTGCGCAGTGCTCAGTACTCAGTACACAGTACTCAGTACTCAGTACACAGTGATCAGTGCGCAGTACTCAGTACTCAGTACACAGTGCTCAGTGCTCAGTACTCAGTACACAGTGCTCAGTACACAGTGCTCAGTGCTCAGTACTCAGTACACAGTGCTCAGGGCACAGTACTCAGTACTCAGTACACAGTGCTCAGTTCTCAGAACTCAGTACTCAGTACACTCTGCTCAGTGCTCAGTACTCAGTACTCAGTACACAGTGCTCAGTGCTCAGTACTCAGTACACAGTACACAGTACTCAGTACTCAGTACTCAGTACTCAGTACACAGTGCTCAGTGCTCAGTACTCAGTACTCAGTACTCAGTGCACAGTGCTCAGTGCTCAGTAAACAGTACTTACTACTCAGTACACAGTACTCAGTACACGGTACACGGTACTCAGTACACAGTAGTCAGTACCCAGTACACAGAACTCAGTACACAGCACACAGCATACAGTACTCAGTACACAGTACTCAGTACTCAGCACACAGTACTCAGTACACAGTACACAGTACTCAGTACACAGTACACGGTACACGGTACTCAGTACACAGTACTCAGTACACAGTACTCAGTACACAGCACACAATACTCAGTACACAGTACACGGAAAAGGTAGATGGTACTCAGTACACAGTACTCAGCACTCAGTACTCAGTACACAGTACTCAGTACTCAGTACACAGTACTCAGTACTCAGTACTCAGTACTCAGTACTCAGTACTCAGTACTCAGTACTCAGTACACGGTAACGGTACACGGTACACGGTACTCAGTACACAGTACTCAGCACTCAGTACACAGTGCTCAGTACACAGTGCTCAGTACACAGTGCTCAGTGTTCAGTGCTCAGTGCTCAGTGCTCAGTACTCGGTACTCGGTATTCGGTACTCACTACTCAGTGCTCAGTGCTCAGTGCTCAGTAGTCAGTAATCAGTACTCAGTACACAATGCTCAGTGCTCAGTACACAGCACTCAGTACACAGTACACTGTGCTCAGTACTCAGTACACAGTACTCAGTACTCAGTACTCAGTACTCAGTACTCAGTACGCAGTACTCAGTACACAGTGCACAGTGCTCAGTACTAAGTACCCGCTACTCAGTACACAGTGCTCAATGCTCAGTACTCAGTACACAGTGCTCAGTGCTCACTACTCAGTACACAGTGCTCAGTGCTCAGTATTCAGTACTCAGTACACTGTACTCAGTACTCATTACACAGTGCTCAGAGCGCAGTACTCAGTACACAGTGCTCAGTGCACAGTGCTCAGTACTCAGTACACAGTGCTCAGTGCTCAGTGCTCAGTAATCAGTAATCAGTACACAGCGCACAGTGGTCAGTACTCAGTACTGAGTGCACAGTACTCAGTACTCAGTACACAGTGCTCAGTGCTCAGTACACAGTATTCAGTACACAGTGCTCAGTGCTCAGTACTCAGTACACAGTGCTCAGTGCTCCGTGCTCAGTACTCAGTCCTCAGTACACAGTGCACAGTGCTCAGTACTCAGTACTCAGTACACAGAGATCAGTGCTCAGTACACAGTACTCAGTACACAGTACTCAGTACACAGTACACAGTACTCAGTACATAGTACACGGTACACGGTAAACGGTACTCAGTACACAGTACTCAGTACTCAGTACTCAGCACACAGTACTCACTACTCAGTACACAGTGCTCAGTACTCAGTACACAGTACACTCTACTGACTAATCAATACAAAGAGCTCAGCACTCAGTACTCAGTACACAGTACTCTGTACACAGTGCTCCGTGGTCAGTACTCAGTACACAGTGCTCAGTGCTCAGTACTCAGTACACAGTACTCAGTAAAAAGTGGGCAGTGCTCAGTACTCAGTACTCAGTACACAGTGCTCAGTGCTCAGTACTCAGTACTCAGTACACAGTACTCAGTACTCAGTGCTCAGTGCTCAGTACTCAGTACTCAGTGCACAGTGCACAGTGCTCAGTGCTCAGTACTCAGTACTCAGTACTCAGTACTCAGTGCACAGTGCTCAGTGCTCAGTACTCAGTACTCAGTACACAGTGCTCAGTGCTCAGTACTCAGTACTCAGTACTCACTACTCAGTACACAGTGCTCAGTGCTCAGTACTCAGGACACAGTGCTCAGTGCTCAGTGCTCAGTGCTCAGTACTCAGTACTCAGTACTCAGTACACAGTGCTCAGTGCTCAGTACTCAGTGCACAGTGCTCAGTGCTCAGTACTCAGTACTCAGTACACAGTGCTCAGTGCTCAGTACTCAGAACTCAGTACTTACTACTCAGTACAAAGTGCTCAGTACTCATTACTCAGTACTCAGTACACAGTGCTCAGTGCTCAGTGCTCAGTACTCAGTACACAGTACACAGTACTCAGTACTCAGTACACAGTGCTCAGTGCTCAGTGCTCAGTACTCAGTACACAGTACACAGTACTCAGTACTCAGTACACAGTGCTCAGTGCTCAGTGCTCAGTACTCAGTACACAGTACACAGTACTCAGTACTCAAAACACAGTGCTCAGTGCTCAGTGCTCAGTACTCAGTACACAGTACACAGTACTCAGTACTCAGTACTCAGTACACAGTGCTCAGTGCTCAGTGCTCAGTACTCAGTACACAGTACACAGTACTCAGTACTCAGTACACAGTGCTCAGTGCTCAGTGCTCAGTACTCAGTACACAGTACACAGTACTCAGTACTCAGTACACAGTGCTCAGTGCTCAGTGCTCAGTACTCAGTACACAGTACACAGTACTCAGTACTCAGTACACAGTGCTCAGTGCTCAGTGCTCAGTACTCAGTACTCAGTACACAGTGCTCAGTGCTCAGTACTCAGTACTCAGTACACAGTACACAGTGCTCAGTGCTCAGTACTCAGTACTCAGTACACATTACTCAGTACTCAGTACACAGTGCTCAGTGCTCAGTACTCAGTACACAGTGCTCAGTACACAGTGCTCAGTGCTCAGTACTCAGTACTCAGTACACATTACTCAGTACTCAGTACACAGTGCTCAGTGCTCAGTACTCAGTACACAGTGCTCATTACACAGTGCTCAGTGCTCAGTACTCAGTACACAGTGCTCAGTGCTCAGTACTCAGTACTCAGTACTCAGTACACAGTGCTCAGTGCTCAGTGCTCAGTACTCAGTACACAGTGCTCAGTACACAGTGCTCAGTGCTCAGTACTCAGTACACAGTGCTCAGTGCTCAGTGCTCAGTGCTCAGTACTCAGTACTCAGTACTCAGTACACAGTGCTCAGTACTCAGTACTCAGTACTCAGTACTCACTACTCAGTACACAGTGCTCAGTGCTCAGTACTCAGTACTCAGTACTCAGGACACAGTGCTCAGTGCTCAGTACTCAGTACACAGTACTCAGTACTCAGTGCACAGTGCTCAGTGCTCAGTACTCAGTGCACAGTGCTCAGTGCTCAGTACTCAGTGCACATTGCTCAGTGCTCAGTACTCAGTACACAGTGCTCAGTGCTCAGTTCTCAGAACTCAGTACTCACTGCTCAGTACACAGTGCTCAGTACTCAGTACTCAGTAATCAGTACACAGTGCTCAGTACTCAGTACACAGTACACAGTACTCAGTACTCAGTACACAGTGCTCAGGGCTCAGTACTCAGTACTCAGTACTCAGTACACAGTGCTCAGTGCTCAGTACTCAGTACACAGTGCTCATTGCTCAGTACTCAGTACACAGTACACAGTGTTCAGTGCTCAGTACTCAGTACTCAGTACTCAGTACACATTACTCAGTACTCAGTACACAGTGCTCAGTGCACAGTGCTCAGTACTCAGTACTCAGTGCTCAGTACACAGTGCTCAGTGCTCAGTACTCAGTACTCAGTACACAGTGCTCAGTGCTCAGTACTCAGTACTCAGTACACAGTGCTCAGTGCTCAGTACTCAGTACTCAGTACTCAGTACTCAGTACACAGTGCTCAGTGCTCAGTACTCAGTACTCAGTACTCAGTACTCAGTGCACAGTGCTCAATGCTCAGTACTGAGTACTCAGTACTCAGTACACAGTACTCAGGACTCAGTACTCAGTACACAGTGCGCAGTGCTCAGTACTCAGTACACAGTACTCAGTACACAGTGATCAGTGCGCAGTACTCAGTACTCAGTACACAGTGCTCAGTGCTCAGTACTCAGTACACAGAGCTCAGTGCTCAGTACTCAGAACTCAGTACACAGTGCTCAGTGCTCAGTACTCAGTACTCAGTACACAGTGCTCAGTGCTCAGTACACAGTACTCAGTACACAGTACACAGTACACAGTACTCAGTACACAGTACACGGTACACGGTAGTCAGTACACAGTACTCAGCACACAGTACTGACTACTCAGTACACAGTGCTCAGTACTCAGTACTCAGTACACAGTACTCAGTACACAGTGCTCAGTACCCAGTACTCAGTGCACAGTGCTCAGTGCTCAGTACTCAGTACACAGTGCTCAGTGCGCAGTACTCAGTACACAGTAATTACTATTCACCACTCAGTACACAGTACTCAGAATTCAGTACACAGTGCTCAGTGCGCAGTAAACAGTACTCACTACTCAGTACACAGTACTCAGTACATGGTACACGGTACTCAGTACACAGTACTCAGTACCTAGTACACAGTACTCAGTACACAGTACACAGTACACAGTACTCAGTACACAGTACAGAGTACTCAGTACACAGTACTCAGTACACAGTACTCAGTACTCAGTACACAGCACACAGTACTCAGTACACAGAACACAGTGCACGGTAAAGGTAGACGGTACTCAGTACACAGTACTCAGTACTCAGTACAAAGTACTCAGTACACAGTACTCAGTGCTCAGTACTCAGTACTCAGTACTCAGTACACAGTACACGGTAACGGTACACGGTACTCAGTACACAGTACTCAGTACTCAGTACACAGTACTCAGTACACAGTACTCAGTACACAGTACTCAGTACACAGTACTCAGTGCACAGTGCTCAGTACACAGTGCCCAGTGCTCAGTGCTCAGTGCTCCGTACTCGGTATTCGGTATTCGGTACTCACGACTCATTGCTCAGTGCTCAGTGCTCAGGAGTCAGTAATCAGTAAACAGTACACAATGCTCAGTGCTCAGTACACAGTACTCAGTACACAGTACACAGTACACTGTGCTCAGTACTCAGTACTCAGTACTCAGTACTCAGTACTCAGTACGCAGTACTCAGTACACAGTGCACGGTGCTCAGTGCTCAGTGCTCAGTACTCAGTACTCAGTACTCAGTACACACTACACAGTGCTCAGAGCTCAGTACTCAGTACTCAGTACACATTTCTCAGTACTCAGTACACAGTGCTCAGTGCTCAGTACTCAGTACTCAGTAAACAGTGCTCAGTACACAGTGTTTAGTGCTCAGTACTCAGTACTCAGTACTCAGTACACAGTACTCAGTACACAGTGCTCAGTGCTCAATACTCAGTACACAGTGCTCAGTACACAGTGCTCAGTGCTCAATACTCAGTACGCAGTAAACAGTGCTCAGTGCTCAGTACTCAGTACTCGGTACACAGTGCTCAGTGCTCAGTACTCAGTACTCAGTACTCAGTACACAGTACTCAGTACTCAGTGCTCAGTGCTCCGTACTCGGTATTCGGTATTCGGTACTCACGACTCATTGCTCAGTGCTCAGTGCTCAGGAGTCAGTAATCAGTAAACAGTACACAATGCTCAGTGCTCAGTACACAGTACTCAGTACTCAGTACACAGTGCTCAGTGCTCAGTACTCAGAACTCAGTACTTACTACTCAGTACAAAGTGCTCAGTACTCATTACTCAGTACTCAGTACACAGTGCTCAGTGCTCAGTGCTCAGTACTCAGTACACAGTACACAGTACTCAGTACTCAGTACACAGTGCTCAGTGCTCAGTGCTCAGTACTCAGTACACAGTACACAGTACTCAGTACTCAGTACACAGTGCTCAGTGCTCAGTGCTCAGTACTCAGTACACAGTACACAGTACTCAGTACTCAAAACACAGTGCTCAGTGCTCAGTGCTCAGTACTCAGTACACAGTACACAGTACTCAGTACTCAGTACTCAGTACACAGTGCTCAGTGCTCAGTGCTCAGTACTCAGTACACAGTACACAGTACTCAGTACTCAGTACACAGTGCTCAGTGCTCAGTGCTCAGTACTCAGTACACAGTACACAGTACTCAGTACTCAGTACACAGTGCTCAGTGCTCAGTGCTCAGTACTCAGTACACAGTACACAGTACTCAGTACTCAGTACACAGTGCTCAGTGCTCAGTGCTCAGTACTCAGTACTCAGTACACAGTGCTCAGTGCTCAGTACTCAGTACTCAGTACACAGTACACAGTGCTCAGTGCTCAGTACTCAGTACTCAGTACACATTACTCAGTACTCAGTACACAGTGCTCAGTGCTCAGTACTCAGTACACAGTGCTCAGTACACAGTGCTCAGTGCTCAGTACTCAGTACTCAGTACACATTACTCAGTACTCAGTACACAGTGCTCAGTGCTCAGTACTCAGTACACAGTGCTCATTACACAGTGCTCAGTGCTCAGTACTCAGTACACAGTGCTCAGTGCTCAGTACTCAGTACTCAGTACTCAGTACACAGTGCTCAGTGCTCAGTGCTCAGTACTCAGTACACAGTGCTCAGTACACAGTGCTCAGTGCTCAGTACTCAGTACACAGTGCTCAGTGCTCAGTGCTCAGTGCTCAGTACTCAGTACTCAGTACTCAGTACACAGTGCTCAGTACTCAGTACTCAGTACTCAGTACTCACTACTCAGTACACAGTGCTCAGTGCTCAGTACTCAGTACTCAGTACTCAGGACACAGTGCTCAGTGCTCAGTACTCAGTACACAGTACTCAGTACTCAGTGCACAGTGCTCAGTGCTCAGTACTCAGTGCACAGTGCTCAGTGCTCAGTACTCAGTGCACATTGCTCAGTGCTCAGTACTCAGTACACAGTGCTCAGTGCTCAGTTCTCAGAACTCAGTACTCACTGCTCAGTACACAGTGCTCAGTACTCAGTACTCAGTAATCAGTACACAGTGCTCAGTACTCAGTACACAGTACACAGTACTCAGTACTCAGTACACAGTGCTCAGGGCTCAGTACTCAGTACTCAGTACTCAGTACACAGTGCTCAGTGCTCAGTACTCAGTACACAGTGCTCATTGCTCAGTACTCAGTACACAGTACACAGTGTTCAGTGCTCAGTACTCAGTACTCAGTACTCAGTACACATTACTCAGTACTCAGTACACAGTGCTCAGTGCACAGTGCTCAGTACTCAGTACTCAGTGCTCAGTACACAGTGCTCAGTGCTCAGTACTCAGTACTCAGTACACAGTGCTCAGTGCTCAGTACTCAGTACTCAGTACACAGTGCTCAGTGCTCAGTACTCAGTACTCAGTACTCAGTACTCAGTACACAGTGCTCAGTGCTCAGTACTCAGTACTCAGTACTCAGTACTCAGTGCACAGTGCTCAATGCTCAGTACTGAGTACTCAGTACTCAGTACACAGTACTCAGGACTCAGTACTCAGTACACAGTGCGCAGTGCTCAGTACTCAGTACACAGTACTCAGTACACAGTGATCAGTGCGCAGTACTCAGTACTCAGTACACAGTGCTCAGTGCTCAGTACTCAGTACACAGAGCTCAGTGCTCAGTACTCAGAACTCAGTACACAGTGCTCAGTGCTCAGTACTCAGTACTCAGTACACAGTGCTCAGTGCTCAGTACACAGTACTCAGTACACAGTACACAGTACACAGTACTCAGTACACAGTACACGGTACACGGTAGTCAGTACACAGTACTCAGCACACAGTACTGACTACTCAGTACACAGTGCTCAGTACTCAGTACTCAGTACACAGTACTCAGTACACAGTGCTCAGTACCCAGTACTCAGTGCACAGTGCTCAGTGCTCAGTACTCAGTACACAGTGCTCAGTGCGCAGTACTCAGTACACAGTAATTACTATTCACCACTCAGTACACAGTACTCAGAATTCAGTACACAGTGCTCAGTGCGCAGTAAACAGTACTCACTACTCAGTACACAGTACTCAGTACATGGTACACGGTACTCAGTACACAGTACTCAGTACCTAGTACACAGTACTCAGTACACAGTACACAGTACACAGTACTCAGTACACAGTACAGAGTACTCAGTACACAGTACTCAGTACACAGTACTCAGTACTCAGTACACAGCACACAGTACTCAGTACACAGAACACAGTGCACGGTAAAGGTAGACGGTACTCAGTACACAGTACTCAGTACTCAGTACAAAGTACTCAGTACACAGTACTCAGTGCTCAGTACTCAGTACTCAGTACTCAGTACACAGTACACGGTAACGGTACACGGTACTCAGTACACAGTACTCAGTACTCAGTACACAGTACTCAGTACACAGTACTCAGTACACAGTACTCAGTACACAGTACTCAGTGCACAGTGCTCAGTACACAGTGCCCAGTGCTCAGTGCTCAGTGCTCCGTACTCGGTATTCGGTATTCGGTACTCACGACTCATTGCTCAGTGCTCAGTGCTCAGGAGTCAGTAATCAGTAAACAGTACACAATGCTCAGTGCTCAGTACACAGTACTCAGTACACAGTACACAGTACACTGTGCTCAGTACTCAGTACTCAGTACTCAGTACTCAGTACTCAGTACGCAGTACTCAGTACACAGTGCACGGTGCTCAGTACTAAGTACCCGCTACTCAGTACACAGTGCTCAGTGCTCAGTACTCAGTACACAGTGCTCAGTGCTCAGTACTCAGTACACAGTGCTAAGTGCTCAGTACTCAGTACTCAGTACACTGTACTCAGTACTCATTACACAGTGCTCAGAGCGCAGTACTCAGTACACAGTTCTCAGTGCTCAGTACTCAGTGCTCAGTACTCAGTAATCAGTACACAGTGCACAGTGGTCAGTACTCAGTACTCAGTGCACAGTACTCAGTACTCAGTACACAGTGCTCAGTGCTCAGTACACAGTACTCAGTACACAGTGCTCAGTGCTCAGTACTCAGTACACAGTGCTCAGTGCTCAGTGCTCAGTATTCAGTCATCAGTACACAGTGCACAGTGCCCAGTACTCACTACTCAGTACACAGAGATCAGTGCTCAGTACACAGTACTCAGTACACAGTACACAGTACTCAGTACACAGTACACTCTACTGACTAATCAATACAAAGAGCTCAGTACTCAGTACTCAGTACACAGTACTCAGTACACAGTGCTCCATGGTCAGTACTCAGTACTCAGTACACAGTGCGCAGTGCTCAGTACTCAGTACACAGTACTCAGAACACAGTGCTCAGTACTCAGTACTCAGTACTCAGTACACAGTGCTCAGTGCTCAGTACTCAGTAGACAGTGCTCAGAGCTCAGTACACAGTGCTCAGTGCTCAGTGCTCAGTACACAGTGCTCAGTGCTCAGTACTCAGTGCTCAGTGCTCAGTACTCAGTACACAGTGCTCAGTGCACAGTACTCAGTACTCAGTACTCAGTACACAGTGCTCAGTGCTCAGTACTCAGTACTCAGTACTCAGTGCTCAGTGCTCAGTACTCAGTACACAGTGCTCAGTGCTCAGTGCTCAGTACTCAGTACTCAGTACACAGTACACAGTGCTCAGTGCTCAGTACTCAGTACTCAGTACTCAGTACTCAGTACACATTACTCTGTACTCAGTACACAGTACTCAGTGCACAGTGCTCAGTACACAGTGCTCAGTGCTCAGTGCTCAGTGCTCAGTACACAGTGCTCAGTGCTCAGTACTCAGTACACAGTGCTCAGTGCTCAGTGCTCAGTACTCAGTACACAGCGCTCAGTGCTCAGTACTCAGTACACAGTGCTCAGTGCTCAGTACTCAGTACTCAGTACACAGTACACAGTGCTCAGTGCTCAGTACTCAGTACACATTACTCAGTACTCAGTACACAGTGCTCAGTGCTCAGTACGCAGTACTCAGTACACAGTACACAGTACACAGTACACAGTGCTCAGTGCTCAGTACTCAGTACACAGTACACAGTGCTCAGTGCTCAGCACTCAGTACTCAGTACACTTTACGCTGTACTCAGTACACAGTGCTCAGTGCTCAGTACTCAGTACTCAGTACACAGTGCTCAGTACACAGTGCTCAGTGCTCAGTACTCAGTACTCAGTACTCAGTACTCATTACACAGTATTCAGTAAACAGTGCTCAGTGCTCAGTACTCAGTACACAGTACTCAGTACACAGTGCTCAGTGCTCAGTACTCAGTACACAGTACACAGTGGTCAGTGCTCTGTACTCAGTACTCAGTACACAGTGCTCAGTGCTCAGTGCTCAGTACACAGTGCACAGTGCTCAGTAATCAGTACTCAGTACACAGTACTCAGTACACAGTGCTCAGTGCTCAGTGCTCAGTACTCAGTACTCAGTACTCAGTACTCAGTACTCAGTACACACTACACAGTGCTCAGAGCTCAGTACTCAGTACTCAGTACAGATTACTCAGTACTCAGTACACAGTGCTCAGTGCTCAGTGCTCAGTACTCAGTACTCAGTAAACAGTGCTCAGTACACAGTGTTCAGTGCTCAGTACTCAGTACTCAGTACTCAGTACTCAGTACTCAGTACACAGTACTCAGTACACAGTACTCAGTACACAGTGCTCAGTGCTCAATACTCAGTACACAGTGCTCAGTACACAGTGCTCAGTGCTCAATACTCAGTACTCAGTAAACAGTGCTCAGAGCTCAGTACTCAGTACTCGGTACACAGTGCTCAGTGCTCAGTACTCAGTACTCAGTACTCAGTACACAGTACTCAGTACTCAGTGCTCAGTGCTCAGTACTCAGTACACAGTGCTCAGTGCTCAGTGCTCAGTACTCAGTACTCAGTACTCAGTACACAGTACTCAGTACTCAGTGCTCAGTGCTCAGTACTCAGTACACAGTGCTCAGTGCTCAGTGCTCAGTACTCAGTACTCAGTACACAGTTATCAGTACACAGTGCTCAGTGCTCAGTACTCAGTACACAGTGCTCAGTACTCAGTACTCATTACTCAGTACACAGTACTCAGTAAACAGTGCTCAGTGCTCAGTACTCAGTACACAGTACACAGTGCTCAGTGCTCAGTGCTCAGTACTCAGTACTCAGTATACAGTGCTCAGTATACAGTGCACAGTGCTCAGTACTCAGTGCTCAGTACACAGTGCTCAGTGCTCAGTACTCAGTACACAGTACTCAGTACTCAGTACTCAGTACTCAGTACTCATTACACAGTATTCAGTAAACAGTGCTCAGTGCTCAGTACTCAGTACACAGTACTCAGTACACAGTGCTCAGTGCTCAGTACTCAGTACACAGTACACAGTGGTCAGTGCTCTGTACTCAGTACTCAGTACACAGTGCTCAGTGCTCAGTACACAGTGCACAGTGCTCAGTAATCAGTACTCAGTACACAGTACTCAGTACACAGTGCTCAGTGCTCAGTGCTCAGTGCTCAGTACTCAGTACTCAGTACTCAGTACTCAGTACTCAGTACACACTACACAGTGCTCAGAGCTCAGTACTCAGTACTCAGTACAGATTACTCAGTACTCAGTACACAGTGCTCAGTGCTCAGTGCTCAGTACTCAGTACTCAGTAAACAGTGCTCAGTACACAGTGTTCAGTGCTCAGTACTCAGTACTCAGTACTCAGTACTCAGTACTCAGTACACAGTACTCAGTACACAGTACTCAGTACACAGTGCTCAGTGCTCAATACTCAGTACACAGTGCTCAGTACACAGTGCTCAGTGCTCAATACTCAGTACTCAGTAAACAGTGCTCAGAGCTCAGTACTCAGTACTCGGTACACAGTGCTCAGTGCTCAGTACTCAGTACTCAGTACTCAGTACACAGTACTCAGTACTCAGTGCTCAGTGCTCAGTACTCAGTACACAGTGCTCAGTGCTCAGTGCTCAGTACTCAGTACTCAGTACTCAGTACACAGTACTCAGTACTCAGTGCTCAGTGCTCAGTACTCAGTACACAGTGCTCAGTGCTCAGTGCTCAGTACTCAGTACTCAGTACACAGTTATCAGTACACAGTGCTCAGTGCTCAGTACTCAGTACACAGTGCTCAGTACTCAGTACTCATTACTCAGTACACAGTACTCAGTAAACAGTGCTCAGTGCTCAGTACTCAGTACACAGTACACAGTGCTCAGTGCTCAGTGCTCAGTACTCAGTACTCAGTATACAGTGCTCAGTATACAGTGCACAGTGCTCAGTACTCAGTGCTCAGTACACAGTGCTCAGTGCTCAGTACTCAGTACACAGTACTCAGTACTCAGTACTCAGTACTCAGTACTCAGTACTCAGTACTCAGTACACAGTGCTCAGTGCTCAGTACTCAGTACACAGTGCTCAGTGCTCAGTACTCAGTACACAGTGCTCAGTGCTCAGTATTCAGTACTCAGTACTCAGTACTCAGTACACAATGCACAGTGCTCAGTGCTCAGTACACGGCACACAGCACACAGTGCTCAGTAATCAGTACACAGTAAACAGTACTCAGTACTCAGTACACAGTGCTCAGTGCTCAGTACTCAGTACACAGTGGTCAGTGCTCAATACTCAGTACACAGTGCTCAGTGCTCAGTACTCAGTACACAGTGCTCAGTACTCAGTACTCAGTAGACAGTGCTCCAAGCTCAGTAAACAGTGCTCAGTGCTCAGTACACAGTGCTCAGTGCTCAGTGCTCAGTACTCAGTACACAGTGCTCAGTGCTCAGTGCTCAGTACTCAGTACACAGCGCTCAGTGCTCAGTACTCAGTACACAGTGCTCAGTGCTCAGTACTCAGTGCTCAGTACTCAGTACTCAGTACACAGTACACAGTGCTCAGTGCTCAGTACTCAGTACACATTAGTCAGTACTCAGTACACACTGCTCAGTGCTCAGTACGCAGTACTCAGTACACAGTACACAGTACACAGTGCTCAGTGCTCAGTGCTCAGTACTCAGTACACAGTACACAGTGCTCAGTGCTCAGCACTCAGTACTCAGTACACATTACGCTGTACTCAGTACACAGTGCTCAGTGCTCAGTACTCAGTACTCAGTACACAGTGCTCAGTACACAGTGCTCAGTGCTCAGTACTCAGTACTCAGTACACAGTACTCAGTACACAGTGCTCAGTGCTCAGTACTCAGTACACAGTGCTCAGTACACAGTGCTCAGTCCTCAATACTCAGTACTCAGTACACAGTGCTCAGTGCTCTGTACTCAGTACTCAGTACACAGTGCTCAGTGCTCAGTACACAGTGCTCAGTGCTCAGTAATCAGTACTCAGTACACAGTACTCAGTACACAGTGCTCAGTGCTCAGTGCTCAGTGCTCAGTACTCAGTACTCAGTACTCAGTACACACTACACAGTGCTCAGAGCTCAGTACTCAGTACTCAGTACACATTTCTCAGTACTCAGTACACAGTGCTCAGTGCTCAGTACTCAGTACTCAGTAAACAGTGCTCAGTACACAGTGTTTAGTGCTCAGTACTCAGTACTCAGTACTCAGTACACAGTACTCAGTACACAGTGCTCAGTGCTCAATACTCAGTACACAGTGCTCAGTACACAGTGCTCAGTGCTCAATACTCAGTACGCAGTAAACAGTGCTCAGTGCTCAGTACTCAGTACTCGGTACACAGTGCTCAGTGCTCAGTACTCAGTACTCAGTACTCAGTACACAGTACTCAGTACTCAGTGCTCAGTGCCCAGTACTCAGTACACAGTGCTCAGTGCTCAGTGCTCAGTACTCAGTACTCAGTACACAGTTATCAGTACACAGTGCTCAGTGCTCAGTACTCAGTACACAGTGCTCAGTACTCAGTACTCATTACTCAGTACACAGTACTCAGTAAACAGTGCTCAGTGCTCAGTACTCAGGACACAGTACACAGTGCTCAGTGCTCAGTGCTCAGTACTCAGTACTCAGTATACGGTGCTCAGTATACAGTGCACAGTGCTCAGTACTCAGTACTCAGTACACAGTGCTCAGTGCTCAGTACTCAGTACACAGTACTCAGAACACAGTGCTCAGTGCTCAGTACTCAGTACTCAGTACACAGTGCTCAGTGCTCAGTACTCAGTACACAGTGCTCAGTGCTCAGTACTCAGTACACAGTGCTCAGTGCTCAGTACTCAGTACTCAGTACTCAGTACTCAGTACACAATGCACAGTGCTCAGTGCTCAGTGCTCAGTACACGGCACACAGCACACAGTGCTCAGTAATCAGTACACAGTAAACAGTACTCAGTACTCAGTACACAGTGCTCAGTGCTCAGTACTCAGTACACAGTGGTCAGTGCTCAATACTCAGTACACAGTGCTCAGTGCTCAGTACTCAGTACACAGTACACAGTGCTCAGTACTCAGTACTCAGTAGTCAGTGCTCCAAGCTCAGTAAACAGTGCTCAGTGCTCAGTACACAGTGCTCAGTGCTCAGTACTCAGTACACAGTGCTCAGTGCTCAGTACTCAGTACACAGCGCTCAGTGCTCAGTACTCAGTACACAGTGCTCAGTGCTCAGTACTCAGTACTCAGTACACAGTACACAGTGCTCAGTGCTCAGTACTCAGTACACATTACTCAGTACTCAGTACACAGTGCTCAGTGCTCAGTACGCAGTACTCAGTACACAGTACACAGTACACAGTGCTCAGTACACAGTACACAGTACACAGTGCTCAGTGCTCAGTACTCAGTACACAGTACACAGTGCTCAGTGCTCAGCACTCAGTACTCAGTACACATTACGCTGTACTCAGTACACAGTGCTCAGTGCTCAGTACTCAGTACTCAGTACAAAGTGCTCAGTACACAGTGCTCAGTGCTCAGTACTCAGTACTCAGTACACAGTACTCAGTACACAGTGCTCAGTGCTCAGTACTCAGTACACAGTGCTCAGTACACAGTGCTCAGTGCTCAGTACTCAGTACACAGTGCTCAGTGCTCAGTACTCAGTACTCAGTACTCAGTACACAATGCTCAGTGCTCAGTACTCAGTACACAGCACACAGTGCTCAGTGCTCAGTACGCAGTGCTCAGTGCTCAGTAATCAGTACACAGTACTCAGTACTCAGTACTCAGTACTCAGTACACAGTGCTCAGTGCTCAGTACTCAGTACTCAGTAATCAGTACACAGTGCACAGTGGTCAGTACTCAGTACTCAGTGCACAGTACTCAGTACTCAGTACACAGCGCTCAGTGCTCAGTACACAGTACTCAGTACACAGTGCTCAGTGCTCAGTGCTCAGTACTCAGTACACAGTGCTCAGTGCTCAGTGCTCAGTATTCAGTCCTCAGTACACAGTGCACAGTGCTCAGTACTCACTACTCAGTACACAGAGATCAGTGCTCAGTACACAGTACTCAGTACACAGTACTCAGTACTCAGTACACAGTACACAGTACACAGTACTCAGTACTCAGTACATAGTACACGGTACACGGTACTCAGTACACAGTACTCAGTACTCAGTACTCAGCACACAGTACTGACTACTCAGTACACAGTGCTCAGTACTCAGTACACAGTACACTCTGCTGACAAATCAATACAAAGAGCTCAGTACTCAGTACTCAGTACACAGTACTCAGTACACAGTGCTCCATGGTCAGTACTCAGTACACAGTGCTCAGTGCTCAGTACTTAGTACACAGTACTCAGTACACAGTGCTCAGTGCTCAGTACTCAGTACGCAGTGCTCAGTGCTCAGTACTCAGTACGCAGTGCTCAGTGCTCAGTACTCAGTACACAGTGCTCAGTGCTCAGTACTCAGTACACAGTGCTCAGTGCTCAGTACTCAGTACTCAGTACTCAGTACACAGTACTCAGTAAACAGTGCTCTGTGCACAGTACTCAGTAATCAGTACACAGTGCTCAGTGCTCAGTACTCAGTACTCAGTATACAGTGCTCAGTATACAGTGCTCAGTGCTCAGTACTCAGTATTCAGTACTCAGTACTCAGTACACAGTGCTCAGTGCTCAGTACTCAGTACACAGTACTCAGAACACAGTGCTCAGTGCTCAGTACTCAGTACTCAGTACTCAGTACACAGTGCTCAGTGCTCAGTACTCAGTAGACAGTGCTCAGAGCTCAGTACACAGTGCTCAGTGCTCAGTGCTCAGTACACAGTGCTCAGTGCTCAGTACTCAGTGCTCAGTACTCAGTACACAGTGCTCAGTGCACAGTACTCAGTACTCAGTACACAGTACTCAGTACACAGTAAACAGTACTCAGTACATAGTACACGGTACACGGTACTCACCACACAGTACTCAGTACTCATCACACAGTACTCACTACTCAGTACACAGTGCTCAGTACTCAGTACACAGTACACTCTACTGACTAATCAATAAAAAGAGCTCAGTACTCAGTACTCAGTACACAGTACTCAGTACACAGTGCTCCATGGTCAGTACTCAGTACACAGTGCTCAGTGCTCAGTACTTAGTACACAGTACTCAGTACACAGTGCTCAGTGCTCAGTACTCAGTACGCAGTGCTCAGTGCTCAGTACTCAGTACGCAGTGCTCAGTGCTCAGTACTCAGTACACAGTGCTCAGTGCTCAGTACTCAGTACACAGTGCTCAGTGCTCAGTACTCAGTACTCAGTACTCAGTACACAGTACTCAGTACACAGTACTCAGTAAACAGTGCTCTGTGCACAGTACTCAGTACTCAGTACACAGTGCTCAGTGCTCAGTACTCAGTACTCAGTATACAGTGCTCAGTATACAGTGCTCAGTGCTCAGTACTCAGTATTCAGTACTCAGTACTCAGTACACAGTGCTCAGTGCTCAGTACTCAGTACACAGTATTCAGAACACAGTGCTCAGTGCTCAGTACTCAGTACTCAGTACTCAGTACACAGTGCTCAGTGCTCAGTACTCAGTAGACAGTGCTCAGAGCTCAGTACACAGTGCTCAGTGCTCAGTGCTCAGTACACAGTGCTCAGTGCTCAGTACTCAGTGCTCAGTACTCAGTACACAGTACTCAGTACACAGTACACAGTACACAGTGCTCAGTGCTCAGTACTCAGTACTCAGTACTCAGTGCTCAGTGCTCAGTACTCAGTACACAGTGCTCAGTGCTCAGTACACAGTACTCAGTACACAGTGCTCAGTGCTCAGTGCTCAGTACTCAGTACTCAGTACACAGTACACAGTGCTCAGTGCTCAGTACTCAGTACTCAGTACTCAGTACACATTACTCAGTACTCAGTACACAGTGCTCAGTGCTCAGTACTCAGTACTCAGTACACAGTACTCAGTACACAGTGATCAGTGCGCAGTACTCAGTACTCAGTACACAGTGCTCAGTGCTCAGTACTCAGTACACAGTGCTCAGTGCTCAGTACTCAGAACTCAGTACACAGTGCTCAGTGCTCAGTACTCAGAACTCAGTACACAGTGCTCAGTGCTCAGTACACAGTACACAGTACTCAGTACACAGTACACGGTACACGGTAGTCAGTACACAGTACTCAGCACACAGTACTCACTACTCAGTACACAGTACTCAGTACACAGTGCTCAGTGCTCAGTGCTCAGTGCTCAGTACCCAGTACTCAGTGCACAGTGCACAGTGCTCAGTGCTCAGTACACAGTACACAGTGCTCAGTGCGCAGTACTCAGTACACAGTAATTACTATTCACTACTCAGTACACAGTACTCAGAACTCAGTACACAGTGGTCAGTGCGCAGTAAACAGTACTCACTACTCAGTACACAGTACTCAGTACACGGTACATGGTACTCAGTACACAGTACTCAGTACCCAGTACACAGTACTCAGTACACACTACACAATACACAGTACTCAGTACACAGTACACGGTACTCAGTACACAGTACTCAGTACACAGTACTCAGTACACAGCACACAGTACTCAGTACACAGAACACAGTACACGGTAACGGTAGACGGTACTCAGTACACAGTACTCAGTACTCAGTACTCAGTACACAGTACTCAGTACACAGTACTCAGTACTCAGTACACAGTACTCAGTACACAGTACTCAGTACACAGTACTCAGTACACAGTACTCAGTACACAGTACTCAGTACACAGTACTCAGAGCACAGTGCTCAGTACACAGTGCTCAGTGCTCAGTGCTCAGTGCTCAGTACTCGGTATTCGGTATTCGGTACTCACGACTCATTGCTCAGTGCTCAGTGCTCAGGAGTCAGTAATCAGTAAACAGTACAGAATGCTCAGTGCTCAGTACACAGTACTCAGTACACAGTACACTGTGCTCAGTACTCAGTACTCAGTACTCAATACTCAGTACGCAGTACTCAGTACGCAGTACTCAGTACACAGTGCACGGTGCTCAGTACTAAGTACCCGCTACTCAGTACACAGTGCTCAGTGCTCAGTACTCAGTACACAGTGCTCAGTGCTCAGTGCTCAGTACTCAGTACACAGTGCTAAGTGCTCAGTACTCAGTACTCAGTACACAGTGCTCAGTGCTCAGTACACAGTACTCAGTACACAGTACACAGTACTCAGTACACAGTACACGGTACACGGTAGTCAGTACACAGTACTCAGCACACAGTACTCACTACTCAGTACACAGTACTCAGTACACAGAGCTCAGTGCTCAGTGCTCAGTACCCAGTACTCAGTGCACAGTGCTCAGTGCTCAGTACTCAGTACACAGTGCTCAGTGCGCAGTACTCAGTACACAGTAATTACTATTCACTACTCAATACACTGTACTCAGAACTCAGTACACAGTGGTCAGTGCGCAGTAAACAGTACTCACTACTCAGTACACAGTACTCAGTACACGGTACACGGTACTCAGTACACAGTACACATTACACAGTACTCAGTACACAGTACACGGTACTCAGTACACAGTACTCAGTACACAGTACTCAGTACACAGCACACAGTACTCAGTACACAGAACACAGTACACGGTAACGGTAGACGGTACTCAGTACACAGTACTCAGTACTCAGTACTCAGTACACAGTACTCAGTACACAGTACTCAGTACTCAGTACTCAGTACTCAGTACACAGTACACGGTAACGGTACACGGTACTCAGTACACAGTACTCAGTACACAGTACTCAGTACACAGTACTCAGAGCACAGTGCTCAGTACACAGTGCTCTGTGCTCAGTGCTCAGTGCTCAGTACTCGGTATTCGGTATTCGGTACTCACGACTCATTGCTCAGTGCTCAGTGCTCAGGAGTTAGTAATCAGTAAACAGTACACAATGCTCAGTGCTCAGTACACAGTACTCAGTACACAGTACACTGTGCTCAGTACTCAGTACTCAGTACTCAGTACTCAGTACTCAGTACGCAGTACTCAGTACACAGTGCACGGTGCTCAGTACTAAGTACCCGCTACTCAGTACACAGTGCTCAGTGCTCAGTACTCAGTACACAGTGCTCAGTGCTCAGTACTCAGTACACAGTGCTAAGTGCTCAGTACTCAGTACACAGTGCGCAGTGCTCAGTGCTCAGTATTCAGTCCTCAGTACACAGTGCACAGTGCTCAGTACTCACTAATCAGTACACAGTGCTCAGTGCTCAGTACTCAGTACACAGTGCTAAGTGCTCAGTACTCAGTACACTGTACTCAGTACTCATTACACAGTGCTCAGAGCGCAGTACTCAGTACACAGTGCTCAGTGCTCAGTACTCAGTACTCAGTACACAGTGCTCAGTGCTCAGTGCTCAGTACTCAGTAATCAGTACACAGTGCACAGTGGTCAGTACTCTGTACTCAGTGCACAGTACTCAGTACTCAGTACACAGTGCTCAGTGCTCAGTACACAGTACTCAGTACACAGTGCTCAGGGCTCAGTACTCAGTACACAGTGCGCAGTGCTCTGTGCTCAGTATTCAGTCCTCAGTACACAGTGCACAGTGCTCAGTACTCACTAATCAGTACACAGAGATCAGTGCTCAGTACACAGTACTCAGTACATAGTACACGGTACACGGTACTCAGTACACAGTACTCAGTACTCAGCACACAGTACTCACTACTCAGTACACAGTGCTCAGTACTCAGTACACAGTACACTCTACTGACTAATCAATACAAAGAGCTCAGTACTCAGTACTCAGTACACAGTACTCAGTACACAGTGCTCCATGGTCAGTACTCAGTACACAGTGCTCAGTGCTCAGTACTTAGTACACAGTACTCAGTACGCAGTGCTCAGTGCTCAGTGCTCAGTACACAGTGCTCAGTGCTCAGTACTCACTACACAGTGCTCAGTGCTCAGTACTCAGTACTAAGTACTCAGTACACAGTACTCAGTAAACAGTGCTCAGTGCACAGTACTCAGTACTCAGTACACAGTGCTCAGTGCTCAGTACTCAGTACTCAGTATACAGTGCTCAGTATACAGTGCTCAGTACTCAGTACTCAGTACACACTGCTCAGTGCTCAGTACTCAGTACACAGTACTCAGAACACAGTGCTCAGTGCTCAGTACTCAGTACTCAGTACACAGTGCTCAGTGCTCAGTACTCAGTACACAGTGCTCAGTGCTCAGTACTCAGTACTCAGTACTCAGTACTCAGTACTCAGTACTCAGTACACAATGCTCAGTGCTCAGTACTCAGTACACAGCACACAGTGCTCAGTGCTCAGTGCTCAGTACGCAGTGCTCAGTGCTCAGTAATCAGTACACAGTACACAGTACTCAGTACTCAGTACTCAGTACTCAGTACACAGTGCTCAGTACTCAGTACTCAGTAATCAGTACACAGTGCACAGTGGTCAGTACTCAGTACTCAGTACTCAGTGCACAGTACTCAGTACTCAGTATTCAGTCCTCAGTACACAGTGCACAGTGCTCAGTACTCACTACTCAGTACACAGAGATCAGTGCGCAGTACACAGTACTCAGTACACAGTACACAGTACTCAGTACATAGTACACGGTACATGGTACTCAGTACACAGTACTCAGTACTCAGCACACAGTACTCACTACTCAGTACACAGTGCTCAGTACTCAGTACACAGTACACTCTACTGACTAATCAATACAAAGAGGTCAGTACACAGTACTCAGTACACAGTACTCAGTACACAGTGCTCCATGGTCAGTACTCAGTACACAGTGCTCAGTGCTCAGTACTTAGTACACAGTACTCAGTACACAGTGCTCAGTGCTCAGTACTCAGTACGCAGTGCTCAGTGCTCAGTACTCAGTACACAGTGCTCAGTGCTCAGTGCTCAGTACTCAGTACACAGTGCTCAGTGCTCAGTACTCAGTACACAGTGCTCAGTGCTCAGTGCTCAGTACTCAGTACACAGTGCTCAGTGCTCAGTACTCAGTACTCAGTACTCAGTACACAGTACTCAGTAAACAGTGCTCAGTGCACAGTACTCAGTACTCAGTACACAGTGCTCAGTGCTCAGTACTCAGTACTCAGTATACAGTGCTCAGTATACAGTGCTCAGTGCTCAGTACTCAGTACTCAGTACACAGTGCTCAGTGCTCAGTACTCAGTACACAGTACTCAGAACACAGTGCTCAGTGCTCAGTCCTCAGTACTCAGTACTCAGTACTCAGTACACAGTGCTCAGTGCTCAGTACTCAGTAGACAGTGCTCAGAGCTCAGTACACAGTGCTCAGTGCTCAGTGCTCAGTACACAGTGCTCAGTGCTCAGTGCTCAGTGCTCAGTGCTCAGTGCTCAGTACTCAGTACACAGTGCTCAGTGCACAGTACTCAGTACTCAGTACACAGTGCTCAATGCTCATTACTCAGTACTCAGTGCTCAGTGCTCAGTACTCAGTAAACAGTGCTCAGTGCTCAGAGCTCAGTACTCAGTACTCAGTACACAGTTATCAGTACACAGTGCTCAGTGCTCAGTACTCAGTACACAGTGCTCAGTACTCAGTACTCAGTACTAAGTAAACAGTACTCAGTAAACAGTGCTCAGTGCTCAGTACTCAGTACACAGTACACAGTGCTCAGTGCTCAGTGCTCAGTACTCAGTACTCAGTATACAGTGCTCAGTATACATTGCACAGTGCTCAGTACTCAGTACACAGTGCTCAGTGCTCAGTACTCAGTACACAGTACACAGTACTCAGAACACAGTGCTCAGTGCTCAGTGCTCAGTACTCAGTACACAGTGCTCAGTGCTCAGTACTCAGTACTCAGTACTCAGTACTCAGTACACAATGCTCAGTGCTCAGTGCTCAGTACACAGCACACAGCACACAGTGCTCAGTAATCAGTACACAGTAAACAGTACTCAGTACTCAGTACACAGAGCTCAGTGCTCAGTGCTCAGTACTCAGTACTCAGTACTCAGTACACAGTGCTCAGTACTCAGTACTCAGTACTCAGTAGACAATGCTCCAAGCTCAGTACACAGTGCTCAGTGCTCAGGACTCAGTACACAGTGCTCAGTGCTCAGTACTCAGTATTCAGTACACAGTGCTCAGTGCTCAGTACTCAGTACTCAGTACTCAGTACACAGTACTCAGTAAACAGTGCTCAGTGCTCAGTACACAGTGCTCAGTGCTCAGTACTCAGTACACAGTGCTCAGTGCTCAGTGCTCAGTACTCAGTACACAGTGCTCAGTACTCAGTACACAGTGCTCAGTGCTCAGTACTCAGTACTCAGTACTCAGTACACAGTACACAGTGCTCAGTGCTCAGTACTCAGTACACATTACTCAGTATTCAGTACTCAGTACTCAGTACACAATGCTCAGTACACAGTGCTCAGTGCTCAGTACTCAGTACACAGTGCTCAGTACACAGTGCTCAGTGCTCAATACTCAGTACTCAGTACACAGTGCTCAGTGCTCTGTACTCAGTACTCAGTACACAGTGCTCAGTGCTCAGTGCTCAGTACACAGTGCTCAGTGCTCAGTAATCAGTACTCAGCACACAGTACTCAGTACACAGTGCTCAGTGCTCAGTGCTCAGTAATCAGTACTCAGTACACAGTACTCAGTACACAGTGCTCAGTGCTCAGTGCTCAGTACTCAGTACTCAGTACACAGTACTCAGTACACAGTGCTCAGTGCTCAGTGCTCAGTACTCAGTACTCAGTACACAGTACACAGTGCTCAGTGCTCAGTGCTCAGTGCTCAGTACTCAGTACTCAGTGCACAGTGCTCAGTACACAGTACTCAGTACTCAGTACTCAGCACACAGTGCTCAGTCCTCAGTACTCAGTACACAGTACTCAGTACTCAGTACTCAGTACTCAGTACACAGTGCTCAGTGCTCAAATACTCAGTACTCAGTACTCAGTGCACAGTGCTCAGTGCACAGTACTCAGTAGTCAGTGCACAGTGCTCATTGCACAGTGCTCAGTGCTCAGTACTCAGTACTCAGTACTCAGTACACAGTGCTCAGTGCTCAGTACTCAGTACACAGTACTCAGTAGTCAGTGCACAGTGCTCAGTACTCAGTACTCAGTACACAGTGCTTAGTGCTCAGTACTCAGTACACAGTACTCAGTACTCAGTACTCAGTACTCAGTACACAGTGCTCAGTGCTCAGTACTCAGTACTCAGTACTCAGTACACAGTGCTCAGTGCTCAGTACTCAGTACTCAGTACTCAGTACTCAGTACTCAGTACACAGTGCTCAGTGCTCAGTACTCAGTACTCAGTACTCAGTACACAGTGCTCAGTGCTCAGTACTCAGTACTCAGTACTCAGTGCACAGTGCTCAGTGCTCAGTGCTCAGTACTCAGTACTCAGTACTCAGTACTCAGTACACAGTGCTCAGTGCTAAGTAATCACTACTCAGTACACAGTGTTCAGTGCTCAGTACTCAGTACTCAGTACACAGTGCTCAGTGCTCAGTACTCAGTACACAGTACTCAGTACTCAGTACACAGTGCTCAGTGCTCAGTACTCAGTACTCAGTACACAGTGCTCAGTACTCAGTACACAGTGCTCAGCGCTCAGTACTCAGTACACAGTGCTCAGTACACAGTGCTCAGTGCTCAGTACTCAGTACTCAGTACTCAGTACACAGTACACAGTACTCAGTACACAGTGCTCAGTGCTCAGTACTCAGTACTCAGTACTCAGTATTCAGTACTCAGTACACAGTGCTCAGTGCTCAGTACTCAGTACTCAGTGCACAGTGCTCAGTGCTCAGTACTCAGTACTCAGTACACAGTGCTCAGTGCTCAGTACTCAGTAATCAATACACAGTGCACAGTGGTCAGTACTCAGTACTCAGTGCACAGTACTCAGTACACAGTGCTCAGTGCTCAGTACACAGTACTCAGTACACAGTGCTCAGTGCTCAGTACTCAGTACACAGGGCTCAGTGCTCAGTGCTCAGTATTCAGTCCTCAGTACACAGTGCAGAGTGCTCAGTACTCACTACTCAGTACACAGAGATCAGTGCTCAGTACACAGTACTCAGTACACAGTACTCAGTACACAGTACACAGTACTCAGTACATAGTACACGGTACACGGTACTCAGTACACAGTACTCAGTACTCAGCACACAGTATTCACTACTCAGTACACAGTGCTCAGTACTCAGTACACAGTACAATCTACTGACTAATCAATACAAAGAGCTCAGTACTCAGTACTCAGAACACAGTACTCAGTACACAGTGCTCCATGGTCAGTACTCAGTACACAGTGCTCAGTGCTCAGCACTTAGTACACAGTACTCAGTACACAGTGCTCAGTGCTCAGTGCTCAGCACTCAGTACGCAGTGCTCAGTGCTCAGTACTCAGTACACAGTGCTTAGTGCTCAGTACGCAGTACTCAGTACTCAGTACACAGTGCTCTGTGCTCAGTACTCAGTACTCAGTACACAGTACTCAGTAAACAGTGCTCAGTGCACAGTGCTCAGTACTCAGTACACAGTGCTCAGTGCTCAGTACTCAGTACTCAGTATACAGTGCTCAGTATACAGTGCTCAGTGCTCAGTACTCAGTACTCAGTACACAGTGCTCAGTGCTCAGTACTCAGTACACAGTACTCAGAAAACAGTGCTCAGTGCTCAGTACTCAGTACTCAGTACACAGTGCTCAGTGCTCAGTACTCAGTACACAGTACTCAGTACTCAGTACTCAGTACACTGTGCTCAGTGCTCAGTGCTCAGTACACAGTACTCAGTGCACAGTTCTCAGTACTCAGTACTCAGTACTCAGTGCTCAGTACTCAGTATTCAGTACACAGTACTCAGTACTCAGTACTCAGTACTCAGTACACAGTGCTCAGTGCTCAGTACTCAGTACTCAGTACTCAGTACTCAGTGCACAGTGCTCAGTACTCAGTACTCAGTACTCAGTACACAGTGCTCAGTACTCAGTACTCAGTACACAGTACTCAATACTCAGTACTCAGTACTCAGTACACAGTGCTCAGTGCTCAGTACTCAGTACTCAGTACTCAGTACTCAGTGCACAGTGCACAGTGCTCAGTGCACAGTACTCAGTACTCAGTACATAGTACACTCAACTGACTAATCAATACAAAGAGCTCAGTACTCAGTACTCAGTACACAGTACTCAGTACACAGTGCTACATGGTGAGTACTCAGTACACAGTGCTCAGTGCTAAGTACTTAGTACACAGTACTCAATACACAGTGCTCAGTGCTCAGTGCTCAGTACGCAGTGCTCAGTGCTCAGTACTCAGTACACAGTGCGCACTGCTCAGTACTCAGTACTCAGTAGACAGTGCTCAGTGCTCAGTACTCAGTGCTCAGTACTCAGTACACAGTACTCAGTAAACAGTGCTCAGAGCACAGTACTCAGTACTCAGTACACAGTGCTCAGTGCTCAGTACTCAGTACTCAGTACTCAGTATACAGTGCTCAGTATACAGTGCTCAGTGCTCAGTACTCAGTACTCAGTACACAGTGCTCAGTGCTCAGTACTCAGTACACAGTACTCAGAACACCGTGCTCAGTACTCAGTACTCAGTACACAGTGCTCAGTGCTCAGTACTCAGTACACAGTGCTCAGTGCTCAGTACTCAGTTCTCAGTACACAATGCTCAGTGCTCAGTACTCAGTACTCAGTATACAGTGCTCAGTATACAATGCTCAGTGCTCAGTACTCAGTACTCAGTACACAGTGCTCAGTGCTCAGTACACAGTACTCAGAACACAGTGCTCAGTACTCAGTACTCAGTACACAGTGCTCAGTGCTCAGTACACAGCACACAGTGCTCAGTGCTCAGTACGCAGTGCTCAGTGCTCAGTAATCAGTACACAGTACACAGTACTCAGTACTCAGTACTCAGTACTCAGTGCTCAGTACTCAGTGCTCAGTACTCAGTACTCAGTACTCAGTACTCAGTACACAGTGGTCAGTGCTCAATACTCAGTACACAGTGCTCAGTGCTCAGTACTCAGTACTCAGCACTCAGAACACAGTGCTCAGTGCTCAGTACACAGCACTCAGTGCTCAGTGCTCAGTACGCAGTGCTCAGTGCTCAGTAATCAGTACACAGTACACAGTACTCAGTACTCAGTACTCAGTACTCAGTACTCAGTGCTCAGTGCTCAGTACTCAGTACTCAGTACACAGAGGTCTGTGCTCAATACTCAGTACACAGTGCTCAGTGCTCAGTACTCAGTACTCAGCACTCAGAACACAGTGCTCAGTGCTCAGTACTCAGTACACAGTGCTCAGTGCTCAGTACTCAGTTCTCAGTACACAATGCTCAGTGCTCAGTACTCAGTACTCAGTATACAGTGCTCAGTATACAATGCTCAGTGCTCAGTACTCAGTACTCAGTACACAGTGCTCAGTGCTCAGTACACAGTACTCAGAACACAGTGCTCAGTACTCAGTACTCAGTACACAGTGCTCAGTGCTCAGTACACAGCACACAGTGCTCAGTGCTCAGTACGCAGTGCTCAGTGCTCAGTAATCAGTACACAGTACACAGTACTCAGTACTCAGTACTCAGTACTCAGTGCTCAGTACTCAGTGCTCAGTACTCAGTACTCAGTACTCAGTACTCAGTACACAGTGGTCAGTGCTCAATACTCAGTACACAGTGCTCAGTGCTCAGTACTCAGTACTCAGCACTCAGAACACAGTGCTCAGTGCTCAGTACACAGCACTCAGTGCTCAGTGCTCAGTACGCAGTGCTCAGTGCTCAGTAATCAGTACACAGTACACAGTACTCAGTACTCAGTACTCAGTACTCAGTACTCAGTGCTCAGTGCTCAGTACTCAGTACTCAGTACACAGTGGTCTGTGCTCAATACTCAGTACACAGTGCTCAGTGCTCAGTACTCAGTACTCAGCACTCAGAACACAGTGCTCAGTGCTCAGTACTCAGTACTCAGTACACAGTGCTCAGTGCTCAGTACTCAGTACACAGTGCTCAGTGCTCAGTATTCATTACTCAGTACTCAGTACACAATGATCAGTGCTCAGTACTCAGTACACAGCACACAGTGCTCAGTAATCAGTACACAGTACACAGTACTCAGTACTCAATACACAGTGCTCAGTGCTCAGTACTCAGTACTCAGTACACAGTGGTCAGTGCTCAATACTCAGTACACAGTGCTCAGTGCTCAGTACTCAGTACTCAGTACACAGTGCTCAGTGCTCAGTACTCAGTAGACAGTGCTCAGAGCTCAGTACACAGTGCTCAGTAATCAGGACTCAGTACACAGTGCTCAGTACTCAGTACTCAGTACACAGTGCTCAGTACTCAGTACTCAGTACTCAGTACTCAGTACTCAGTAAACAGTGCTCAGTGCTCAGTACACAGTGCTCAGTGCTCAGTACTCAGTACACAGTACTCAGCACTCAGTGCTCAGTACTCAGTACACAGTGCTCAGTGCTCAGTACTCAGTATTCAGTGCTCAGTACTCAGTACTCAGTACTCAGTACTCAGTACTCAGTACTCAGTACACAGTACTCAGTACACAGTGCTCAGTGCTCAGTACTCAGTACTCAGTACACAGTGCTCAGCGCTCAGTACTCAGTACACAGTGCTCAGTGCTCAGTACTCAGTACTCAGTACTCAGTACTCAGTACACAGTACTCAGTTCACAGTGCGCAGTGCTCAGTACTCAGTACACAGTGCTCAGTACACAGTGCTCAGTACTCAGTACTCAGTACACAGTGCTCAGTGCTCAGTACTCAGTACTCAGTACACAGTGCTCAGTGCTCAGTACTCAGTACTCAGTACACAGTGCTCAGTACTCAGTACACAGTACTCAGTATTCAGTACTCAGTACTCAGTACACAATGATCAGTGCTCAGTACTCAGTACACAGCACACAGTGCTCAGTAATCAGTACACAGTACACAGTACTCAGTACTCAATACACGGTGCTCAGTGCTCAGTACTCAGTACTCAGTACACAGTGGTCAGTGGTCAGTGCTCAATACTCAGTACACAGTGCTCAGTGCTCAGTACTCAGTACTCAGTACACAGTGCTCAGTGCTCAGTACTCAGTAGACAGTGCTCAGAGCTCAGTACACAGTGCTCAGTAATCAGGACTCAGTACACAGTGCTCAGTACTCAGTACTCAGTACACAGTGCTCAGTACTCAGTACTCAGTACTCAGTACACAGTACTCAGTAAACAGTGCTCAGTGCTCAGTACACAGTGCTCAGTGCTCAGTGCTCAGTACTCAGTACACAGTACTCAGCACTCAGTGCTCAGTACTCAGTACACAGTGCTCAGTACTCAGTACTCAGTACTCAGTACACAGTGCTCAGTGCTCAGTACTCAGTACTCAGTACTCAGTGCTCAGTGCTCAGTACTCAGTACACAGTGCTCAGTGCTCAGTACTCAGTACTCAGTACTCAGTACACAGTGCTCAGTGCTCAGTACTCAGTGCTCAGTACTCAGTACACAGTGCTCAGTGCTCAGTGCTCAGTACTCAGTGCTCAGTACTCAGTACTCAGTACACAGTACTCAGTACACAGTGCTCAGTACTCAGTACACAGTACTAGGTACACAGTGCTCAATACTCAGTACTCAGTACACAGTGCTCAGTACACAGTGCTCAGTGCTCAATACTCAGTACTCAGTACACAGTGCTCAGTGCTCAGTACTCAGTACTCAGTACACAGTGCTCAGTGCTCAGTACTCAGTACTCAGTACTCAGTACACAGTGCTCAGTACACAGTACACAGTACTCAGTACACAGTACACGGTGCTCAGTACTAAGAACCACTACTCAGTACACAGTGTCCAGTGCTCAGAACTCAGGACACAGTAAACAGAATTCAGTACACAGTGCTCAGTACACAGTACACAGTGCTCAGTGCTCAGTACTCAGTACTCAGTACACAGTACTCAGTAATCAGTACTCGGTACTCATTACACAGTGCTCAGAGCTCATTACTCAGTACCCAGTACACAGTGCTCAGTGCTCAGTACTCAGTACACAGTGCTCAGTGCTCAGTGCTCAGTACTCAGTACTCAGTACTCAGTACACAGTGCGCGGTGCTAAGCACTCAGTACTCAGTACACAGTACTCAGTACACAGTGATCAGTGCTCAGTACTCAGTACTCAATACTCAGTACACAGTGCTCAGTGCGCAGTACTCAATACTCAGTACTCAGTACTCAGTACACAGTGCTCAGTGCTCAGTGCTCAGTACTCAGTGCTCAGTACTCAGTACTCAGTACACAGTACTCAGTACACAGTGCTCAGTGCTCAGTACTCAGTACACAGTGCTCAGTACTCAGTACTCAGTACTCAGTACACAGTACTCAGTAAACAGTGCTCAGTGCTCAGTACTCAGTACTCAGTACTCAGTACACAGTGCTCAGTACTCAGTACTCAGTACTCAGTACTCAGTACTCAGTACTCAGTACTCAGTACACAGTGCTCAGTGCTCAGTACTCAGTACTCAGTGCTCAGTACTCAGTACACAGTGCTCAGTGCTCAGTGCTCAGTACACAGTACTCAGTACTCAGTACACAGTACTCAGTACACAGTGCTCAGTGCTCAGTACTCAGTACACAGTGCTCAGTACTCAGTACTCAGTACACAGTACTCAGTAAACAGTGCTCAGTGCTCAGTACTCAGTACTCAGTACACAGTGCTCAGTGCTCAGTACTCAATACTCACTACTCAAAATACAGTGCTCAGTATACAGTGCTCAGTGCTCAGTACTCAGTACTCAGTACACAGTGCTCAGTGCTCAGTTGTCAGTACACAGTACTCAGAACACAGTGCTCAGTGCTCAGTACTCAGTACTCAGTACACAGTGCTCAGTGCTCAGCACTCAGTACAAAGTGCTCAGTGCTCAGTACTCAGTACTCAGTACTCAGTACACAATGCTCAGTCCTCAGTACTCAGTACACAGCACACAGTGCTCAGTAATCAGTACACAGTACACAGTACTCAGTACTCAATACACAGTGCTCAGTGCTCAGTACTCAGTACTCAGTACACAGTGGTCAGTGCTCAATACTCAGTACACAGTGCTCAGTGCTCAGTACTCAGTACTCAGTACTCAGTACACAGTGCTCAGTGCTCAGTACTCAGTAGACAGTGCTCAAAGCTCAGTACACAGTGCTCAGTGCTCAGGACTCAGTACACAGTGCTCAGTGCTCAGTACTCAGTACTCAGTACTCAGTACTCAGTACACAGTGCTCAGTGCTCATTACTCAGTAAGCAGTACTCAGTACTCAGTACTCAGTGCTCAGTACTCAGGACACAGTGCTCAGTGCTCAGTGCTCAGTACTCAGTACACAGTGCTCAGTGCTCAGTACTCAGTAGACAGTGCTCAGAGCTCAGTACACAGTGCTCAGTGCACAGGACTCAGTACACAGTGCTCAGTGCTCAGTACTCAGTACTCAGTACACAGTGCTCAGTGCTCAGTACTCAGTACTCAGTACTCATTACACAGTACTCAGTAAACAGTGCTCAGTGCTCAGTACTCAGTACTCAGTACACATTACTCAGTACTCAGTACACAGTACTCAGTACACAGTGCTCAGTGCTCAGTACTCAGTACTCAGTACTCAGTACTAAGTAGACAGTACACAGTGCTCAGTGCTCAGTATTCAGTACTCACTACACATTACTCAGTACTCAGTACACAGTGCTCAGTGCTCAGTACACAGTGCTCAGTACACATTGCTCAGTACACAGTACTCAGTGCTCAGTACTCAGTACTCAGTACACAGTACTCAGTACACAGTGCTCAGTGCTCAGTACTCAGTACACAGTGCTCAGTACACAGTGCTCAGTGCTCAATACTCAGTACTCAGTACACAGTGCTCAGTGCTCAGTACTCAGTACTCAGTACACAGTGCTCAGTGCTCAGTGCTCAGTACTCAGTACTCAGTACTCAGTACACAGTGCTCAGTACACAGTGATCAGTGCTCAGTACACAGTACTCAGTACACAGTGCTCAGTGCTCAGTGCTCAGTACTCAGTACTCAGTACTCATTACACAGTACTCAGTAAACAGTGCTCAGTGCTCAGTACTCAGTACTCAGTACACATTACTCAGTACTCAGTACACAGTGCTCAGTGCTCAGTACTCAGTACTCAGTACTCAGTACACAGTGATCAGTGCTCAGTACACAGTACTCAGTACACAGTGCTCAGTGCTCAGTGCTCAGTACTCAGTACTCAGTACTCAGTACTCATTACACAGTACTCAGTAAACAGTGCTCAGTGCTCAGTACTCAGTACTCAGTACACATTACTCAGTACTCAGTACACAGTGCTCAGTGCTCAGTGCTCAGTACTCAGTACTCAGTACTCAGTACTCAGTACACAGAACTCAGTACACAGTGCTCAGTGCTCAGTACTCAGTACTCAGTACTCAGTAGACAGTACACAGTGCTCATTGCTCAGTATTCAGTACTCACTACACATTACTCAGTACTCAGTACACAGTGCTCAGTGCTCAGTACACAGTGCTCAGTACACAGTGCTCAGTACACAGTGCTCAGTACACAGTGCTCAGTACACTGTGCTCAGTGCTCAGTACTCAGTACTCAGTACACAGTACTCAGTACACAGTGCTCAGTGCTCAGTACTCAGTACACAGTGCTCAGTACACAGTGCTCAGTGCTCAATACTCAGTACTCAGTACACAGTGCTCAGTGCTCAGTACTCAGTACTCAGTACACAGTGCTCAGTGCTCAGTGCTCAATACTCAGTACTCAGTACTCAGTACACAGTGCTCAGTGCTCAGTACTCAGTACTCAGTACTCAGTACACAGTGCTCAGTGCTCAGTACACAGTACACAGTACACAGTACACAGTACACAGTACTCAGTACTCAGTACACAGTACACGGTGCTCAGTACTAAGAACAACTACTCAGTACACAGTGTCCAGTGCTCAGAACTCAGGACACAGTAAACAGAATTCAGTACACAGAGCTCAGTACACAGTACACAGTGCTCAGTGCTCAGCACTCAGTACTCAGTACACAGTAGTCAGTAATCAGTACTCGGTACTCATTACACAGTGCTCAGAGCTCATTACTCAGTACCCAGTACACAGTGCTCAGTGCTCAGTGCTCAGTACTCAGTACACAGTGCTCAGTGCTCAGTGCTCAGTACTCAGTACTCAGTACTCAGTACACAGTGCGCGGTGCTAAGCACTCAGTACTCAGTACACAGTACTCAGTACACAGTGATCAGTGCTCAGTACTCAGTACTCAGTACTCAGTACTCAGTACTCAGTACTCAGTACACAGTGCTCAGTGCGCATTACTCAATACTCAGTACTCAGTACTCAGTACTCAGTACACAGTGCTCAGTGCTCAGTACACAGTACTCAGTACACAGCACACAGTACTCAGTATACAGTACACGGTACACGGTATTCAGTACACAGTACTCAGTACTCAGCACAGAGTACTCACTACTCAGTACACAGTGCTCAGTACTCAGTACACAGCATACAGTACTCAGTACTCAGTACACAGTACTCAGTAGACAGTACTCAGTAGACAGTACTCAGTAGACAGTACTCAGTACACAGTACTCAGTTCTCAGTGCACAGTTCTCAGTACACAGTGCTCTCTACTCAATACTCAGTACACAGTGCTCAGTACTCAGTGCTCAATACTCAGTACTCAGTACACAGTGCTCTCTACTCACTACACAGTACACAGTGCTCAGTGCTCAGTACTCAGTACTCAGTACACAGTACTCAGTACTCAGTACTCATTGCACAGGGCTCAGAGCACATTACTCAGTACCCAGTACACAGTGCTCAGTGTTCAGTACTCAGTACAGTGCTCAGTGCTCAGTGCTCAGTACTCAGTACTCAGTACACAGTGCGCAGTACTCAGTACTCAGTACACAGTGCTCAGTACACAGTACACGGTACTCAGTACACAGTACTCAGTACACAGTGCTCAGTGCTCAGTACACAGTGCTCAGTGCTCAGTACACAGTGCTCAGTGCTCAGTGCTCAGTACTCAGTCCTCAGTACACAGTGCACAGTGCTCAGTACTCAGTACTCAGTACACAGTGCTCAGTGCTCAGTACTCAGTACTCAGTACTCAGTACTCAGTACTCAGTACACAGTGCTCAGTGCTCAGTACTCAGTACACAGTGCACAGTGCTCAGTACTCAGTACTCAGTACTCAGTACTCAGTACACAGTACACAGTGCTCAGTGCTCAGTACTCAGTACACAGTACACAGTACACAGTACTCAGTACTCAGTACACAGTGCTTTGTGCTCAGTACACAGTGCTCAGTACACAGTGCTCAGTACACAGTGCTCAGTGCTCAGTACTCAGTACTCAGTACACAGTACTAGGTACACAGTGCTCAGTGCTCAGTACTCAGTACACAGTACTAGGTACACAGTGCTCAGTGCTCAGTACTCAGTACACAGTACTCAGTACACAGTGCTCAGTGCTCAATACTCAGTACTCAGTACACAGTGCTCAGTGCTCAGTACTCAGTACTCAGTACACAGTGCTCAGTGCTCAGTACTCAGTACTCAGTACTCAGTACACAGTGCTCAGTACACAGTACACAGTACTCAGTACACAGTACACGGTGCTCAGTACTAAGAACCACTACTCAGTACACAGTGTCCAGTGCTCAGAACTCAGGACACAGTAAACAGAATTCAGTACACAGTGCTCAGTACACAGCACACAGTGCTCAGTGCTCAGTACTCAGTACTCAGTACACAGTACTCAGTAATCAGTACTCGGTACTCATTACACAGTGCTCAGAGCTCATTACTCAGTACCCAGTACACAGTGCTCAGTGCTCAGTACTCAGTACACAGTGCTCAGTGCTCAGTACTCAGTACTCAGTACTCAGTACTCAGTACACAGTGCGCGGTGCTAAGCACTCAGTACTCAGTACACAGTACTCAGTACACAGTGATCAGTGCTCAGTACTCAGTACTCAATACTCAGTACACAGTGCTCAGTGCGCAGTACTCAATACTCAGTACTCAGTACTCAGTACTCAGTACTCAGTACACAGTGCTCAGTGCTCAGTACACAGTACTCAGTACACAGTACACAGTACTCAGTATACAGTACACGGTACACGGTATTCAGTACACAGTACTCAGTACTCAGCACAGAGTACTCACTACTCAGTACACAGTGCTCAGTACTCAGTACTCAGAACTCAGTACTCAGTACACAGTACTCAGTACACAGTACACAGCATACAGTACTCAGTACTCAGTACTCAGTACACAGTACTCAGTAGACAGTACTCAGTAGACAGTACTCAGTAGACAGTACTCAGTACACAGTACTCAGTTCTCAGTACACAGTTCTCAGTACACAGTTCTCAGTACACAGTGCTCTCTACTCAATACTCAGTACACAGTGCTCAGTACTCAGTGCTCAATACTCAGTACTCAGTACACAGTGCTCTCTACTCACTACACAGTACACAGTGCTCAGTGCTCAGTACTCAGTACTCAGTACACAGTACTCAGTACTCAGTACTCATTACACAGGGCTCAGAGCTCATTACTCAGTACCCAGTACACAGTGCTCAGTGCTCAGTACTCAGTACAGTGCTCAGTGCTCAGTGCTCAGTACTCAGTACTCAGTACTCAGTACACAGTGCGCAGTACTCAGTACTCAGTACACAGTGCTCAGTACACAGTACACGGTACTCAGTACACAGTACTCAGTACACAGTGCTCAGTGCTCAGTACACAGTGCTCAGTGCTCAGTACTCAGTCCTCAGTACACAGTGCACAGTGCTCAGTACTCAGTACTCAGTACACAGAGATCAGTGCTCAGTACACAGTACTCAGTACACAGTACTCAGTACACAGTACTCAGTACTCAGCACACAGTACTCACTAAGCAGTACACAGTGCTCAGTACTCAGTACACAGTACACTCTACTGACTAATCAATACAAAGAGCTCAGTACTAAGTACTCTGTACACAGTGCTCCGTGGTCAGTACTCAGTACACAGTGCTCAGTGCTCAGTACTCAGTACACAGTACTCAGTAAACAGTGCGCAGTGCTCAGTACTCAGTACTCAGTACACAGTGCTCAGTGCTCAGTGCTCAGTACTCAGTACACAGTGCTCAGTGCTCAGTGCTCAGTACTCAGTACTCAGTACTCAGTACACAGTACTCAGTGCTCAGTACTCAGTACTCAGTACTCAGTACTCAGTACTCAGTACTCAGTACACAGTGCTCAGTGCTCAGTACTCAGTACTCAGTACACAGTGCTCAGTGCTCAGTACTCATTACTCAGTACTCAGTACACAATGATCAGTGCTCAGTACTCAGTACACAGCACACAGTGCTCAGTAATCAGTACACAGTACACAGTACTCAGTACTCAATACACAGTGCTCAGTGCTCAGTACTCAGTACTCAGTACACAGTGGTCAGTGGTCAGTGCTCAACACTCAGTACACAGTGCTCAGTGCTCAGTACTCAGTACTCAGTACACAGTGCTCAGTGCTCAGTACTCAGTAGACAGTGCTCAGAGCTCAGTACACAGTGCTCAGTGCTCAGTGCTCAGGACTCAGTACACAGTGCTCAGTGCTCAGTACTCAGTACTCAGTACACAGTGCTCAGTACTCAGTACTCAGTACTCAGTACACAGTACTCAGTAAACAGTGCTCAGTGCTCAGAACACAGTGCTCAGTGCTCAGTACTCAGTACACAGTACTCAGCAGTCAGTGCTCAGTACTCAGTACACAGTGCTCAGTGCTCAGTACTCAGTACTCAGTACACAGTGCTCAGTGCTCAGTACTCAGTACTCAGTGCTCAGTGATCAGTACTCAGTACACAGTCCTCAGTGCTCAGTGCTCAGTACTCAGTACTCAGTACACAGTACTCAGTAAACAGTGCTCAGTGCTCAGTACTCAGTACTCAGTACACAGTGCTCAGTACTCAGTACTCAATACTCAAAATACAGGGCTCAGTATACAGTGCTCAGTGCTCAGTACTCAGTACTCAGTACACAGTGCTCAGTGCTCAGTTCTCAGTACACAGTACTCAGAACACAGTGCTCAGTGCTCAGTACTCAGTACTCAGTACTCAGTACACAGTGCTCAGTGCTCAGTACAAAGTGCTCAGTGCTCAGTACACAGTACTCAGTACTCAGTACACAATGCTCAGTCCTCAGTACTCAGTACACAGCACACAGTGCTCAGTAATCAGTACACAGTACACAGTACTCAGTACTCAATACACAGTGCTCAGTGCTCAGTACTCAGTACTCAGTACACAGTGGTCAGTGCTCAATACTCAGTACACAGTGCTCAGTGCTCAGTACTCAGTACTCAGTACTCAGTACACAGTGCTCAGTGCTCAGTACTCAGTAGACAGTGCTCAAAGCTCAGTACACAGTGCTCAGTGCTCAGGACTCAGTACACAGTGCTCAGTGCTCAGTACTCAGTACTCAGTACTCAGTACTCAGTACACAGTGCTCAGTAAACAGTGCTCAGTGCTCAGTACACAGTGCTCAGTGCTCATTACTCAGTAAGCAGTACTCAGTGCTCAGTGCTCAGGACACAGTGCTCAGTGCTCAGTGCTCAGTACTCAGTACACAGTGCTCAGTGCTCAGTACTCAGTAGACAGTGCTCAGAGCTCAGTACACAGTGCTCAGTGCACAGGACTCAGTACACAGTGCTCAGTGCTCAGTACTCAGTACTCAGTACTCAGTACTCAGTACTCATTACACAGTACTCAGTAAACAGTGCTCAGTAAACAGTGCGCAGTGCTCAGTACTCAGTACTCAGTACACAGTGCTCAGTGCTCAGTACTCAGTACTCAGTACACAGTGCTCAGTGCTCAGTACTCAGTACTCAGTACTCAGTACTCAGTACTCAGTACTCATTACACAGTACTCAGTAAACAGTGCTCAGTGCTCAGTACTCAGTACTCAGTACACATTACTCAGTACTCAGTAAACAGTGCTCAGTGCTCAGTACTCAGTACTCAGTACACAGTACTCAGTACACAGTGCTCAGTGCTCAGTACTCAGTACTCAGTACTCAGTAGACAGTACACAGTGCTCAGTGCTCAGTATTCAGTACTCACTACACATTACTCAGTACTCAGTACACAGTGCTCAGTGCTCAGTACACAGTGCTCAGTACACAGTGCTCAGTACACAGTGCTCAGTGCTCAGTACTCAGCACTCAGTACACAGTACTCAGTACACAGTGCTCAGTGCTCAGTACTCAGTACACAGTGCTCAGTACACAGTGCTCAGTGCTCAATACTCAGTACTCAGTACACAGTGCTCAGTGCTCAGTACTCAGTACTCAGTACACAGTGCTCAGTGCTCAGTACTCAGTACTCAGTACACAGTGCTCAGTGCTCAGTACTCAGTACTCAGTACTCAGTACACAGTGCTCAGTGCTCAGTACACAGTACTCAGTACACAGTACACAGTACTCAGTACACAGTACACGGTGCTCAGTACCAAGAACCACTACTCAGTACACAGTGTCCAGTGCTCAGAACTCAGGACACAGTAAACAGAATTCAGTACACAGTGCTCAGTACACAGTACACAGTGCTCAGTGCTGAGTACTCAGTACTCAGTACACAGTACTCAGTAATCAGTACTCGGTACTCATTACACAGTGCTCAGAGCTCATTACTCAGTACCCAGTACACAGTGCTCAGTGCTCAGTGCTCAGTACACAGTGCTCAGTGCTCAGTGCTCAGTACTCAGTACTCAGTACTCAGTACTCAGTACTCAGTACACAGTGCGCGGTGCTAAGCACTCAGTACTCAGTACACAGTACTCAGTACACAGTGATCAGTGCTCAGTACTCAGTACTCAGTACTCAGTACTCAGTACACAGTGCTCAGTGCGCAGTACTCAATACTCAGTACTCAGTACTCAGTACTCAGTACACAGTGCTCAGTGCTCAGTACACAGTACTCAGTACACAGTACACAGTACTCAGTATACAGTACACGGTACACGGTATTCAGTACACAGTACTCAGTACTCAGCACAGAGTACTCACTACTCAGTACACAGTGCTCAGTACTCAGTACTCAGAACTCAGTAGTCAGTACACAGTACTCAGTACACAGTACACAGCATACAGTACTCAGTACTCAGTACACAGTACTCAGTAGACAGTACTCAGTAGACAGTACTCAGTAGACAGTACTCAGTACACAGTACTCAGTTCTCAGTACACAGTTCTCAGTACACAGTGCTCTCTACTCAATACTCAGTACACAGTGTACTCAGTACTCAGTACACAGTGCTCAGTGCTCAGTACACAGTGCTCAGTACACAGTGCTCAGTGCTCAGTACTCAGTACTCAGTACACAGTGCTCAGTGCTCAGTACTCAGTACTCAGTACTCAGTACACAGTGCTCAGTGCTCAGTACACAGTACTCAGTACACAGTACACAGTACTCCAGTACACAGTACACGGTGCTCAGTACCAAGAACCACTACTCAGTACACAGTGTCCAGTGCTCAGAACTCAGGACACAGTAAACAGAATTCAGTACACAGTGCTCAGTACACAGTACACAGTGCTCAGTGCTGAGTACTCAGTACTCAGTACACAGTACTCAGTAATCAGTACTCGGTACTCATTACACAGTGCTCAGAGCTCATTACTCAGTACCCAGTACACAGTGCTCAGTGCTCAGTGCTCAGTACACAGTGCTCAGTGCTGCTCAGTACTCAGTACTCAGAATCAGTCTCAATACTCAGTACACAGTGCTCAGTACTCAGTGCTCAGTACACAGTACTCAGTACACAGTGCTCAGTGCTCAGTACACAGTGCTCAGTACACATTGCTCAGTACACAGTCCTCAGTGCTCAGTACTCAGTACTCAGTACACAGTACTCAGTACACAGTGCTCAGTGCTCAGTACTCAGTACACAGTGCTCAGTACACAGTGCTCAGTGCTCAATACTCAGTACTCAGTACACAGTGCTCAGTGCTCCATACTCAGTACTCAGTACTCAGTACACAGTGCTCAGTGCTCAGTACTCAGTACTCAGTACACAGTGCTCAGTGCTCAGTACTCAGTACTCAGTACACAGTGCTCAGTGCTCAGTACACAGTACTCAGTACACAGTACACAGTACACAGTACTCAGTACACAGTACACGGTGCTCAGTACTAAGAACCACTACTCAGTACACAGTGTCCAGTGCTCAGAACTCAGGACACAGTAAACAGAATTCGGTACACAGTGCTCAGTACACAGTACACAGTGCTCAGTGCTCAGTACTCAGTACTCAGTACACAGTACTCAGTAATCAATACTCGGTACTCATTACACAGTGCTCAGAGCTCATTACTCAGTACCCAGTACACAGTGCTCAGTGCTCAGTACTCAGTACACAGTGCTCAGTGCTCAGTGCTCAGTACTCAGTACTCAGTACTCAGTACTCAGTACTCAGTACACAGTGCGCGGTGCTAAGCACTCAGTACTCAGTACACAGTACTCAGTACACAGTGATCAGTGCTCAGTACACAGTACTCAGTACACAGTGCTCAGTGCTCAGTGCTCAGTACTCAGTACTCAGTACTCAGTACTCATTACACAGTACTCAGTAAACAGTGCTCAGTGCTCAGTACTCAGTACTCAGTACACATTACTCAGTACTCAGTACACAGTGCTCAGTGCTCAGTACTCAGTACTCAGTACACAGTGATCAGTGCTCAGTACACAGTACTCAGTACACAGTGCTCAGTGCTCAGTGCTCAGTACTCAGTACTCAGTACTCAGTACTCATTACACAGTACTCAGTAAACAGTGCTCAGTGCTCAGTACTCAGTACTCAGTACACATTACTCAGTACTCAGTACACAGTGCTCAGTGCTCAGTGCTCAGTACTCAGTACTCAGTACGCAGTACACAGAACTCAGTACACAGTGCTCAGTGCTCAGTACTCAGTACTTAGTACTCAGTAGACAGTACACAGTGCTCATTGCTCAGTATTCAGTACTCACTACACATTACTCAGTACTCAGTACACAGTGCTCAGTGCTCAGTACACAGTGCTCAGTACACAGTGCTCAGTACACTGTGCTCAGTGCTCAGTACTCAGTACTCAGTACACAGTACTCAGTACACAGTGCTCAGTGCTCAGTACTCAGTACACAGTGCTCAGTACACAGTGCTCAGTGCTCAATACTCAGTACTCAGTACACAGTGCTCAGTGCTCAGTACTCAGTACTCAGTACACAGTGCTCAGTGCTCAGTGCTCAGTACTCAGTACTCAGTACTCAGTACACAGTGCTCAGTGCTCAGTACTCAGTACTCAGTACACAGTGCTCAGTGCTCAGTACACAGTACTCAGTACACAGTACACAGTACTCAGTACTCAGTACACAGTACACGGTGCTCAGTACTAAGAACCACTACTCAGTACACAGTGTCCAGTGCTCAGAACTCAGGACACAGTAAACAGAATTCAGTACACAGAGCTCAGTACACAGTACACAGTGCTCAGTGCTCAGCACTCAGTACTCAGTACACAGTACTCAGTAATCAGTACTCGGTACTCATTACACAGTGCTCAGAGCTCATTACTCAGTACCCAGTACACAGTGCTCAGTGCTCAGTGCTCAGTACTCAGTACACAGTGCTCAGTGCTCAGTGCTCAGTACTCAGTACTCAGTACTCAGTACACAGTGCGCCGTGCTAAGCACTCAGTACTCAGTACACAGTACTCAGTACACAGTGATCAGTGCTCAGTACTCAGTACTCAGTACTCAGTACTCAGTACTCAGTACTCAGTACACAGTGCTCAGTGCGCATTACTCAATACTCAGTACTCAGTACTCAGTACTCAGTACACAGTGCTCAGTGCTCAGTACACAGTACTCAGTACACAGCACACAGTACTCAGTATACAGTACACGGTACACGGTATTCAGTACACAGTACTCAGTACTCAGCACAGAGTACTCACTACTCAGTACACAGTGCTCAGTACTCAGTACACAGCATACAGTACTCAGTACTCAGTACACAGTACTCAGTAGACAGTACTCAGTAGACAGTACTCAGTAGACAGTACTCAGTACACAGTACTCAGTACACAGTACTCAGTTCTCAGTGCACAGTTCTCAGTACACAGTGCTCTCTACTCAATACTCAGTACACAGTGCTCAGTACTCAGTGCTCAATACTCAGTACTCAGTACACAGTGCTCTCTACTCACTACACAGTACACAGTGCTCAGTGCTCAGTACTCAGTACTCAGTACACAGTACTCAGTACTCAGTACTCATTGCACAGGGCTCAGAGCACATTACTCAGTACCCAGTACACAGTGCTCAGTGTTCAGTACTCAGTACAGTGCTCAGTGCTCAGTGCTCAGTACTCAGTACTCAGTACACAGTGCGCAGTACTCAGTACTCAGTACACAGTGCTCAGTACACAGTACACGGTACTCAGTACACAGTACTCAGTACACAGTGCTCAGTGCTCAGTACACAGTGCTCAGTGCTCAGTACACAGTGCTCAGTGCTCAGTGCTCAGTACTCAGTCCTCAGTACACAGTGCACAGTGCTCAGTACTCAGTACTCAGTACACAGTGCTCAGTGCTCAGTACTCAGTACTCAGTACTCAGTACTCAGTACTCAGTACACAGTGCTCAGTGCTCAGTACTCAGTACACAGTGCACAGTGCTCAGTACTCAGTACTCAGTACTCAGTACACAGTACACAGTGCTCAGTGCTCAGTACTCAGTACACAGTACACAGTACACAGTACTCAGTACTCAGTACACAGTGCTTTGTGCTCAGTACACAGTGCTCAGTACACAGTGCTCAGTACACAGTGCTCAGTGCTCAGTACTCAGTACTCAGTACACAGTACTAGGTACACAGTGCTCAGTGCTCAGTACTCAGTACACAGTACTAGGTACACAGTGCTCAGTGCTCAGTACTCAGTACACAGTGCTCAGTACACAGTGCTCAGTGCTCAATACTCAGTACTCAGTACACAGTGCTCAGTGCTCAGTACTCAGTACTCAGTACACAGTGCTCAGTGCTCAGTACTCAGTACTCAGTACTCAGTACACAGTGCTCAGTACACAGTACACAGTACTCAGTACACAGTACACGGTGCTCAGTACTAAGAACCACTACTCAGTACACAGTGTCCAGTGCTCAGAACTCAGGACACAGTAAACAGAATTCAGTACACAGTGCTCAGTACACAGCACACAGTGCTCAGTGCTCAGTACTCAGTACTCAGTACACAGTACTCAGTAATCAGTACTCGGTACTCATTACACAGTGCTCAGAGCTCATTACTCAGTACCCAGTACACAGTGCTCAGTGCTCAGTACTCAGTACACAGTGCTCAGTGCTCAGTACTCAGTACTCAGTACACAGTGCGCGGTGCTAAGCACTCAGTACTCAGTACACAGTACTCAGTACACAGTGATCAGTGCTCAGTACTCAGTACTCAATACTCAGTACACAGTGCTCAGTGCGCAGTACTCAATACTCAGTACTCAGTACTCAGTACTCAGTACTCAGTACACAGTGCTCAGTGCTCAGTACACAGTACTCAGTACACAGTACACAGTACTCAGTATACAGTACACGGTACACGGTATTCAGTACACAGTACTCAGTACTCAGCACAGAGTACTCACTACTCAGTACACAGTGCTCAGTACTCAGTACTCAGAACTCAGTACTCAGTACACAGTACTCAGTACACAGTACACAGCATACAGTACTCAGTACTCAGTACTCAGTACACAGTACTCAGTAGACAGTACTCAGTAGACAGTACTCAGTAGACAGTACTCAGTAGACAGTACTCAGTACACAGTACTCAGTTCTCAGTACACAGTTCTCAGTACACAGTGCTCTCTACTCAATACTCAGTACACAGTGCTCAGTACTCAGTGCTCAATACTCAGTACTCAGTACACAGTGCTCTCTACTCACTACACAGTACACAGTGCTCAGTGCTCAGTACTCAGTACTCAGTACACAGTACTCAGTACTCAGTACTCATTACACAGGGCTCAGAGCTCATTACTCAGTACCCAGTACACAGTGCTCAGTGCTCAGTACTCAGTACAGTGCTCAGTGCTCAGTGCTCAGTACTCAGTACTCAGTACTCAGTACACAGTGCGCAGTACTCAGTACTCAGTACACAGTGCTCAGTACACAGTACACGGTACTCAGTACACAGTACTCAGTACACAGTGCTCAGTGCTCAGTACACAGTGCTCAGTGCTCAGTACTCAGTCCTCAGTACACAGTGCACAGTGCTCAGTACTCAGTACTCAGTACACAGAGATCAGTGCTCAGTACACAGTACTCAGTACACAGTACTCAGTACACAGTACTCAGTACTCAGCACACAGTACTCACTAAGCAGTACACAGTGCTCAGTACTCAGTACACAGTACACTCTACTGACTAATCAATACAAAGAGCTCAGTACTAAGTACTCTGTACACAGTGCTCCGTGGTCAGTACTCAGTACACAGTGCTCAGTGCTCAGTACTCAGTACACAGTACTCAGTAAACAGTGCGCAGTGCTCAGTACTCAGTACTCAGTACACAGTGCTCAGTGCTCAGTGCTCAGTACTCAGTACTCAGTACACAGTGCTCAGTGCTCAGTGCTCAGTACTCAGTACTCAGTACTCAGTACACAGTACTCAGTGCTCAGTACTCAGTACTCAGTACTCAGTACTCAGTACACAGTGCTCAGTGCTCAGTACTCAGTACTCAGTACACAGTGCTCAGTGCTCAGTACTCATTACTCAGTACTCAGTACACAATGATCAGTGCTCAGTACTCAGTACACAGCACACAATGCTCAGTAATCAGTACACAGTACACAGTACTCAGTACTCAATACACAGTGCTCAGTGCTCAACACTCAGTACACAGTGCTCAGTGCTCAGTACTCAGTACTCAGTACACAGTGCTCAGTGCTCAGTACTCAGTAGACAGTGCTCAGAGCTCAGTACACAGTGCTCAGTGCTCAGTACTCAGTACTCAGTACACAGTGCTCAGTGCTCAACACTCAGTACACAGTGCTCAGTGCTCAGTACTCAGTACTCAGTACACAGTGCTCAGTGCTCAGTACTCAGTAGACAGTGCTCAGAGCTCAGTACACAGTGCTCAGTGCTCAGTGCTCAGGACTCAGTACACAGTGCTCAGTGCTCAGTACTCAGTACCCAGTACACAGTGCTCAGTACTCAGTACTCAGTACTCAGTACACAGTACTCAGTAAACAGTGCTCAGTGCTCAGAACACAGTGCTCAGTGCTCAGTACTCAGTACACAGTACTCAGCACTCAGTGCTCAGTACTCAGTACACAGTGCTCAGTGCTCAGTACTCAGTACTCAGTACACAGTGCTCAGTGCTCAGTACTCAGTACTCAGTGCTCAGTGATCAGTACTCAGTACACAGTCCTCAGTGCTCAGTGCTCAGTACTCAGTACTCAGTACACAGTACTCAGTAAACAGTGCTCAGTGCTCAGTACTCAGTACTCAGTACACAGTGCTCAGTGCTCAGTACTCAGTACTCAATACTCAAAATACAGGGCTCAGTATACAGTGCTCAGTGCTCAGTACTCAGTACTCAGTACACAGTGCTCAGTGCTCAGTTCTCAGTACACAGTACTCAGAACACAGTGCTCAGTGCTCAGTACTCAGTACTCAGTACTCAGTACACAGTGCTCAGTGCTCAGTACAAAGTGCTCAGTGCTCAGTACACAGTACTCAGTACTCAGTACACAATGCTCAGTCCTCAGTACTCAGTACACAGCACACAGTGCTCAGTAATCAGTACACAGTACACAGTACTCAGTACTCAATACACAGTGCTCAGTGCTCAGTACTCAGTACTCAGTACACAGTGGTCAGTGCTCAATACTCAGTACACAGTGCTCAGTGCTCAGTACTCAGTACTCAGTACTCAGTACACAGTGCTCAGTGCTCAGTACTCAGTAGACAGTGCTCAAAGCTCAGTACACAGTGCTCAGTGCTCAGGACTCAGTACACAGTGCTCAGTGCTCAGTACTCAGTACTCAGTACTCAGTACTCAGTACACAGTGCTCAGTACTCAGTACTCAGTACTCAGTACTCAGTACACAGTACTCAGTAAACAGTGCTCAGTGCTCAGTACACAGTGCTCAGTGCTCATTACTCAGTAAGCAGTACTCAGTGCTCAGTGCTCAGGACACAGTGCTCAGTGCTCAGTGCTCAGTACTCAGTACACAGTGCTCAGTGCTCAGTACTCAGTAGACAGTGCTCAGAGCTCAGTACACAGTGCTCAGTGCACAGGACTCAGTACACAGTGCTCAGTGCTCAGTACTCAGTACTCAGTACTCAGTACTCAGTACTCAGTACTCATTACACAGTACTCAGTAAACAGTGCTCAGTAAACAGTGCGCAGTGCTCAGTACTCAGTACTCAGTACACAGTGCTCAGTGCTCAGTACTCAGTACTCAGTACACAGTGCTCAGTGCTCAGTACTCAGTACTCAGTACTCAGTACTCAGTATTCAGTACTCAGTACTCAGTACTCAGTACTCATTACACAGTACTCAGTAAACAGTGCTCAGTGCTCAGTACTCAGTACTCAGTACTCAGTACACATTACTCAGTACTCAGTAAACAGTGCTCAGTGCTCAGTACTCAGTACTCAGTACACAGTACTCAGTACACAGTGCTCAGTGCTCAGTACTCAGTACTCAGTACTCAGTACTCAGTAGACAGTACACAGTGCTCAGTGCTCAGTATTCAGTACTCACTACACATTACTCAGTACTCAGTACACAGTGCTCAGTGCTCAGTACACAGTGCTCAGTACACAGTGCTCAGTACACAGTGCTCAGTGCTCAGTACTCAGCACTCAGTACACAGTACTCAGTACACAGTGCTCAGTGCTCAGTACTCAGTACACAGTGCTCAGTACACAGTGCTCAGTGCTCAATACTCAGTACTCAGTACACAGTGCTCAGTGCTCAGTACTCAGTACTCAGTACTCAGTACACAGTGCTCAGTGCTCAGTACTCAGTACTCAGTACACAGTGCTCAGTGCTCAGTACTCAGTACTCAGTACACAGTGCTCAGTGCTCAGTACACAGTACTCAGTACACAGTACACAGTACTCAGTACACAGTACACGGTGCTCAGTACCAAGAACCACTACTCAGTACACAGTGTCCAGTGCTCAGAACTCAGGACACAGTAAACAGAATTCAGTACACAGTGCTCAGTACACAGTACACAGTGCTCAGTGCTGAGTACTCAGTACTCAGTACACAGTACTCAGTAATCAGTACTCGGTACTCATTACACAGTGCTCAGAGCTCATTACTCAGTACCCAGTACACAGTGCTCAGTGCTCAGTGCTCAGTACACAGTGCTCAGTGCTCAGTGCTCAGTACTCAGTACTCAGTACTCAGTACACAGTGCGCGGTGCTAAGCACTCAGTACTCAGTACACAGTACTCAGTACACAGTGATCAGTGCTCAGTACTCAGTACTCAGTACTCAGTACTCAGTACACAGTGCTCAGTGCGCAGTACTCAATACTCAGTACTCAGTACTCAGTACTCAGTACACAGTGCTCAGTGCTCAGTACACAGTACTCAGTACACAGTACACAGTACTCAGTATACAGTACACGGTACACGGTATTCAGTACACAGTACTCAGTACTCAGCACAGAGTACTCACTACTCAGTACACAGTGCTCAGTACTCAGTACTCAGAACTCAGTAGTCAGTACACAGTACTCAGTACACAGTACACAGCATACAGTACTCAGTACTCAGTACACAGTACTCAGTAGACAGTACTCAGTAGACAGTACTCAGTAGACAGTACTCAGTACACAGTACTCAGTTCTCAGTACACAGTTCTCAGTACACAGTGCTCTCTACTCAATACTCAGTACACAGTGCTCAGTACTCAGTGCTCAATACTCAGTACTCAGTACACAGTGCTCTCTACTCACTACACAGTACACAGTGCTCAGTGCTCAGTACTCAGTACTCAGTACACAGTACTCAGTACTCATTACACAGGGCTCAGAGCTCATTACTCAGTACCCAGTACACAGTGCTCAGTGCTCAGTACTCAGTACAGTGCTCAGTGCTCAGTGCTCAGTACTCAGTACTCAGTACTCAGTACACAGTGCGCAGTACTCAGTACTCAGTACACAGTGCTCAGTACACAGTACACGGTACTCAGTACACAGTACTCAGTACACAGTGCTCAGTGCTCAGTACACAGTGCTCAGTGCTCAGTGCTCAGAACTCAGTCCTCAGTACACAGTGCACAGTGCTCAGTACTCAGTACTCAGTACACAGAGATCAGTGCTCAGTACACAGTACTCAGTACACAGTACTCAGTACACAGTACACAGTACTCAGTACTCAGCACACAGTACTCACCAAGCAGTACACAGTGCTCAGTACTCAGTACACAGTACACTCTACTGACTAATCAATACAAAGAGCTCAGTACTAAGTACTCAGTACACAGTGCTCCGTGGTCAGTACTCAGTACACAGTGCTCAGTACTCAGTACACAGTACTCAGTAAACAGTGCGCAGTGCTCAGTACTCAGTACTCAGTACACAGTGCTCAGTACTCAGTACTCAGTACTCAGTACTCAGTACACAGTGCTCAGTGCTCAGTACTCAGTACACAGTGCTCAGTGCTCAGTACTCAGTACTCAGTACACAGTACACAGTGCTCAGTGCTCAGTACTCAGTACACAGTACACAGTACACAGTACTCAGTACTCAGTACTCAGTACACAGTGCTCAGTGCTCAGTACACAGTGCTCAGTACACAGTGCTCAGTACACAGTGCTCAGTGCTCAGTACTCAGTACTCAGTACACAGTACTCAGTGCTCAGTACTCAGTACACAGTGCTCAGTACACAGTGCTCAGTGCTCAGTACTCAGTACTCAGTACTCAGTACACAGTGCTCAGTGCTCATTACTCAGTACTCAGTACACAGTGCTCAGTGCTCAGTACTCAGTACTCAGTACACAGTGCTCAGTGCTCAGTACACAGTACTCAGTACACAGTACACAGTACTCAGTACACAGTACACGGTGCTCAGTACTAAGAACCACTACTCAGTACACAGTGTCCAGTGCTCAGAACTCAGGACACAGTAAACAGAATTCAGTACACAGTGCTCAGTACACAGTACACAGTGCTCAGTGCTCAGTACTCAGTACTCAGTACACAGTACTCAGTAATCAGTAATCAGTACTCGGTACTCATTACACAGTGCTCAGAGCTCATTACTCAGTACCCAGTACACAGTGCTCAGAGCTCAGTACTCAGTACACAGTGCTCAGTGCTCAGTGCTCAGTACTCAGTACTCAGTACTCAGTACACAGTGCGCGGTGCTAAGCACTCAGTACTCAGTACACAGTACTCAGTACACAGTGATCAGTGCTCAGTACTCAGTACTCAGTACTCAGTACACAGTGCTCAGTGCGCAGTACTCAATACTCAGTACACAGTACACAGTACTCAGTATACAGTACACGGTACACGGTATTCAGTACACAGTACTCAGTACTCAGCACAGAGTACTCACTACTCAGTACACAGTACACAGTACTCAGTACTCAGCACACAGTACTCACAAATAGTACACAGTGCTCAGTACTCAGTACACAGTACACTCTACTGACTAATCAATACAAAGAGCTCAGTACTAAGGACTCAGTACACAGTGCTCCGTGGTCAGTACTCAGTACACAGTGCTCAGTACTCAGTACACAGTACTCAGTAAACAGTGCGCAGTGCTCAGTACTCAGTACTCAGTACACAGTGCTCAGTGCTCAGTGCTCAGTACTCAGTAATCAGTACACAGTACTCAGTAAACAGTGCGCAGTGCTCAGTACTCAGTACTCAGTACACAGTGCTCAGTGCTCAGTGCTCAGTACTCAGTACTCAGTACACAGTACTCAGTACTCAGTACTCAGTACACAGTGCTCAGTGCTCAGTACTCAGTACTCAGTACTCAGTACTCAGTACACAGTGCTCAGTGCTCAGTACTCAGTACACAGTGCTCAGTGCTCAGTACTCAGTACACAGTGCTCAGTGCTCAGTACTCAGTACACAGTACACAGTACACAGTACTCAGTACTCAGTACACAGTGCTCAGTGCTCAGTACACAGTGCTCAGTACACAGTGCTCAGTACACAGTGCTCAGTGCTCAGTACTCAGTACTCAGTACACAGTACTCAGTGCTCAGTACTCAGTACACAGTGCTCAGTACACAGTGCTCAGTGCTCAATACTCAGTACTCAGTACACAGTGCTCAGTGCTCAGTACTCAGTACTCAGTACTCAGTACACAGTGCTCAGTGCTCAGTACTCAGTACTCAGTACACAGTGCTCAGTGCTCAGTACTCAGTACTCAGTACACAGTGCTCAGTGCTCAGTACACAGTACTCAGTACACAGTACACAGTACTCAGTACACAGTACACGGTGCTCAGTACTAAGAACCACTACTCAGTACACAGTGTCCAGTGCTCAGAACTCAGGACACAGTAAACAGAATTCAGTACACAGTGCTCAGTACACAGTACACAGTGCTCAGTGCTCAGTACTCAGTACTCAGTACACAGTACTCAGTAATCAGTACTCGGTACTCATTACACAGTGCTCAGAGCTCATTACTCAGTACCCAGTACACAGTGCTCAGTGCTCAGTACTCAGTACACAGTGCTCAGTGCTCAGTGCTCAGTACTCAGTACTCAGTACTCAGTACACAGTGCGCGGTGCTAAGCACTCAGTACTCAGTACACAGTACTCAGTACACAGTGATCAGTGCTCAGTACTCAGTACTCAGTACTCAGTACACAGTGCTCAGTGCGCAGTACTCAATACTCAGTACTCAGTACTCAGTACACAGTGCTCAGTGCTCAGTACACAGTACTCAGTACACAGTACACAGTACTCAGTATACAGTACACGGTACACGGTATTCAGTACACAGTACTCAGTACTCAGCACAGAGTACTCACTACTCAGTACACAGTGCTCAGTACTCAGTACTCAGAACTCAGTAGTCAGTACACACTACTCAGTACACAGTACACAGCATACAGTACTCAGTACTCAGTACACAGTACTCAGTAGACAGTACTCAGTAGACAGTACTCAGTAGACAGTACTCAGTACACAGTACTCAGTTCTCAGTACACAGTTCTCAGTACACAGTGCTCTCTACTCAATACTCAGTACACAGTGCTCAGTACTCAGTGCTCAATACTCAGTACTCAGTACACAGTGCTCTCTACTCACTACACAGTACACAGCGCTCAGTACTCAGTACTCAGTACACAGTACTCATTACTCAGTACTCATTACACAGGGCTCAGAGCTCATTACTCAGTACCCAGTACACAGTGCTCAGTGCTCAGTACTCAGTACAGTGCTCAGTGCTCAGTACTCAGTACTCAGTACTCAGTACACAGTGCGCAGTACTCAGTACTCAGTACACAGTGCTCAGTACACAGTACACGGTACTCAGTACACAGTACTCAGTACACAGTGCTCAGTGCTCAGTACACAGTGCTCAGTGCTCAGTGCTCAGTACTCAGTCCTCAGTACACAGTGCACAGTGCTCAGTACTCAGTACTCAGTACTCAGTACACAGAGATCAGTGCTCAGTACACAGTACTCAGTACTCAGTACACAGTGCTCAGTGCTCAGTACACAGTACTCAGTACTCAGCACACAGTACTCACTAAGCAGTACACAGTGCTCAGTACTCAGTACACAGTACACTCTACTGACTAATCAATACAAAGAGTACAGTACTAAGTACTCAGTACACAGTGCTCCGTGGTCAGTACTCAGTACACAGTGCTCAGTGATCAGTACTCAGTACACAGTACTCAGTAAACAGTGCGCAGTGCTCAGTACTCAGTACTCAGTACACAGTACTCAGTACTCAGTACTCAGTACACAGTGCTCAGTGCTCAGTACTCAGTACTGAGTACTCAGTACTCATTACTCAGTACACAGTGCTCAGTGCTCAGTACTCAGTACTCAGTACACAGTGCTCAGTGCTCAGTACTCAGTACTCAGTACACAGTACACAGTGATCAGTGCTCAGTACTCAGTACACAGTACACAGTACACAGTACTCAGTACTCAGTACACAGCATACAGTGCTCAGTGCTCAGTACTCAGTACTCAGTACTCAGTACACAGTGCTCAGTACTCAGTACTCAGTACACAGTACTCAGTAAACAGTGCTCAGTGCTCAGTACACAGTGCTCAGTGCTCATTACTCAGTAAGCAGTACTCAGTACTCAGTACTCAGTGCTCAGTACTCAGGACACAGTGCTCAGTGCTCAGTGCTCAGTACTCAGTACACAGTGCTCAGTGCTCAGTACTCAGTAGACAGTGCTCAGAGCTCAGTACACAGTGCTCAGTGCACAGGACTCAGTACACAGTGCTCAGTGCTCAGTACTCAGTACTCAGTACACAGTGCTCAGTGCTCAGTACTCAGTACTCAGTACTCATTACACAGTACTCAGTAAACAGTGCTCAGTGCTCAGTACTCAGTACTCAGTACACATTACTCAGTACTCAGTACACAGTACTCAGTACACAGTGCTCAGTGCTCAGTACTCAGTACTCAGTACTCAGTACTCAGTACTAAGTAGACAGTACACAGTGCTCAGTGCTCAGTATTCAGTACTCACTACACATTACTCAGTACTCAGTACACAGTGCACAGTGCTCAGTACACAGTGCTCAGTACACATTGCTCAGTACACAGTCCTCAGTGCTCAGTACTCAGTACTCAGTACACAGTACTCAGTACACAGTGCTCAGTGCTCAGTACTCAGTACACAGTGCTCAGTACACAGTGCTCAGTGCTCAATACTCAGTACTCAGTACACAGTGCTCAGTGCTCCATACTCAGTACTCAGTACTCAGTACACAGTGCTCAGTGCTCAGTACTCAGTACTCAGTACACAGTGCTCAGTGCTCAATACTCAGTACTCAGTACACAGTGCTCAGTGCTCAGTACTCAGTACACAGTACACAGTACTCAGTACACAGTACACGGTGCTCAGTACTAAGAACCACTACTCAGTACACAGTGTCCAGTGCTCAGAACTCAGGACACAGTAAACAGAATTCAGTACACAGTGCTCAGTACACAGCACACAGTGCTCAGTGCTCAGTACTCAGTACTCAGTACACAGTACTCAGTAATCAGTACTCGGTACTCATTACACAGTGCTCAGAGCTCATTACTCAGTACCCAGTACACAGTGCTCAGTGCTCAGTACTCAGTACACAGTGCTCAGTGCTCAGTACTCAGTACTCAGTACACAGTGCGCGGTGCTAAGCACTCAGTACTCAGTACACAGTACTCAGTACACGGTGATCAGTGCTCAGTACTCAGTACTCAATACTCAGTACACAGTGCTCAGTGCGCAGTACTCAATACTCAGTACTCAGTACTCAGTACTCAGTACTCAGTACACAGTGCTCAGTGCTCAGTACACAGTACTCAGTACACAGTACACAGTACTCAGTATACAGTACACGGTACACGGTATTCAGTACACAGTACTCAGTACTCAGCACAGAGTACTCACTACTCAGTACACAGTGCTCAGTACTCAGTACTCAGAACTCAGTACTCAGTACACAGTACTCAGTACACAGTACACAGCATACAGTACTCAGTACTCAGTACTCAGTACACAGTACTCAGTAGACAGTACTCAGTAGACAGTACTCAGTAGACAGTACACAGTGCTCAGTACTCAGTGCTCAATACTCAGTACTCAGTACACAGTGCTCTCTACTCACTACACAGTACACAGTGCTCAGTGCTCAGTACTCAGTACTCAGTACACAGTACTCAGTACTCAGTACTCATTACACAGGGCTCAGAGCTCATTACTCAGTACCCAGTACACAGTGCTCAGTGCTCAGTACTCAGTACAGTGCTCAGTGCTCAGTGCTCAGTACTCAGTACTCAGTACTCAGTACACAGTGCGCAGTACTCAGTACTCAGTACACAGTGCTCAGTACACAGTACACGGTACTCAGTACACAGTACTCAGTACACAGTGCTCAGTGCTCAGTACACAGTGCTCAGTGCTCAGTACTCAGTCCTCAGTACACAGTGCACAGTGCTCAGTACTCAGTACTCAGTACACAGAGATCAGTGCTCAGTACACAGTACTCAGTACACAGTACTCAGTACACAGTACTCAGTACTCAGTACACAGTACTCAGTACTCAGCACACAGTACTCACTAAGCAGTACACAGTGCTCAGTACTCAGTACACAGTACACTCTACTGACTAATCAATACAAAGAGCTCAGTACTAAGTACTCTGTACACAGTGCTCCGTGGTCAGTACTCAGTACACAGTGCTCAGTGCTCAGTACTCAGTACACAGTACTCAGTAAACAGTGCGCAGTGCTCAGTACTCAGTACTCAGTACACAGTGCTCAGTGCTCAGTGCTCAGTACTCAGTACTCAGTACACAGTGCTCAGTGCTCAGTGCTCAGTACTCAGTACTCAGTACTCAGTACTCAGTACTCAGTACACAGTACTCAGTGCTCAGTACTCAGTACTCAGTACTCAGTACTCAGTACTCAGTACACAGTGCTCAGTGCTCAGTACTCAGTACACAGTGCTCAGTGCTCAGTACTCATTACTCAGTACTCAGTACACAATGATCAGTGCTCAGTACTCAGTACACAGCACACAGTGCTCAGTAATCAGTACACAGTACACAGTACTCAGTACTCAATACACAGTGCTCAGTGCTCAGTACTCAGTACTCAGTACACAGTGGTCAGTGGTCAGTGCTCAACACTCAGTACACAGTGCTCAGTGCTCAGTACTCAGTACTCAGTACACAGTGCTCAGTGCTCAGTACTCAGTAGACAGTGCTCAGAGCTCAGTACACAGTGCTCAGTGCTCAGTGCTCAGGACTCAGTACACAGTGCTCAGTGCTCAGTACTCAGTACCCAGTACACAGTGCTCAGTACTCAGTACTCAGTACTCAGTACACAGTACTCAGTAAACAGTGCTCAGTGCTCAGAACACAGTGCTCAGTGCTCAGTACTCAGTACACAGTACTCAGCACTCAGTGCTCAGTACTCAGTACACAGTGCTCAGTGCTCAGTACTCAGTACTCAGTACACAGTGCTCAGTGCTCAGTACTCAGTACTCAGTGCTCAGTGATCAGTACTCAGTACACAGTCCTCAGTGCTCAGTGCTCAGTACTCAGTACTCAGTACACAGTACTCAGTAAACAGTGCTCAGTGCTCAGTACTCAGTACTCAGTACACAGTGCTCAGTGCTCAGTACTCAGTACTCAATACTCAAAATACAGGGCTCAGTATACAGTGCTCAGTGCTCAGTACTCAGTACTCAGTACACAGTGCTCAGTGCTCAGTTCTCAGTACACAGTACTCAGAACACAGTGCTCAGTGCTCAGTACTCAGTACTCAGTACTCAGTACACAGTGCTCAGTGCTCAGTACAAAGTGCTCAGTGCTCAGTACACAGTACTCAGTACTCAGTACACAATGCTCAGTCCTCAGTACTCAGTACACAGCACACAGTGCTCAGTAATCAGTACACAGTACACAGTACTCAGTACTCAATACACAGTGCTCAGTGCTCAGTACTCAGTACTCAGTACACAGTGGTCAGTGCTCAATACTCAGTACACAGTGCTCAGTGCTCAGTACTCAGTACTCAGTACTCAGTACACAGTGCTCAGTGCTCAGTACTCAGTAGACAGTGCTCAAAGCTCAGTACACAGTGCTCAGTGCTCAGGACTCAGTACACAGTGCTCAGTGCTCAGTACTCAGTACTCAGTACTCAGTACTCAGTACACAGTGCTCAGTACTCAGTACTCAGTACTCAGTACTCAGTACACAGTACTCAGTAAACAGTGCTCAGTGCTCAGTACACAGTGCTCAGTGCTCATTACTCAGTAAGCAGTACTCAGTGCTCAGTGCTCAGTACACAGTGCTCAGTGCTCAGTGCTCAGTACTCAGTACACAGTGCTCAGTGCTCAGTACTCAGTAGACAGTGCTCAGAGCTCAGTACACAGTGCTCAGTGCACAGGACTCAGTACACAGTGCTCAGTGCTCAGTACTCAGTACTCAGTACTCAGTACTCAGTACTCATTACACAGTACTCAGTAAACAGTGCTCAGTAAACAGTGCGCAGTGCTCAGTACTCAGTACTCAGTACACAGTGCTCAGTGCTCAGTACTCAGTACTCAGTACACAGTGCTCAGTGCTCAGTACTCAGTACTCAGTACTCAGTACTCAGTACTCAGTACTCATTACACAGTACTCAGTAAACAGTGCTCAGTGCTCAGTACTCAGTACTCAGTACACATTACTCAGTACTCAGTAAACAGTGCTCAGTGCTCAGTACTCAGTACTCAGTACACAGTACTCAGTACACAGTGCTCAGTGCTCAGTACTCAGTACTCAGTACTCAGTACTCAGTAGACAGTACACAGTGCTCAGTGCTCAGTATTCAGTACTCACTACACATTACTCAGTACTCAGTACACAGTGCTCAGTGCTCAGTACACAGTGCTCAGTACACAGTGCTCAGTACACAGTGCTCAGTGCTCAGTACTCAGCACTCAGTACACAGTACTCAGTACACAGTGCTCAGTGCTCAGTACTCAGTACACAGTGCTCAGTACACAGTGCTCAGTGCTCAATACTCAGTACTCAGTACACAGTACTCAGTGCTCAGTACTCAGTACTCAGTACACAGTGCTCAGTGCTCAGTACTCAGTACTCAGTACACAGTGCTCAGTGCTCAGTACTCAGTACTCAGTACACAGTGCTCAGTGCTCAGTACACAGTACTCAGTACACAGTACACAGTACTCAGTACACAGTACACGGTGCTCAGTACCAAGAACCACTACTCAGTACACAGTGTCCAGTGCTCAGAACTCAGGACACAGTAAACAGAATTCAGTACACAGTGCTCAGTACACAGTACACAGTGCTCAGTGCTGAGTACTCAGTACTCAGTACACAGTACTCAGTAATCAGTACTCGGTACTCATTACACAGTGCTCAGAGCTCATTACTCAGTACCCAGTACACAGTGCTCAGTGCTCAGTGCTCAGTACACAGTGCTCAGTGCTCAGTGCTCAGTGCTCAGTACTCAGTACTCAGTACTCAGTACACAGTGCGCGGTGCTAAGCACTCAGTACTCAGTACACAGTACTCAGTACACAGTGATCAGTGCTCAGTACTCAGTACTCAGTACTCAGTACTCAGTACACAGTGCTCAGTGCGCAGTACTCAATACTCAGTACTCAGTACTCAGTACTCAGTACACAGTGCTCAGTGCTCAGTACACAGTACTCAGTACACAGTACACAGTACTCAGTATACAGTACACGGTACACGGTATTCAGTACACAGTACTCAGTACTCAGCACAGAGTACTCACTACTCAGTACACAGTGCTCAGTACTCAGTACTCAGAACTCAGTAGTCAGTACACAGTACTCAGTACACAGTACACAGCATACAGTACTCAGTACTCAGTACACAGTACTCAGTAGACAGTACTCAGTAGACAGTACTCAGTAGACAGTACTCAGTACACAGTACTCAGTTCTCAGTACACAGTTCTCAGTACACAGTGCTCTCTACTCAATACTCAGTACACAGTGCTCAGTACTCAGTGCTCAATACTCAGTACTCAGTACACAGTGCTCTCTACTCACTACACAGTACACAGTGCTCAGTGCTCAGTACTCAGTACTCAGTACACAGTACTCAGTACTCATTACACAGGGCTCAGAGCTCATTACTCAGTACCCAGTACACAGTGCTCAGTGCTCAGTACTCAGTACAGTGCTCAGTGCTCAGTGCTCAGTACTCAGTACTCAGTACTCAGTACACAGTGCGCAGTACTCAGTACTCAGTACACAGTGCTCAGTACACAGTACACGGTACTCAGTACACAGTACTCAGTACACAGTGCTCAGTGCTCAGTACACAGTGCTCAGTGCTCAGTGCTCAGAACTCAGTCCTCAGTACACAGTGCACAGTGCTCAGTACTCAGTACTCAGTACACAGAGATCAGTGCTCAGTACACAGTACTCAGTACACAGTACTCAGTACACAGTACACAGTACTCAGTACTCAGCACACAGTACTCACTAAGCAGTACACAGTGCTCAGTACTCAGTACACAGTACACTCTACTGACTAATCAATACAAAGAGCTCAGTACTAAGTACTCAGTACACAGTGCTCCGTGGTCAGTACTCAGTACACAGTGCTCAGTACTCAGTACACAGTACTCAGTAAACAGTGCGCAGTGCTCAGTACTCAGTACTCAGTACACAGTGCTCAGTACTCAGTACTCAGTACTCAGTACTCAGTACTCAGTACACAGTGCTCAGTGCTCAGTACTCAGTACACAGTGCTCAGTGCTCAGTACTCAGTACTCAGTACACAGTACACAGTGCTCAGTGCTCAGTACTCAGTACACAGTACACAGTACACAGCACTCAGTACTCAGTACTCAGTACACAGTGCTCAGTGCTCAGTACACAGTGCTCAGTACACAGTGCTCAGTACACAGTGCTCAGTACACAGTGCTCAGTGCTCAGTACTCAGTACTCAGTACACAGTACTCAGTGCTCAGTACTCAGTACACAGTGCTCAGTACACAGTGCTCAGTGCTCAGTACTCAGTACTCAGTACTCAGTACACAGTGCTCAGTGCTCATTACTCAGTACTCAGTACACAGTGCTCAGTGCTCAGTACTCAGTACTCAGTACACAGTGCTCAGTGCTCAGTACACAGTACTCAGTACACAGTACACAGTACTCAGTACACAGTACACGGTGCTCAGTACTAAGAACCACTACTCAGTACACAGTGTCCAGTGCTCAGAACTCAGGACACAGTAAACAGAATTCAGTACACAGTGCTCAGTACACAGTACACAGTGCTCAGTGCTCAGTACTCAGTACACAGTACTCAGTAATCAGTAATCAGTACTCGGTACTCATTACACAGTGCTCAGAGCTCATTACTCAGTACCCAGTACACAGTGCTCAGAGCTCAGTACTCAGTACACAGTGCTCAGTGCTCAGTGCTCAGTACTCAGTACTCAGTACTCAGTACACAGTGCGCGGTGCTAAGCACTCAGTACTCAGTACACAGTACTCAGTACACAGTGATCAGTGCTCAGTACTCAGTACTCAGTACTCAGTACACAGTGCTCAGTGCGCAGTACTCAATACTCAGTACACAGTACACAGTACTCAGTATACAGTACACGGTACACGGTATTCAGTACACAGTACTCAGTACTCAGCACAGAGTACTCACTACTCAGTACACAGTACACAGTACTCAGTACTCAGCACACAGTACTCACAAATAGTACACAGTGCTCAGTACTCAGTACACAGTACACTCTACTGACTAATCAATACAAAGAGCTCAGTACTAAGGACTCAGTACACAGTGCTCCGTGGTCAGTACTCAGTACACAGTGCTCAGTACTCAGTACACAGTACTCAGTAAACAGTGCGCAGTGCTCAGTACTCAGTACTCAGTACACAGTGCTCAGTGCTCAGTGCTCAGTACTCAGTACTCAGTACACAGTACTCAGTACTCAGTACTCAGTACACAGTGCTCAGTGCTCAGTACTCAGTACTCAGTACTCAGTACTCAGTACTCAGTACTCAGTACACAGTGCTCAGTGCTCAGTACTCAGTACACAGTGCTCAGTGCTCAGTACTCAGTACACAGTGCTCAGTGCTCAGTACTCAGTACACAGTACACAGTACACAGTACTCAGTACTCAGTACACAGTGCTCAGTGCTCAGTACACAGTGCTCAGTACACAGTGCTCAGTACACAGTGCTCAGTGCTCAGTACTCAGTACTCAGTACACAGTACTCAGTGCTCAGTACTCAGTACACAGTGCTCAGTACACAGTGCTCAGTGCTCAATACTCAGTACTCAGTACACAGTGCTCAGTGCTCAGTACTCAGTACTCAGTACTCAGTACTCAGTACACAGTGCTCAGTGCTCAGTACTCAGTACTCAGTACACAGTGCTCAGTGCTCAGTACTCAGTACTCAGTACACAGTGCTCAGTGCTCAGTACACAGTACTCAGTACACAGTACACAGTACTCAGTACACAGTACACGGTGCTCAGTACTAAGAACCACTACTCAGTACACAGTGTCCAGTGCTCAGAACTCAGGACACAGTAAACAGAATTCAGTACACAGTGCTCAGTACACAGTACACAGTGCTCAGTGCTCAGTACTCAGTACTCAGTACACAGTACTCAGTAATCAGTACTCGGTACTCATTACACAGTGCTCAGAGCTCATTACTCAGTACCCAGTACACAGTGCTCAGTGCTCAGTACTCAGTACACAGTGCTCAGTGCTCAGTGCTCAGTACTCAGTACTCAGTACTCAGTACACAGTGCGCGGTGCTAAGCACTCAGTACTCAGTACACAGTACTCAGTACACAGTGATCAGTGCTCAGTACTCAGTACTCAGTACTCAGTACACAGTGCTCAGTGCGCAGTACTCAATACTCAGTACTCAGTACTCAGTACACAGTGCTCAGTGCTCAGTACACAGTACTCAGTACACAGTACACAGTACTCAGTATACAGTACACGGTACACGGTATTCAGTACACAGTACTCAGTACTCAGCACAGAGTACTCACTACTCAGTACACAGTGCTCAGTACTCAGTACTCAGAACTCAGTACTCAGTACACAGTACTCAGTACACAGTACACAGCATACAGTACTCAGTACTCAGTACACAGTACTCAGTAGACAGTACTCAGTAGACAGTACTCAGTAGACAGTACTCAGTACACAGTACTCAGTTCTCAGTACACAGTTCTCAGTACACAGTGCTCTCTACTCAATACTCAGTACACAGTGCTCAGTACTCAGTGCTCAATACTCAGTACTCAGTACACAGTGCTCTCTACTCACTACACAGTACACAGCGCTCAGTACTCAGTACTCAGTACACAGTACTCATTACTCAGTACTCATTACACAGGGCTCAGAGCTCATTACTCAGTACCCAGTACACAGTGCTCAGTGCTCAGTACTCAGTACAGTGCTCAGTGCTCAGTACTCAGTACTCAGTACTCAGTACACAGTGCGCAGTACTCAGTACTCAGTACACAGTGCTCAGTACACAGTACACGGTACTCAGTACACAGTACTCAGTACACAGTGCTCAGTGCTCAGTACACAGTGCTCAGTGCTCAGTGCTCAGTACTCAGTCCTCAGTACACAGTGCACAGTGCTCAGTACTCAGTACTCAGTACACAGAGATCAGTGCTCAGTACACAGTACTCAGTACTCAGTACACAGTGCTCAGTGCTCAGTACACAGTACTCAGTACTCAGCACACAGTACTCACTAAGCAGTACACAGTGCTCAGTACTCAGTACACAGTACACTCTACTGACTAATCAATACAAAGAGTACAGTACTAAGTACTCAGTACACAGTGCTCCGTGGTCAGTACTCAGTACACAGTGCTCAGTGATCAGTACTCAGTACACAGTACTCAGTAAACAGTGCGCAGTGCTCAGTACTCAGTACTCAGTACTCAGTACACAGTACTCAGTACTCAGTACTCAGTACACAGTGCTCAGTGCTCAGTACTCAGTACTGAGTACTCAGTACTCATTACTCAGTACACAGTGCTCAGTGCTCAGTACTCAGTACACAGTGCTCAGTGCTCAGTACTCAGTACTCAGTACACAGTACACAGTGATCAGTGCTCAGTACTCAGTACACAGTACACAGTACTCAGTACTCAGTACTCAGTACACAGTGCTCAGTGCTCAGTACTCAGTACTCAGTACTCAGTACACAGTGCTCAGTGCTCAGTACTCAGTACACAGTGCTCAGTGCTCAGTACTCAGTACTCAGTACTCAGTACACAGTACTCAGTGCTCAGTGCTCAGTACTCAGTACACAGTGCTCCCTACACAGTGCTCAGTTTTCAGTACTCAGTACTCAGTACACAGTGCTCAGTTCTCAGAACTCAGTACTCAGTACACAGTGCTCAGTGCTCAGTACTCAGTACTCAGTACACAGTGCTCAGTACACAGTGCTCAGTGCTCAGTACTCAGTACTCAGTACTCAGTACTCAGTACTCAGTACTCAGTACTCAGTGCACAGTGCTCAATGCTCAGTACTCAGTGCTCAGTACTCAGAACTCAGTACACAGTGCTCAGTGCTCAGTAAACAGTACTCACTACTCAGTACACAGTACTCAGTACACGGTACACGGTACTCAGTACACAGTACTCAGTACCCAGTACACAGTACTCAGTACACAGCACACAGCATACAGTACTCAGTACACAGTACTCAGTACTCAGTACACAGTACACAGTACTCAGTACACAGTACACAGTACTCAGTACACAGCACACAATACTCAGTACACAGTACACAGTACACGGTAATGGTAGACGGTACTCAGTACACAGTACTCATTACACAGTACTCAGTACTCAGTACACAGTACTCAGTACACAGTACTCAATACTCAGTACTCAGTACTCAGTACACAGTACACGGTAACGGTACACGGTACTCAGTACACAGTACTCAGTACTCAGTACTCAGTACACAGTACACGGTAACGGTACACGGTACTCAGTACACAGTACTCAGTACACAGTACTCAATACTCAGTACTCAGTACTCAGTACACAGTACACGGTAACGGTACACGGTACTCAGTACACAGTACTCAGTACTCAGTACTCAGTACACAGTACACGGTAACGGTACACGGTACTCAGTACACAGTACTCAGTACTCAGTACACAGTACTCAGTACACAGTGCTCAGTACACAGTGCTCAGTGTTTAGTGCTCAGTGCTCAGTGCTCAGTGCTCAGTACTCGGTACTCGGTACTCGGTATTCGGTACTCACTACTCAGTGCTCAGTGCTCAGTGCTCAGTAGTCAGTAATCAGTACTCAGTACACAATACTCAGTGCTCAGTACACAGTGCTCAGTACACAGTACATTGTGCTCAGTACTCAGTACACAGTACACAGTACTCAGTACTCAGTACTCAGTACTCAGTACGCAGTACTCAGTACACAGTGCACAGTGCTCAGTACTAAGTACCCGCTACTCAGTACACAGTGCTCAGTGCTCAGTACTCAGTACACAGTGCTCAGTGCTCAGTACTCAGTGCACAGTGCTCAGTGCTCAGTGCTCAGTATTCAGTACTCAGTACACTGTACTCAGTACTCATTACACAGTGCTCAGAGTGCAGTACTCAGTACACAGTGCTCAGTGCTCAGTACTCAGTACACAGTGCTCAGTGCTCAGTGCTCAGTACTCAGTACTCAGTACTCAGTACACAGTACACAGTACTCAGTACTCAGTACTCAGTACACAGTACTCAGTACACAGTGCTCAGTACACAGTGCTCAGTACACAGTGCTCAGTACACAGTGCTCAGTGTTCAGTGCTCAGTGCTCAGTGCTCAGTGCTAAGTACTCGGTACTCGGTATTCGGTACTCACTACTCAGTGCTCAGTGCTCAGTAGTCAGTAATCAGTACTCAGTACACAATGCTCAGTGCTAAGTACACAGTACTCAGTACACAGTACACTGTGCTCAGTACTCAGTACTCAGTACGCAGTACTCAGTACACAGTGCACAGTGCTCAGTACTAAGTACCCGCTACTCAGTGCACAGTGGTCAGTACTCAGTACTCAGCGCACAGTACTCAGTACTCAGTACGCAGTACACAGTGCTCAGTGCTCAGTACACAGTAATCAGTAAACAGTGCTCAGTGCTCAGTACTCAGTACACAGTGCTCAGTGCTCCGTGCTCTGCACTGTGTACTGAGGACTGAGTACTCAGTGCTCAGTACTCAGTACTCAGTACACAGAGATCAGTGCTCAGTACACAGTACTCAGTACATAGTACACGGTACACGGTACTCAGCACACAGTACTCACTACTCAGTACACAGTGCTCAGTACTCAGTACACAGTACACTCTACTGACTAATCAATACAAAGAGCTCAGTACTCAGTACTCAGTACACAGTACTCAGTACACAGTGCTCCGTGGTCAGTACTCAGTACACAGTGCTCAGTGCTCAGTACTCAGTACTCAGTACTCAGTAAACAGTGCGCAGTGCTCAGTACTCAGTACTCAGTACTCAGTACACAGTGCTCAGTACTCAGTACCCAGTACACAGTACTCAGTACTCAGTGCTCAGTGCTCAGTGCTCAGTACTCAGTAGTCAGTGCACAGTGCACAGTGCTCAGTGCACAGTACTCAGTACTCACTACTCAGTACACAGTGCTCAGTGCTCAGCACTCAGTACTCAGGACACAGTACGCTGTACTCAGTACACAGTGCTCAGTACTCAGTGCACAGTGCTCAGTGCTCAGTACTCAGTACACAGTGCTCAGTGCTCAGTACTCAGAACTCAGTACTCACTACTCAGTACACAATGCTCAGTACTCAGTACTCAGTACTCAGTACACAGTGCTCAGTGCTCAGTACTCAGTACACAGTACACAGTACTCAGTACTCAGTACTCAGTACTCAGTACACAGTGCTCATTGCTCAGTACTCAGTACTCAGTACTCAGTACTCAGTACTGAGCACTGAGCACTGAGCACTGAGCACTGTGCACTGAGTACTGAGTACTGAGTACTGAGCACTGAGCACTGTGTACTGAGTACTGAGTACTGAGTACTGTGTACTGTGTACTGAGTACTGAGCACTGTGTACTGAGTACTGAGTACTGAGTACTGAGCATTGTGTACTGAGTAGTGAGTACTGAGTTCTGAGTACTGAGCACTGAGCACTGTGTACTGAGTACTGAGCACTGAGCACTGTGCACTGAGTACTGAGCACTGTGTACTGAGTACAGCGTACTGTGTCCTGAGTACTGAGTGCTGAGCACTGAGCACTGTGTACTGAGTAGTGAGTAGTGAGTACTGAGTACTGAGTACTGAGCACTGAGCACTGAGCACTGAGCACTGAGCACTGAGCACTGAGCACTGAGCACTGAGCACTGTGCACTGTGCACTGAGAACTGAGTACTGTGCACTGAGCACTGTGCACTGTGCACTGACTACTGAGTACTGAGCACTGAGTACTGAGTACTGTGTACTGAGTACTGAGTACTGAGCACTGAGCACTGAGCACTGTGTACTGAGTACTGAGTACTGAGTACTGAGCACTGAGCACTGTGTACTGAGTACTGAGCACTGAGCACTGTGCACTCAGTACACAGTGCTCAGTGCTCAGTACTCAGTACTCAGTACTCAGTACTCAGTACTCAGTACTCAGTACTCAGTACTCAGTACTCAGTACTCAGTACTCAGTACTCAGTACTCACTACTCAGTACACAGTGCTCAGTGCTCAGTGCTCAGTACTCAGTGCTCAGTGCTCAGTACTCAGTACTCAGTACTCAGTGCTCACTACTCAGTACACAGTGCTTAGTGCTCAGTACTCAGTACTCAGTATACAGTACGCTGTACTCAGTACACAGTGCTCAGTGCTCAGTACTCAGTGCACAGTGCTCAGTGCTCAGTACTCAGTACACAGTGCTCAGTACTCAGTACTCAGTACTCAGTACACAGTGCTCAGTGCTCTGTACTCAGTACACAGTACACAGTACTCAGCACTCAGTACACAGTGCTCAGTGCTCAGTACTCAGTACTCAGTACTCAGTACTCAGTACACAGTGCTCAGTGCTCAGTGCTCAGTACTCAGTACACAGTGCTCAGTGCTCAGTACTCAGTACTCAGTACACAGTACACAGTGCTCAGTGCTCAGTACTCAGTACTCAGTACACAGTGCTCAGTACTCAGTACTCAGTACACATTACTCAGTACTCAGTACACAGTGCTCAGTGCTCAGTACTCAGTACACAGTGCTCAGTACACAGTGCTCAGTGCTCAGTACTCAGTACTCAGTACACAGTGCTCAGTGCTCAGTACTCAGTACTCAGTACATAGTTCTCAGTGCTCAGTACTCAGTACACAGTACTTAGTACTCAGTACTCAGTACTCAGTACACAGTGCTCAGTGCTCAGTGCTCAGTACTCAGTGCACAGTGCACAGTGCTCAATGCTCAGTACTCAGTACTCAGTACTCAGTACTCAGTACACAGTACTCAGTACTCAGTACTCAGTACATAGTTCTCAGTGCTCAGTACTCAGTACACAGTACTTAGTACTCAGTACTCAGTACTCAGTACACAGTGCTCAGTGCTCAGTACTCAGTGCACAGTGCACAGTGCTCAATGCTCAGTACTCAGTACTCAGTACTCAGTACTCAGTACACAGTACTCAGGACTCAGTACTCAGTACTCAGTACTCAGTACACAGTGCGCAGTGCTCAGTACTCAGTACACAGTACTCAGTACACAGTGATCAGTGCTCAGTACTCAGTACTCAGTACACAGTGCACAGTGCTCAGTACTAAGAACCACTACACAGTACACAGTGTCCAGTGCTCAGAACTCAGGACACAGTAAACAGAATTCAGTACACAGTGCTCAGTACACAGTACACAGTGCTCAGCACTCAGTACACAGTACTCGGTACTCATTACACAATACTCAGTACAAGGTACACGGTACTCAGTACACAGTACTCAGTACTCAGTACACAGTACTCAGTACACAGTACACAGCATACAGTACTCAGTACTCAGTGATCAGTGCTCAGTACTCAGTACTAGGTACACAGTGCTCAGTGCTCAGTACTCAAGACTCAGTACTCAGTACTCAGTACACAGTGCTCAGTGCTCAGTGCTCAGTACACAGTACTCAGTACACAGTACACAGTACACGGTAGTCAGTACACAGTACTCAGTACTCAGCACACAGTACTCACTACTCAGTACACAGTGCTCAGTACTCAGTACTCAGTACTCAGTACTCAGTACACAGTACTCAGTACACAGTGCTCAGTGCTCAGTACCCAGTACTCAGTACACAGTGCTCAGTGCTCAGTGCTCAGTACTCAGTACACAATAATTACTATTCACTACTCAGTACACTGTACTCAGAACTCAGTACACAGTGCTCAGTAAACAGTACTCACTACTCAGTACACAATACTCAGTACAAGGTACACGGTACTCAGTACACAGTACTCAGTACTCAGTACACAGTACTCAGTACACAGTACAAAGCATACAGTACTCAGTACACAGTACTCAGTTCTCAGTACACAGTTCTCAGTACACAGTGCTCTCTACTCAATACTCAGTACACAGTGCTCAGTACTGTGTGCTCAATAATCAGTACTCAGTACACAGTGCTCTCTACTCACTACTCAGTACACAGTGCTCAGTGCTCAGTACTCAGTACTCAGTACACAGTACTCAGCACTCAGTACTCATTACACAGTGCTCAGAGCTCATTACTCAGTACCCAGTACACGGTGCTCAGTACTCAGTACTCAGTACAGTGCACAGTGATCAGTGCGCAGTACTCAGTACTCAGTACACAGTGCTCAGTACACAGTACACGGTACTCAGTACACAGTACTCAGTACACAGTACTCAGTACACAGTACTCAGTACACAGCACACAATACTCAGTACACAGTACACAGTACACAGTACACGGTAACGGTAGACGGTACTCAGTACACACTACTCAGTACTCAGTACACAGTACTCAGTACACAGTACTCAGTACACAGTACTCAGTACACAGTACTCAGTACTCAGTACTCAGTACACAGTACACGGTAACGGTACACGGTACTCAGTAAACAGTACTCAGTACTCAGTACACAGTACTCAGTACACAGTACTCAGTACACAGTGCTCAGTACACAGTGCTCAGTGTTCAGTGCTCAGTGCTCAGTGCTCAGTGCTCAGTACTCGGTACTCGGTATTCGGTACTCACTACTCAGTGCTCAGTGCTCAGTAGTCAGTAATCAGTACTCAGTACACAATGCTCAGTGCTCAGTACACAGTACACTGTGCTCAGCACTCAGTACTCAGTACTCAGTACGCAGTACGCAGGACACAGTGCACAGTGCTCAGTACTAAGTACCCGCTACTCAGTACACAGTGCTCAGTGCTCTGTACTCAGTACACAGTGCTCAGTGCTCAGTGCTCAGTATTCAGTACTCAGTACACTGTACTCAGTACTCATTACACAGTGCTCAGAGCGCAGTACTCAGTACACAGTGCTCAGTGCTCAGTGCTCAGTACTCAGTACACAGTGCTCAGTGCTCAGTGCTCAGTACTCAGTAATCAGTACACAGTGCACAGTGGTCAGTACTCAGTACTCAGTACTCAGTGCACAGTACTCAGTACTCAGTACTCAGTACACAGTGCTCAGTGCTCAGTACACAGTACTCAGTACACAGTGCTCAGTGCTCAGTACACAGTACACAATGCTCAGTGCTCAGTGCTCAGTACTCAGTCCTCAGTACACAGTGCACAGTGCTCAGTACTCAGTACTCAGTACACAGAGATCAGTGCTCAGTACACAGTACTCAGTACACAGTACTCAGTACACAGTACACAGTACTCAGTACATAGTACACGGTACACGGTACTCAGCACACAGTACTCAGTACTCAGTACTCAGCACACAGTACTCACTACTCATTACACAGTGCTCAGTACTCAGTACACAGTACACTCTACTGACTAATCAATACAAAGAGCTCAGTACTAAGTACTCAGTACACAGTGCTCCGTGCTCAGTACTCAGTACTGAGTACTCAGTACTCATTACTCAGTACACAGTGCTCAGTGCTCAGTACTCAGTACACAGTGCTCAGTGCTCAGTACTCAGTACTCAGTACACAGTACACAGTGATCAGTGCTCAGTACTCAGTACACAGTACACAGTACTCAGTACTCAGTACTCAGTACACAGTGCTCAGTGCTCAGTACTCAGTACTCAGTACTCAGTACACAGTGCTCAGTGCTCAGTACTCAGTACACAGTGCTCAGTGCTCAGTACTCAGTACTCAGTACTCAGTACACAGTACTCAGTGCTCAGTGCTCAGTACTCAGTACACAGTGCTCCCTACACAGTGCTCAGTTTTCAGTACTCAGTACTCAGTACACAGTGCTCAGTTCTCAGAACTCAGTACTCAGTACACAGTGCTCAGTGCTCAGTACTCAGTACTCAGTACACAGTGCTCAGTACACAGTGCTCAGTGCTCAGTACTCAGTACTCAGTACTCAGTACTCAGTACTCAGTGCACAGTGCTCAATGCTCAGTACTCAGTGCTCAGTACTCAGAACTCAGTACACAGTGCTCAGTGCTCAGTAAACAGTACTCACTACTCAGTACACAGTACTCAGTACACGGTACACGGTACTCAGTACACAGTACTCAGTACCCAGTACACAGTACTCAGTACACAGCACACAGCATACAGTACTCAGTACACAGTACTCAGTACTCAGTACACAGTACACAGTACTCAGTACACAGTACACAGTACTCAGTACACAGCACACAATACTCAGTACACAGTACACAGTACACGGTAATGGTAGACGGTACTCAGTACACAGTACTCAGTACACAGTACTCAGTACTCAGTACACAGTACTCAGTACACAGTACTCAATACTCAGTACTCAGTACTCAGTACACAGTACACGGTAACGGTACACGGTACTCAGTACACAGTACTCAGTACTCAGTACTCAGTACACAGTACACGGTAACGGTACACGGTACTCAGTACACAGTACTCAGTACACAGTACTCAATACTCAGTACTCAGTACTCAGTACACAGTACACGGTAACGGTACACGGTACTCAGTACACAGTACTCAGTACACAGTACTCAGTACTCAGTACTCAGTACACAGTACACGGTAACGGTACACGGTACTCAGTACACAGTACTCAGTACTCAGTACACAGTACTCAGTACACAGTGCTCAGTACACAGTGCTCAGTGTTTAGTGCTCAGTGCTCAGTGCTCAGTACTCGGTACTCGGTACTCGGTATTCGGTACTCACTACTCAGTGCTCAGTGCTCAGTGCTCAGTAGTCAGTAATCAGTACTCAGTACACAATACTCAGTGCTCAGTACACAGTGCTCAGTACACAGTACACTGTGCTCAGTACTCAGTACACAGTACACAGTACTCAGTACTCAGTACTCAGTACTCAGTACTCAGTACGCAGTACTCAGTACACAGTGCACAGTGCTCAGTACTAAGTACCCGCTACTCAGTACACAGTGCTCAGTGCTCAGTACTCAGTACACAGTGCTCAGTGCTCAGTACTCAGTGCACAGTGCTCAGTGCTCAGTGCTCAGTATTCAGTACTCAGTACACTGTACTCAGTACTCATTACACAGTGCTCAGAGTGCAGTACTCAGTACACAGTGCTCAGTGCTCAGTACTCAGTACACAGTGCTCAGTGCTCAGTGCTCAGTACTCAGTACTCAGTACTCAGTACACAGTACTCAGTACTCAGTACACAGTACACAGTACTCAGTACACAGTGCTCAGTACACAGTGCTCAGTACACAGTGCTCAGTACACAGTGCTCAGTGTTCAGTGCTCAGTGCTCAGTGCTCAGTGCTAAGTACTCGGTACTCGGTATTCGGTACTCACTACTCAGTGCTCAGTGCTCAGTAGTCAGTAATCAGTACTCAGTACACAATGCTCAGTGCTAAGTACACAGTACTCAGTACACAGTACACTGTGCTCAGTACTCAGTACTCAGTACGCAGTACTCAGTACACAGTGCACAGTGCTCAGTACTAAGTACCCGCTACTCAGTGCACAGTGGTCAGTACTCAGTACTCAGCGCACAGTACTCAGTACTCAGTACGCAGTACACAGTGCTCAGTGCTCAGTACACAGTAATCAGTAAACAGTGCTCAGTGCTCAGTACTCAGTACACAGTGCTCAGTGCTCCGTGCTCTGCACTGTGTACTGAGGACTGAGTACTCAGTGCTCAGTACTCAGTACTCAGTACACAGAGATCAGTGCTCAGTACACAGTACTCAGTACATAGTACACGGTACACGGTACTCAGCACACAGTACTCACTACTCAGTACACAGTGCTCAGTACTCAGTACACAGTACACTCTACTGACTAATCAATACAAAGAGCTCAGTACTCAGTACTCAGTACACAGTACTCAGTACACAGTGCTCCGTGGTCAGTACTCAGTACACAGTGCTCAGTGCTCAGTACTCAGTACTCAGTACTCAGTAAACAGTGCGCAGTGCTCAGTACTCAGTACTCAGTACTCAGTACACAGTGCTCAGTACTCAGTACTCAGTACACAGTACTCAGTACTCAGTGCTCAGTGCTCAGTGCTCAGTACTCAGTAGTCAGTGCACAGTGCACAGTGCTCAGTGCACAGTACTCAGTTCTCAGTGCACAGTGCTCAGTGCTCAGTACTCAGTACACAGTGCTCAGTGCTCAGTACTCAGTACTCAGTACTCACTACTCAGTACACAGTGCTCAGTGCTCAGCACTCAGTACTCAGGACACAGTACGCTGTACTCAGTACACAGTGCTCAGTACTCAGTGCACAGTGCTCAGTGCTCAGTACTCAGTACACAGTGCTCAGTGCTCAGTACTCAGAACTCAGTACTCACTACTCAGTACACAATGCTCAGTACTCAGTACTCAGTACTCAGTACACAGTGCTCAGTGCTCAGTACTCAGTACACAGTACACAGTACTCAGTACTCAGTACTCAGTACACAGTGCTCAGTGCTCAGTACTCAGTACTCAGTACTCAGTACTCAGTACTGAGCACTGAGCACTGAGCACTGTGCACTGAGTACTGAGTACTGAGTACTGAGCACTGAGCACTGTGTACTGAGTACTGAGTACTGAGTACTGTGTACTGTGTACTGAGTACTGAGCACTGTGTACTGAGTACTGAGTACTGAGTACTGAGCATTGTGTACTGAGTAGTGAGTACTGAGTTCTGAGTACTGAGCACTGAGCACTGTGTACTGAGTACTGAGCACTGAGCACTGTGCACTGAGTACTGAGCACTGTGCACTGAGTACAGCGTACTGTGTCCTGAGTACTGAGTGCTGAGCACTGAGCACTGTGTACTGTGTACTGAGTAGTGAGTACTGAGTACTGAGTACTGAGCACTGAGCACTGAGCACTGAGCACTGAGCACTGAGCACTGAGCACTGAGCACTGAGCACTGAGCACTGAGCACTGAGCACTGAGCACTGTGCACTGTGCACTGAGAACTGAGTACTGTGCACTGAGCACTGTGCACTGTGCACTGACTACTGAGTACTGAGCACTGAGTACTGAGTACTGTGTACTGAGTACTGAGTACTGAGCACTGAGCACTGAGCACTGTGTACTGAGTACTGAGTACTGAGTACTGAGCACTGAGCACTGTGTACTGAGTACTGAGCACTGAGCACTGAGCACTGAGCACTGTGTACTGAGTGCACAGTGCTCAGTGCTCAGTACTCAGTACACAGTGCTCAGTGCTCAGTGCTCAGTGCTCAGTGCTCAGTGCTCAGTACTCAGTACTCAGTACTCAATACTCAGTACTCAGTACTCAGTACTCAGTACTCAGTACTCAGTACTCAGTACTCAGTACTCAGTACACAGTGCTCAGTGCTCAGTGCTCAGTACTCAGTACTCAGTGCACAGTGCTCAGTGCTCAGTACTCAGTGCTCAGTGCTCAGTGCTCAGTGCTCAGTACTCAGTACTCAGTACTCAGTGCTCACTACTCAGTACACAGTGCTTAGTGCTCAGTACTCAGTACTCAGTATACAGTACGCTGTACTCAGTACACAGTGCTCAGTGCTCAGTACTCAGTGCACAGTGCTCAGTGCTCAGTACTCAGTACACAGTGCTCAGTACTCAGTACTCAGTACTCAGTACACAGTGCTCAGTGCTCTGTACTCAGTACACAGTACACAGTACTCAGCACTCAGTACACAGTGCTCAGTGCTCAGTACTCAGTACTCAGTACTCAGTACTCAGTACACAGTGCTCAGTGCTCAGTGCTCAGTACTCAGTACACAGTGCTCAGTGCTCAGTACTCAGTACTCAGTACACAGTACACAGTGCTCAGTGCTCAGTACTCAGTACTCAGTACACAGTGCTCAGTACTCAGTACTCAGTACACATTACTCAGTACTCAGTACACAGTGCTCAGTGCTCAGTACTCAGTACACAGTGCTCAGTACACAGTGCTCAGTGCTCAGTACTCAGTACTCAGTACACAGTGCTCAGTGCTCAGTACTCAGTACTCAGTACATAGTTCTCAGTGCTCAGTACTCAGTACACAGTACTTAGTACTCAGTACTCAGTACTCAGTACACAGTGCTCAGTGCTCAGTGCTCAGTACTCAGTGCACAGTGCACAGTGCTCAATGCTCAGTACTCAGTACTCAGTACTCAGTACTCAGTACACAGTACTCAGTACTCAGTACTCAGTACATAGTTCTCAGTGCTCAGTACTCAGTACACAGTACTTAGTACTCAGTACTCAGTACTCAGTACACAGTGCTCAGTGCTCAGTACTCAGTGCACAGTGCACAGTGCTCAATGCTCAGTACTCAGTACTCAGTACTCAGTACTCAGTACACAGTACTCAGGACTCAGTACTCAGTACTCAGTACTCAGTACACAGTGCGCAGTGCTCAGTACTCAGTACACAGTACTCAGTACACAGTGATCAGTGCTCAGTACTCAGTACTCAGTACACAGTGCACAGTGCTCAGTACTAAGAACCACTACACAGTACACAGTGTCCAGTGCTCAGAACTCAGGACACAGTAAACAGAATTCAGTACACAGTGCTCAGTACACAGTACACAGTGCTCAGTGCTCAGTGCTCAGCACTCAGTACACAGTACTCGGTACTCATTACACAATACTCAGTACAAGGTACACGGTACTCAGTACACAGTACTCAGTACTCAGTACACAGTACTCAGTACACAGTACACAGCATACAGTACTCAGTACTCAGTGATCAGTGCTCAGTACTCAGTACTAGGTACACAGTGCTCAGTGCTCAGTACTCAAGACTCAGTACTCAGTACTCAGTACACAGTGCTCAGTGCTCAGTGCTCAGTACACAGTACTCAGTACACAGTACACAGTACACGGTAGTCAGTACACAGTACTCAGTACTCAGCACACAGTACTCACTACTCAGTACACAGTGCTCAGTACTCAGTACTCAGTACTCAGTACTCAGTACACAGTACTCAGTACACAGTGCTCAGTGCTCAGTACCCAGTACTCAGTACACAGTGCTCAGTGCTCAGTGCTCAGTACTCAGTACACAATAATTACTATTCACTACTCAGTACACTGTACTCAGAACAGAGTACACAGTGCTCAGTAAACAGTACTCACTACTCAGTACACAATACTCAGTACAAGGTACACGGTACTCAGTACACAGTACTCAGTACTCAGTACACAGTACTCAGTACACAGTACAAAGCATACAGTACTCAGTACACAGTACTCAGTTCTCAGTACACAGTTCTCAGTACACAGTGCTCTCTACTCAATACTCAGTACACAGTGCTCAGTACTCTGTGCTCAATAATCAGTACTCAGTACACAGTGCTCTCTACTCACTACTCAGTACACAGTGCTCAGTGCTCAGTACTCAGTACTCAGTACACAGTACTCAGCACTCAGTACTCATTACACAGTGCTCAGAGCTCATTACTCAGTACCCAGTACACGGTGCTCAGTACTCAGTACTCAGTACAGTGCTCAGTGATCAGTGCGCAGTACTCAGTACTCAGTACACAGTGCTCAGTACACAGTACACGGTACTCAGTACACAGTACTCAGTACACAGTAATCAGTACACAGTACTCAGTACACAGCACACAATACTCAGTACACAGTACACAGTACACAGTACACGGTAACGGTAGACGGTACTCAGTACACACTACTCAGTACTCAGTACACAGTACTCAGTACACAGTACTCAGTACACAGTACTCAGTACACAGTACTCAGTACTCAGTACTCAGTACTCAGTACTCAGTACACAGTACACGGTAACGGTACACGGTACTCAGTAAACAGTACTCAGTACTCAGTACACAGTACTCAGTACACAGTACTCAGTACACAGTGCTCAGTACACAGTGCTCAGTGTTCAGTGCTCAGTGCTCAGTGCTCAGTGCTCAGTACTCAGTGCTCAGTACTCGGTACTCGGTATTCGGTACTCACTACTCAGTGCTCAGTGCTCAGTAGTCAGTAATCAGTACTCAGTACACAATGCTCAGTGCTCAGTACACAGTACACTGTGCTCAGCACTCAGTACTCAGTACTCAGTACGCAGTACGCAGGACACAGTGCACAGTGCTCAGTACTAAGTACCCGCTACTCAGTACACAGTGCTCAGTGCTCTGTACTCAGTACACAGTGCTCAGTGCTCAGTGCTCAGTATTCAGTACTCAGTACACTGTACTCAGTACTCATTACACAGTGCTCAGAGCGCAGTACTCAGTACACAGTGCTCAGTGCTCAGTGCTCAGTACTCAGTACACAGTGCTCAGTGCTCAGTGCTCAGTACTCAGTAATCAGTACACAGTGCACAGTGGTCAGTACTCAGTACTCAGTACTCAGTGCACAGTACTCAGTACTCAGTACTCAGTACACAGTACACGGTAACGGTACACGGTACTCAGTAAACAGTACTCAGTACTCAAAACACAGTACTCAGTACACAGTACTCAGTACACAGTGCTCAGTACACAGTGCTCAGTGTTCAGTGCTCAGTGCTCAGTGCTCAGTGCTCAGTACTCGGTACTCGGTATTCGGTACTCACTACTCAGTGCTCAGTGCTCAGTAGTCAGTAATCAGTACTCAGTACACAATGCTCAGTGCTCAGTACACAGTACACTGTGCTCAGCACTCAGTACTCAGTACTCAGTACGCAGTACGCAGGACACAGTGCACAGTGCTCAGTACTAAGTACCCGCTACTCAGTACACAGTGCTCAGTGCTCTGTACTCAGTACACAGTGCTCAGTGCTCAGTGCTCAGTATTCAGTACTCAGTACACTGTACTCAGTACTCATTACACAGTGCTCAGAGCGCAGTACTCAGTACACAGTGCTCAGTGCTCAGTGCTCAGTACTCAGTACACAGTGCTCAGTGCTCAGTGCTCAGTACTCAGTAATCAGTACACAGTGCACAGTGGTCAGTACTCAGTACTCAGTACTCAGTGCACAGTACTCAGTACTCAGTACTCAGTACACAGTGCTCAGTGCTCAGTACACAGTACTCAGTACACAGTGCTCAGTGCTCAGTACACAGTACACAATGCTCAGTGCTCAGTGCTCAGTACTCAGTCCTCAGTACACAGTGCACAGTGCTCAGTACTCAGTACTCAGTACACAGTGATCAGTGCTCAGTACACAGTACTCAGTACACAGTACTCAGTACACAGTACACAGTACTCAGTACATAGTACACGGTACACGGTACTCAGCACACAGTACTCAGTACTCAGTACTCAGCACACAGTACTCACTACTCATTACACAGTGCTCAGTACTCAGTACACAGTACACTCTACTGACTAATCAATACAAAGAGCTCAGTACTAAGTACTCAGTACACAGTGCTCCGTGGTCAGTACTCAGTACACAGTGCTCAGTGCTCAGTACTCAGTACACAGTACTCAGTAAACAGTGCGCAGTGCTCAGTACTCAGTACTCAGTACACAGTGCTCAGTGCTCAGTACTCAGTAAACAGTGCGCAGTGCTCAGTACTCAGTACTCAGTACTCAGTACACAGTGCGCAGTGCTCAGTACTCAGTACTCAGTACTCAGTACACAGTGCTCAGTGCTCAGTGCTCAGTACTCAGTACTCAGTACACAGTGCTCAGTGCTCAGTACTCAGTACTCAGTACACATTACTCGGTACTCAGTACACAGTGCTCATTGCTCAGTACTCAGTACACAGTGCTCAGTACACAGTCCTCAGTGCTCAGTACTCAGTACTCAGTACTCAGTACACAGTGCTCAGTTCTCAGAACTCAGTACTCAGTACACAGTGCTCAGTGCTCAGTACTCAGTACACAGTGCTCAGTGCTCAGTTCTCAGTACTCAGCACACAGTACTCAGTACACAGTGATCAGTGCGCAGTACTCAGTACACAGTACACAGTGCTCAGTACACAGTACACGGTACTGAGTACACAGTACTCAGTACACAGTACTCAGTACACAGCACACAATACTCAGTACACAGTACACAGTACATGGTAACGGTAGACGGTACTCAGTACACAGTACTCAGTACTCAGTACACAGTAATCAGTACACAGTGCTCAGTACTCAGTACACAGTACTCAGTACACAGTGCTCAGTGCTCAGTACTCAGTACTCAGTACACAGTACTCAGTACTCAGTACTCATTACACAGTGCTCAGAGCTCATTACTCAGTACCCAGTACACGGTGCTCAGTGCTCAGTACTCAGTACAGTGCTCAGTGATCAGTGCGCAGTACTCAGTACTCAGTACACAGTGCTCAGTACACAGTACACGGTACTCAGTACACAGTACTCAGTACACAGTACTCAGTACACAGCACACAATACTCAGTACACAGTACACAGTACACGGTAACGGTAGACGGTACTCAGTACACAGTACTCAGTACTCAGTACACAGCACACAATACTCAGTACACAGTACACAGTACACGGTAACGGTAGACGGTACTCAGTACACAGTACTCAGTACTCAGTACACAGTACTCAGTACACAGTACTCAGTACACAGTACTCAGTACTCAGTACTCAGTACACAGTACACGGTAACGGTACACGGTACTCAGTAAACAGTACTCAGTACTCAGTACTCAGTACACAGTACTCAGTACACAGTACTCAGTACACAGTGCTCAGTACACAGTGCTCAGTGTTCAGTGCTCAGTGCTCAGTGCTCAGTGCTCAGTACTCGGTACTCGGTATTCGGTACTCACTACTCAGTGCTCAGTGCTCAGTAGTCAGTAATCAGTACTCAGTACACAATGCTCAGTGCTCAGTACACAGTACACTGTGCTAAGCACTCAGTACTCAGTACTCAGTACGCAGTACGCAGGACACAGTGCACAGTGCTCAGTACTAAGTACCCGCTACTCAGTACACAGTGCTCAGTGCTCTGTACTCAGTACACAGTGCTCAGTGCTCAGTGCTCAGTATTCAGTACTCAGTACACTGTACTCAGTACTCATTACACAGTGCTCAGAGCGCAGTACTCAGTACACAGTGCTCAGTGCTCAGTGCTCAGTACTCAGTACACAGTGCTCAGTGCTCAGTGCTCAGTACTCAGTAATCAGTACACAGTGCACAGTGGTCAGTACTCAGTACTCAGTGCACAGTACTCAGTACTCAGTACTCAGTACACAGTGCTCAGTGCTCAGTACACAGTACTCAGTACACAGTGCTCAGTGCTCAGTACTCAGTACACAATGCTCAGTGCTCAGTGCTCAGTACTCAGTCCTCAGTACACAGTGCACAGTGCTCAGTACTCAGTACTCAGTACACAGAGATCAGTGCTCAGTACACAGTACTCAGTACACAGTACTCAGTACACAGTACACAGTACTCAGTACATAGTACACGGTACACGGTACTCAGCACACAGTACTCAGTACTCAGTACTCAGCACACAGTACTCACTACTCATTACACAGTGCTCAGTACTCAGTACACAGTACACTCTACTGACTAATCAATACAAAGAGCTCAGTACTAAGTACTCAGTACACAGTGCTCCGTGGTCAGTACTCAGTACACAGTGCTCAGTGCTCAGTACTCAGTACACAGTACTCAGTAAACAGTGCGCAGTGCTCAGTACTCAGTACACAGTGCTCAGTGCTCAGTACTCAGTAAACAGTGCGCAGTGCTCAGTATTCAGTACTCAGTACTCAGTACACAGTGCGCAGTGCTCAGTACTCAGCACTCAGTACTCAGTACACAGTGCTCAGTGCTCAGTACTCAGTACTCAGTACACAGTGCTCAGTGCTCAGTACTCAGTACTCAGTACACATTACTCGGTACTCAGTACACAGTGCTCATTGCTCAGTACTCAGTACACAGTGCTCAGTACACAGTGCTCAGTGCTCAGTACTCAGTACTCAGTACACAGTGCTCAGTTCTCAGAACTCAGTACTCAGTACACAGTGCTCAGTGCTCAGTACTCAGTACACAGTGCTCAGTGCTCAGTTCTCAGTACTCAGCACACAGTACTCAGTACACAGTGATCAGTGCGCAGTACTCAGTACACAGTACACAGTGCTCAGTACACAGTACACGCTACTCAGTACACAGTACTCAGTACACAGTACTCAGTACACAGCACACAATACTCAGTACACAGTACACAGTACATGGTAACGGTAGACGGTACTCAGTACACAGTACTCAGTACTCAGTACACAGTACTCAGTACACAGTGCTCAGTACTCAGTACACAGTACTCAGTACACAGTGCTCAGTACACAGTGCTCAGTACACAGTGCTCAGTGTTCAGTGCTCAGTGCTCAGTGCTCAGTGCTCAGTACTCGGTACTCGGTATTCGGTACTCACTACTCAGTGCTCAGTGCTCAGTGCTCAGTAGTCAGTAATCAGTACTCAGTACACAATGCTCAGTGCTCAGTACACAGTACTCAGTACACAGTACACTGTGCTCAGCACTCAGTACTCAGTACTCAGTACTCAGTACGCAGTACTCAGTACACAGTGCACAGTGCTCAGTACTAAGTACCCGCTACTCAGTACACAGTGCTCAGTGCTCTGTACTCAGTACACAGTGCTCAGTGCTCACTACTCAGTACACAGTGCTCAGTGCTCAGTGCTCAGTATTCAGTACTCAGTACACTGTACTCAGTACTCATTACACAGTGCTCAGAGCGCAGTACTCAGTACACAGTGCTCAGTGCTCAGTGCTCAGTACTCAGTACACAGTGCTCAGTGCTCAGTGCTCAGGACTCAGTAATCAGTACACAGTGCACAGTGGTCAGTACTCAGTGCAGAGTACTCAGTACTCAGTACTCAGTACACAGTGCTCAGTGCTCAGTACACAGTACTCAGTACACAGTGCTCAGTGCTCAGTACTCAGTACACAGTGCTCAGGGCTCAGTGCTCAGTACTCAGTCCGCAGTACACAGTGCACAGTGCTCAGTACTCAGTACTCAGTACACAGAGATCAGTACTCAGTAAACAGTGCACAGTGCACAGTGCTCAGTGCTCAGTACTCAGTACTCAGGGCACAGTGCTCAGTGCTCAGTACTCAGTACTCAGTACTCAGTACACAGTGCTCAGTGCTCAGTGCTCAGTGCTCAGTACTCAGTACTCAGTACTCAGTACTCAGTACTCACAACTCAGTACACAGTGCTCAGTACTCAGTACTCAGTACTCAGTACACAGTGCTCAGTGCTCAGTGCTCAGTACTCAGTACACAGTACTCAGTACTCAGTACACAGTGCTCAGTGCTCAGTGCTCAGTACTCAGTACACAGTGCTCAGTGCTCAGTACTCAGTACTCAGTACTCATTACTCACTACTCAGTACACAGTGCTCAGTACTCAGTACTCAGTACACAGTACACAGTGCTCAGTGCTCAGTACTCAGTACACAGTACACAGTACTCAGTACTCAGTACTCAGTGCACAGTGCTCAGTGCTCAGTACTCAGTACTCAGTACTCAGTACTCAGTACTGAGCACTGAGCACTGTGTACTGAGTACTGAGTACTGAGTACTGAGCGCTGTGTACTGAGCACTGTGTACTGAGTACTGAGCACTGAGCACTGTGTACTGAGTACTGAGTAATGTGTACTGAGTACTGAGTACTGAGCACTGAGCACTGTGTACTGAGTATTGAGCACTGAGCACTGTGTACTGAGTACTGAGCACTGAGCACTGTGTACTCAGTACACAGTGCTCAGTGCTCAGTACTCAGTACTCAGTACACAGTGCTCAGTGCTCAGTACTCAGTACTCAGTACACATTACTCGGTACTCAGTACACAGTGCTCAGTGCTCAGTACTCAGTACACAGTGCTCAGTACACAGTGCTCAGTGCTCAGTACTCAGTACTCAGTACTCAGTACACAGTGCTCAGTTCCCAGAACTCAGTACTCAGTACACAGTGCTCAGTGCTCAGTGCTCAGTACTCAGTACTCAGTACACAGTGCTCAGTGCTCAGTTCTCAGTACTCAGTACACAGTACTCAGTACTCAGTACACAGTGCTCAGTGCTCAGTACTCAGTACTCAGTGCACAGTGTTCAATGCTCAGTACTCAGTGCTCAGTACTCAGAACTCAGTACTCAGAACTCAGTACACAGTGCTCAGTGCTCAGTAAACAGTACTCACTACTCAGTACACAGTACTCAGTACACGGTACACGGTACTCAGTACACAGTACTCAGTACCCAGTACACAGTACTCAGTACACAGCACACAGCATACAGTACACAGTACTCAGTACTCAGAACCCAGTACACAGTACTCAGTACACAGCACACAGCATACAGTACACAGTACTCAGTACTCAGTACACAGTACTCAGTACACAGTACACAGTACACAGTACTCAGTACACAGTACACTGTACTCAGTACACAGTACTCAGTACACAGTACTCAGTACACAGCACACAATACTCAGTACACAGTACACAGTACACAGTACACGGTAACGGTAGACGGTACTCAGTACACAGTACTCAGTACTCAGTACTCAGTACACAGTACACGGTAACGGTACACGGTACTCAGTACACAGTACTCAGTACTCAGTACACAGTACTCAGTACACAGTACACAGTACTCAGTACACAGTACACGGTACTCAGGACACAGTACTCAGTACACAGTACTCAGTACACAGCACACAATACTCAGTACACAGTACACAGTACACAGTACACGGTAACGTTAGACGGTACTCAGTACACAGTACTCAGTACTCAGTACTCAGTACACAGTACACGGTAACGGTACACGGTACTCAGTACACAGTACTCAGTACTCAGTACACAGTACTCAGTACACAGTGCTCAGTACACAGTGCTCAGTGTTCAGTGCTCAGTGCTCAGTGCTCAGTACTCGGTACTCGGTATTCGGTACTCACTACTCAGTGCTCAGTGCTCAGTGCTCAGTAGTCAGTAATCAGTACTCAGTACACAATGCTCAGTGCTCAGTACACAGTACTCAGTACACAGTACACTGTGCTCAATACTCAGTACACAGTACTCAGTACTCAGTACTCAGTACTCAGTACGCAGTACTCAGTACACAGTGCACAGTGCTCAGTACTAAGTACCCGCTACTCAGTACACAGTGCTCAGTGCTCAGTACTCAGTACTCAGTACTCAGTGCTCAGTGCTCAGTGCTCAGTACTCAGTACACAGTGCTCAGTGCTCAGTGCTCAGTATTCAGTACTCAGTAAACTGTACTCAGTACTCATTACACAGTGCTCAGAGTACAGTACTCAGTACACAGTGCTCAGTGCTCAGTACTCAGTACTCAGTGCTCAGTGCTCAGTGCTCAGTACTCAGTAATCAGTACACAGTGCACAGTGGTCAGTACTCAGTACTCAGTGCACAGTGCTCAGTACTCAGTACTCAGTACACAGTGCTCAGTGCTCAGTACACAGTACTAAGTACACAGTGCTCAGTGCTCAGTACTCAGTACACAGTGCTCAGTGCTCCGTGCTCAGTACTCAGTCCTCAGTGCACAGTGCTCAGTACTCAGTACTCAGTACACAGAGATCAGTGCTCAGTACACAGTACTCAGTACATAGTACACGGAACACGGTACTCAGTACACAGTACTCAGTACTCAGTACTCAGTACTCAGCACACAGTACTCACTACTCAGTACACAGTGCTCAGTACTCAGTACACAGTACACTCTACTGACTAATCAATACAAAGACCTCAGTACTCAGTACTCAGTACACAGTACTCAGTACACAGTGCTCCGTGGTCAGTACTCAGTACACAGTGCTCAGTATCAGTACTCAGTACACAGCACTCAGTAAACAGTGCGCAGTGCTAAGTACTCAGTACTCAGTACACAGTGCTCAGTGCTCAGTGCTCAGTACTCAGTACTCAGTACTCAGTACACAGTACTCAGTACTCAGTTCTCAGTGCTCAGTACTCATTACTCAGTGCACAGTGCACAGTGCACAGTGCTCAGTGCTTAGTACTCAGTACTCAGTACTCAGTACTCAGTACTCAGTACTCAGTACTCAGTGCACAGTGCTCAGTGCTCAGTACTCAGTACTCAGTACACAGTGCTCAGTGCTCAGTACTCAGTACTCGCTACTCAGTACACAGTGCTCAGTGCTCAGTACTCAGGACACATTACTCAGTACTCAGTACACAGTGCTCAGTGCTCAGTACTCAGTACACAGTACTCAGTACACAGTGCTCAGTACACAGTGCTCAGTACACAGTGCTCAGTACACAGTGCTCAGTACACAGTGCTCAGTACACAGTGCTCAGTACACAGTGCTCAGTACACAGTGCTCAGTGCTCAGTGCTCAGTACTCAGTACTCAGTACACAGTACTCAGTACTCAGTACACAGTGCTCAGTGCTCAGTACTCAGTACACAGTGCTCAGTGCTCAGTACTCAGTACACAGTGCTCAGTACACAGTGCTCAGTACACAGTGCTCAGTACGCAGTGCTCAGTGCTCAGTGCTCAGTACTCAGTACTCAGTACACAGTACTCAGTACTCAGTACACAGTGCTCAGTGCTCAGTACTCAGTACACAGTGCTCAGTGCTCAGTACTCAGTGCTCAGTACTCAGTACACAGTGCTCAGTACACAGTGCTCAGTACACAGTGCTCAGTGCTCAGTGCTCAGTACTCAGTACTCAGTACACAGTACTCAGTACTCAGTACACAGTGCTCAGTGCTCAGTACTCAGTACACAGTGCTCAGTGCTCAGTGCTCAGTACTCAGTACACAGTACACAGTACTCAGTACTCAGTACTCAGTACACAGTGCTCAGTGCTCAGTACCCAGTACTCAGTACACAGTACTCAGTACTCAGTACACAGTGCTCAGTGCTCAGTACTCAGTACACAGTGCTCAGTGCTCAGTACTCAGTACACAGTACACAGTACTCAGTAATCAGTACTCAGTACACAGTGCTCAGTGCTCAGTACTCAGTACTCAGTACACAGTGCTCAGTGCTCAGTACTCAGTACACAGTGCTCAGTGCTCAGTACTCAGTACTCAGTACTCAGTACACAGTACACAGTGCTCAGTGCTCAGTACTCAGTACTCAGTACACATTACTCAGTACTCAGTACACAGTGCTCAGTGCTCAGTACTCAGTACACAGTGTTCAGTACACAGTGCTCAGTGCTCAGTACTCAGTACTCAGTACACAGTGCTCAGTGCTCAGTACTCAGTACTCAATACACAGTGCTCAGTGCTCAGGACTCAGTACACAGTGCTCAGTACTCAAAACTCAGTACTCAGTACACAGTGCTCAGTGCTCAGTACTCAGTACTCAGTACACATTACTCAGTACTCAGTACACAGTGCTCAGTGTTCAGTACTCAGTACACAGTGCTCAGTACACAGTGCTCAGTGCTCAGTACTCAGTACTCAGTACTCAGTACACAGTGCTCAGTTCTCAGAACTCAGTACTCAGTACACAGTGCTCAGTGCTCAGTACTCAGTACACAGTGCTCAGTTCTCAGTACTCAGTACTCAGTACACAGTACTCAGTACTCAGTACACAGTGCTCAGTGCTCAGTACTCAGTACTCAGTGCACAGTGCTCAATGCTCAGTACTCAGTGCTCAGTACTCAGAACTCAGTACACAGAATCAGTGCTCAGTAAACAGTACTCACTACTCAGTACACAGTACTCAGTACCCAGTACACAGTACTCAGTACACAGCACACAGCATACAGTACACAGTACTCAGTAGTCAGTACACAGTACTCAGTACACAGTACTCAGTACCCAGTACACAGTACTCAGTACACAGCACACAGCATACAGTACACAGTACTCAGTAGTCAGTACACAGTACTCAGTACACTGTACACAGTACTCAGTACACAGTACACGGTACTCAGTACACAGTACTCAGTAAACAGTACTCAGTACACATCACACAATACTCAGTACACAGTACACAGTACACGGTAACGGTAGACGGTACTCAGTACACAGTACTCAGTACTCAGTACACCGTACTCAGTACTCAGTACTCAGTACTCAGTACACAGTACACGGTAACGGTACACGGTACTCAGTACACAGTACTCAGTACTCAGTACACAGTACTCAGTACACAGTGTTCAGTACACAGTGCTCAGTGTCCAGTGCTCAGTGCTCAGTGCTCAGTACTCGGTACTCGGTATTCGGTACTCACTACTCAGTGCTCAGTGCTCAGTCGTCAGTACTCAGTACACAATGCTCAGTGCTCAGTACACAGTACTCAGTACTCAGTAATCAGTACTCAGTACGCAGTACTCAGTACACAGTGCACAGTGCTCAGTACTAAGTACCCGCTACTCAGTACACAGTGCTCAGTGCTCAGTACTCAGTACTCAGTGCTCAGTACTCAGTACACAGTGCTCAGTGCTCAGTGCTCAGTATTCAGTACTCAGTACACTGTACTCAGATCTCATTACACAGTGCTCAGAGTGCAGTACTCAGTACTCAGTACTCAGTACTCATTACGCAGTACTCAGTACACAGTGCACGGTGCTCAGTACTAAATACCCGCTACTCAGTACACAGTGCTCAGTGCTCAGTACTCAGTACACAGTGCTCAGTGCTCAGTACACAGTGCTCAGTGCTCAGTGCTCAGTACTCAGTACTCAGTACTCAGTACACAGTGCTCAGTGCTCAGTACTCAGTACTCAGTACACAGTACTCAGTACTCAGTGCTCAGTGCTCAGTGCTCAGTACTCATTACTCAGTGCACAGTGCACAGTGCTCAGTGCTCAGTACTCAGTACTCAGTACTCAGTGCACAGTGCTCAGTGCTCAGTGCTCAGTACTCAGTACTCAGTACACAGTGCTCAGTGCTCAGTACTCAGTACTCAGTACTCACTACTCAGTACACAGTGCTCAGTGCTCAGTACTCAGTACTCAGTACTCAGTACACAGTGCTCAGTGCTCAGTACTCAGTACTCAGTACTCAGGACACATTACTCAGTACTCAGTACACAGTGCTCAGTGCTCAGTACTCAGTACACAGTGCTCAGTACACAGTGCTCAGTACACAGTGCTCAGTACACAGTGCTCAGTGCTCAGTGCTCAGTACTCAGTACTCAGTACACAGTACTCAGTACTCAGTACACAGTGCTCAGTGCTCAGTACTCAGTGCACAGTGCTCAGTGCTCAGTACTCAATACACAGTGCTCAGTGCTCAGTACTCAGAACTCAGTACTCACTACTCAGTACACAGTGCTCAGTACTCAGTACTCAGTACAAAGTGCTCAGTGCTCAGTACTCAGTACACAGTACACAGTACTCAGTACTCAGTACTCAGTACTCAGTACACGGTGCTCAGTGCTCAGTACTCAGTACTCAGTACTCAGTACACAGTGCTCAGTGCTCAGTACTCAGTCCACAGTGCTCAGTGCTCAGTACTCAGTACTCAGTACACATTACACAGTGCTCAGTGCTCAGTACTCAGTACTCAGTACACATTACTCAGTACTCAGTACACAGTGCTCAGTGCTCAGTACTCAGTACACAGTGCTCAGTACACAGTGCTCAGTGCTCAGTACTCAGTACTCAGTACACAGTGCTCAGTGCTCAGTACTCAGTACTCAGTACACAGTGCTCAGTGCTCAGGACTCAGTACACAGTGCTCAGCACTCAAAACTCAGTACTCAGTACACAGTGCTCAGTGCTCAGTACTCAGTACTCAGTACACATTACTCAGTACTCAGTACTCAGTGCTCAGTGCTCAGTGCTCAGTACTCAGTACACAGTGCTCAGTACACAGTGCTCAGTGCTCAGTACTAAGTACTCAGTACTCAGTACTCAGTACTCAGTACTCAGTACTCAGTACTCTGTACTCTGTACTCTGTACTCTGTACTCTGTACTCTGTACTCTGTACTCTGTACTCAGTACACAGTGCTCAGTTCTCAGAACTCAGTACTCAGTACACAGTGCTCAGTGCTCAGTACTCAGTACACAGTGCTCAGTGCTCAGTGCTCAGTACTCAGTACTCAATACTCAGTACTCAGTACACAGTACTCAGTACTCAGTACACAGTGCTCAGTGCTCAGTACTCAGTACTCAGAGCACAGTGCTCAATGCTCAGTACTCAGTGCTCAGTACTCAGAACTCAGTACACAGAATCAGTGCTCAGTAAACAGTACTCACTACTCAGTACACAGTACTCAGTACACGGTACACGGTACTCAGTACACAGTACTCAGTACCCAGTACACAGTACTCAGTACACAGCACACAGCATACAGTACACAGTACTCAGTACTCAGTACACAGTACTCAGTACACAGTACACAGTACTCAGTACACAGCACACAATACTCAGTACACAGTACACAGTACACGGTAACGGTAGACGGTACTCAGTACACAGTACTCAGTACTCAGTACACAGTACTCAGTACTCAGTACACAGTACACGGTAACGGTACACGGTACTCAGTACACAGTACTCAGTACTCAGTACACAGTACTCAGTACACAGTGCTCAGTACACAGTGCTCAGTGTTCAGTGCTCAGTGCTCAGTGCTCAGTACTCGGTACTCGGTATTCGGTACTCACTACTCAGTGCTCAGTGCTCAGGGCTCAGTAGTCAGTAATCAGTACTCAGTACACAATGCTCAGTGCTCAGTACACAGTACTCAGTACACAGCACACAATACTCAGTACACAGCACACAATACTCAGTACACAGTACACAGTACACGGTAACGGTAGACGGTACTCAGTACACAGTACTCAGTACTCAGTACACAGTACTCAGTACTCAGTACACAGTACACGGTAACGGTACACGGTACTCAGTACACAGTACTCAGTATTCAGTACACAGTACTCAGTACACAGTGCTCAGTACACAGTGCTCAGTGTTCAGTGCTCAGTGCTCAGTGCTCAGTACTCGGTACTCGGTATTCGGTACTCACTACTCAGTGCTCAGTGCTCAGGGCTCAGTAGTCAGTAATCAGTACTCAGTACACAATGCTCAGTGCTCAGTACACAGTACTCAGTACACAGTACAATGTGCTCAGTACTCAGTACACAGTGCTCAGTACTCAGTAATCAGTACTCAGTACGCAGTACTCAGTACACAGTGCACAGTGCTCAGTACTAAGTACCCGCTACTCAGTACACAGTGCTGAGTGCTCAGTACTCAGTACTCAGTACTCAGTGCTCAGTACTCAGTACACAGTGCTCAGTGCTCAGTGCTCAGTATTCAGTACTCAGTACTCAGTACACTGTACTCAGATCTCATTACACAGTGCTCAGAGTGCAGTACTCAGTACTCAGTACTCAGTACTCAGTACGCAGTACTCAGTACACAGTGCACGGTGCTCAGTACTAAATACCCGCTACTCAGTACACAGTGCTCAGTGCTCAGTACTCAGTACACAGTGCTCAGTACTCAGTACACAGTGCTCAGTGCTCAGTACTCGGTACTCAGTACACTGTACTCAGAACTCAGTACACAGTGCTCAGTGCTCAGTACTCAGTGCTCAGTACTCAGTACTCAGTACACAGTACTCAGTACACAGTACTCAGTACTCAGAGCTCAGTGCTCAGTACTCATTACTCAGTGCACAGTGCTCAGTGCTCAGTACTCAGTACTCAGTACTCAGTACTCAGTACTCAGTACTCAGTACACAGTGCTCAGTGCTCAGTGCTCAGTACTCAGTACTCAGTACTCAGTGCACAGTGCACAGTGCTCAGTACTCAGTACTCAGTACTCAGTGCACAGTGCTCAGTGCTCAGTACTCAGTACTCAGTACTCAGTACACAGTACTCAGTACTCAGTGCTCAGTGCTCAGTACTCATTACTCAGTCCACAGTGCTCAGTGCTCAGTACTCAGTACTCAGTACTCAGTACTCAGTGCACAGTGCACAGTGCTCAGTACTCAGTACTCAGTACTCAGTACTCAGTGCACAGTGCTCAGTGCTCAGTGCTCAGTACTCAGTACTCAGTACTCACTACTCAGTACACAGTGCTCAGTGCTCAGTACTCAGTACTCAGGACACAGTGCTCAGTGCTCAGTACTCAGTACACAGTACTCAGTACACAGTACACAGTGCTCAGTGCTCAGTACTCAGTACACATTACTCAGTACTCAGTACACAGTGCTCAGTGCTCAGTACTCAGTACACAGTGCTCAGTACACAGTGCTCAGTACTCAGTACTCAGTACTCAGTACACAGTACTCAGTACTCAGTACACAGTGCTCAGTGCTCAGTGCTCAGTACTCAGTACACAGTGCTCAGTACTCAGTACACAGTGCTCAGTGCTCAGTACTCAGTACTCAGTACACTGTACTCAGTACTCAGTACAGAGTGCTCAGTGCTCAGTACTCAGTACTCAGTACACAGTACTCAGTACTCAGTGCTCAGTGCTCAGTACTCATTACTCATTGCACAGTGCTCAGTGCTCAGTACTCAGTACTCAGTACTCAGTGCACAGTGCTCAGTGCTCAGTACTCAGTACTCAGTGCACAGTGCTCAGTGCTCAGTACTCAGTACTCAGTACTCACTACTCAGTACACAGTGCTCAGTGCTCAGTACTCAGTACTCAGGACACAGTGCTCAGTGCTCAGTACTCAGTACAGAGTACTCAGTACACAGTACACAGTGCTCAGTGCTCAGTACTCAGTACACATTACTCAGTACTCAGTACACAGTGCTCAGTGGTCAGTACTCAGTACACAGTGCTCAGTACACAGTGCTCAGTACTCAGTACACAGTACTCAGTACACAGTACTCAGTACTCAGTACACAGTGCTCAGTGCTCAGTGCTCAGTACTCAGTACACAGTGCTCAGTACTCAGTACACAGTGCTCAGTGCTCAGTACTCAGTACTCAGTACACTGTACTCAGTACTCAGTACACAGTGCTCAGTACTCAGTACACAGTGCTCAGTGCTCAGTGCTCAGTACTCAGTACACAGTGAACAGTACTCAGTACACAGTGCTCAGTGCTCAGTACTCAGTACTCAGTACTCAGTACTCAGTACACTGTACTCAGTACTCAGTACACAGTGCTCAGTGCTCAGTACTCAGTACTCAGTACACAGTACTCAGTACTCAGTGCTCAGTGCTCAGTGCTCAGTACTCATTACTCATTACTCATTGCACAGTGCTCAGTGCTCAGTACTCAGTACTCAGTGCTCAGTGCTCAGTACTCAGTACTCAGTACTCAGTACTCAGTGCACAGTGCTCAGTGCTCAGTACTCAGTACTCAGTACTCAGTACTCACTACTCAGTACACAGTGCTCAGTACTCAGTACTCAGGACACAGTGCTCAGTGCTCAGTACTCAGTAGTCAGTGCACAGTGCTCAGTGCACAGTGCTCAGTGCTCAGTACTCAGTACTCAGTAAACAGTGCTCAATACTCAGTACACAGTGCTCTGTGCTCAGTACTCAGTACTCAGTACACAGTGCTCAGTACTCAGTACTCAGTAGTCAGTGCTCCAAGCTCAGTAAACAGTGCTCAGTGCTCAGTACACAGTGCTCAGTACTCAGTACACAGTACTCAGTAAACAGTGCTCAGTGCTCAGTACACAGTGCTCAGTGCTCAGTACTCAGTACTCAGTACACAGCATTCAGTGCTCAGTACTCAGTACACAGTGCTCAGTGCTCAGTGCTCAGTGCTCAGTACTCAGTACTCAGTACACAGTACACAGTGCTCAGTGCTCAGTACTCAGTACTCAATACACATTACTCAGTACTCAGAACACAGTGCTCAATGCTCAGTACTCAGTACACAGTACAAAGTGATCAGTGCTCAGTACTCAGTACTCAGTACACAGTACACAGTGCTCAGTGCTCAGTACTCAGTACTCAGTACTCAGTACACGTTACTCAGTACTCAGTACACAGTGCTCAGTGCTCAGTAGTCAGTACTCAGTACACAGTGCTCAGTACACAGTGCTCAGCGCTCAGCACTCAGTATTCAGTACACAGTACTCAGTACAAAGTGCTCAGTGCTCAGTACTAAGTACACAGTGCTCAGTACACAGTGCTCAGTGCTCAATACTCAGTACTCAGTACACAGTGCTCAGTGCTCAGAACTCAGTACTCAGTACACAGTGCTCAGTGCTCAGTACACAGTGCTCAGTGCTCAGTACTCAGTACTCAGTACTCAGTACACAGTACTCAGTACACAATGCTCAGTGCTCAGTACTCAGTACTCAGTACACAGTAAACAGTGCTCAGTGCTCAGTACTCAGTACTCAGTACTCAGCATACATTACACAGTACTCAGTACACAGTGCTCAGTGCTCAGTGCTCAGTAGTCAGTACTCAGTACACAGCGCTCAGTACACAGTGCTCAGTAGTCAGTACTCAGTACTAAGTACACAGTACTCAGTACACAGTGCTCAGTGCTCAATACTCAGTACACAGTGCTCAGTACACAGTCCTATGTGCTCAATACTCAGTATTCAGTACACAGTGCTCAGTGCTCAGTACCAAGTACTCAGTACTCGGTGCTCAGTACTCAGTACTCAGTACTCAGTACTCAGTACCAAGTACTCAGTACTCGGTGCTCAGTACTCAGTACTCAGTACTCAGTACACAGTGCTCAGTGCTCAGTGCTCAGTACTCAGTACTCAGTACTCAGTACTCAGTACTCAGTACACAGTGCTCAGTACTCAGTACTCAGTACTCAGTACTCAGTGCACAGTGCACAGTGCTCAGTACTCAGTACTCAGTACTCAGTACTCAGTACTCAGTACTCAGTGCACAGTGCTCAGTTCTCAGTACTCAGTACTCAGTACACAGTGCTCAGTGCTCAGTACTCAGTACTCAGTGCTCAGTGCTCAGTGCACAGTGCTCAGTACTCAGTACTCAGTGCTCAGTGCTCAGTGCACAGTGCTCAGTTCTCAGTGCTCAGTGCTCAGTGCTCAGTGCACAGTGCTCAGTACTCAGTACTCAGTACTCAGTACTCAGTACTCAGTACACAGTGCTCAGTGCTCAGTACTCATTACTCAGTGCACAGTGCACAGTTCTCAGTACTCAGTACTCAGTGCACAGTGCTCAGTGCTCAGTACTCAGTACTCAGTACTCAGTGCACAGTGCACAGTGCTCAGTTCTCAGTACTCAGTACTCAGTACTCAGTACTCAGTGCACAGTGCTCGGTACTCGGTACTCGGTACTCGGTACTCGGTGCTCAGTACTCAGTACTCAGTACTCAGTACTCAGTACACAGTGCTCAGTGCTCAGTGCTCAGTGCTCAGTACTCAGTACTCAGTACTCAGTACTCAGTACTCAGTGCACAGTGAACAGTGCTCAGTTCTCAGTACTCAGTACTCAGTACTCAGTGCACAGTGCACAGTGCTCAGTGCACAGTACTCAGTAGTCAGTGCACAGTGCTCAGTGCACAGTGCACAGTGCTCAGTGCTCAGTGCTCAGTACTCAGTACTCAGTACTCAGTGCACAGTGCACAGTGCTCAGTTCTCAGTACTCAGTACTCAGTACTCAGTGCACAGTGCTCAGTGCTCGGTACTCGGTACTCGGTGCTCAGTACTCAGTACTGAGTACTCAGTACTCAGTACTCAGTACTCAGTGCACAGTGCTCAGTGCTCAGTACTCAGTACTCAGTACTCAGTACTCAGTACTCAGTACTCAGTACTCAGTACTCAGTGCACAGTGAACAGTGCTCAGTTCTCAGTACTCAGTACTCAGTACTCAGTGCTCAGTGCACAGTGCACAGTGCACAGTGCACAGTGCTCAGTTCTCAGTACTCAGTACTCAGTACTCAGTACTCAGTACTCAGTACTCAGTACACAGTGCTCATTGCTCAGTACTCAGTACTCAGTACACAGTACACAGTGCTCAGTGCTCAGTACTCAGTACTCAGTACACAGTACTCAGTACTCAGTACTCAGTGCACAGTGCTCAGTGCTCAGTACTCAGTACTCAGTACTCAGTACTCAGTACTCAGTACTCGGTGCTCAGTACTCAGTACACAGTGCTCAGTGCTCAGTACTCAGTACTCAGTACTCAGTACTCAGTACTCAGTACTCAGTGCTCAGTGCTCAGTACTCAGTACTCAGTACTCAGTACTCAGTACTCAGTACTCAGTACTCAGTACTCAGTACTCACTACTCACTACTCACTACTCAGTACACAGTGCTCAGTGCTCAGTACTCAGTACACAGTGCTCAGTGCTCAGTGCTCAGTACACAGTACTCAGTACTCAGTACACAGTGCTTAGTACTCAGTACTCAGTGCACAGTGCTCAGTACGCAGTACGCAGTACTCAGTACACAGTGCTCAGTACACAGTACTCAGTGCACAGTGCTCAGTGCTCAGTGCTCAGTACTCAGTACTCAGTACTCAGTACTCAGTACTCAGTACTCAGTACTCAGTACTCAGTACACAGTGCTCAGTACTCAGTACTCAGTACTCAGTGCACAGTGCTCAGTACACAGTACGCTGTACTCAGTACACAGTGCTCAGTACACAGTACTCAGTGCACAGTGCTCAGTGCTCAGTGCTCAGTGCTCAGTACTCAGTACTCAGTACTCAGTACACAGTACTCAGTACTCAGTACTCAGTACTCAGTGCTCAGTGCTCAGTGCTCAGTACTCAGTACTCAGTACTCAGTGCACAGTGCTCAGTGCACAGTACTCAGTACTCAGTACACAGTGCTCAGTGCTCAGAACTCAGTACTCAGTACTCAGTACTCAGTACACAGTGCTCATTTCTCAGTACTCAGTACTCAGTACTCAGTACACAGTGCTCAGTGCTCAGTGCTCAGTACTCAGTACACAGTACTCAGTACTCAGTACACAGTGCTCAGTGCTCAGTACTCAGTACTCAGTACTCAGTGCACAGTGCTCAGTGCTCAGTACTCAGTACTCAGTACTCAGTACTCAGTACACAGTGCTCAGTACTCAGTACTCAGTACTCAGTGCACAGTGCACAGTGCTCAGTGCACAGTACTCAGTACTCAGTGCACAGTGCTCAGTGCACAGTGCTCAGTGCTCAGTACTCAGTACACAGTGCTCAGTGCTCAGAACTCAGTACTCAGTACTCAGTACTCATTACTAAGTACACAGTGCTCAGTGCACAGTGCTCAGTGCTCAGTGCTCAGTGCTCAGTACTCAGTACTCAGTACTCAGTACTCAGTACTCAGTACACAGTGCTCAGTGCTCAGAACTCAGTACTCAGTGCTCAGAACTCAGTACTCATTACTCAGTACTCAGTACTCAGTACACAGTGCTCAGTGCTCAGAACTCAGTTCTCAGTACACAGTGCTCAGTGCTCAGAACTCAGTACTCAGTACTCATTACACAGTACACAGTGCTCAGTGCACAGTGCTCAGTGCTCAGTACTCAGTACTCAGTACTCAGTACACAGTGCTCAGTGCTCAGTACTCAGTACTCAGTACTCAGTACACAGTGCTCAGTGCTCAGAACTCAGTACTCAGTACACAGTGCTCAGTGCTCAGAACTCAGTACTCAGTACTCAGTACTCATTACACAGTACACAGTGCTCAGTGCACAGTGCTCAGTGCTCAGTACTCAGTACTCAGTACACAGTGCTCAGTGCTCAGTACTCAGTACTCAGTACTCAGTACACACTGCTCAGTGCTCAGTACTCAGTACTCAGTACACAGTGCTCAGTGCTCAGTACTCAGTACTCAGTACTCAGTACACAGTGCTCAGTGCTCAGAACTCAGTACTCAGTACTCAGTACTCATTACTCAGTACACAGTGCTCAGTGCTCAGAACTCAGTACTCAGCACTCAGTACACAGTGCTCAGTGCACAGTGCTCAGTGCTCAGTGCTTAGTACTCAGCACTCAGTACTCAGTACACAGTGCTCAGTGCTCAGTACTCAGTACTCAGTACTCAGTACACAGTGCTCAGTGCTCAGAACTCAGTACTCAGTACTCATTACTCAGTACACAGTGCTCAGTGCACAGTGCTCAGTGCTTAGTACTCAGTACTCAGTACTCAGTACACAGTGCTCAGTGCTCAGTACTCAGTACTAAGTACACAGTGCTCAGTGCTCAGAACTCAGTACTCAGTACTCAGTACTCATTACTCAGTACACAGTACTCAGTGCTCAGTACTCAGTACTCAGTACTCAGTACTCAGTACACAGTGCTCAGTGCTCAGTACTCAGTACTCAGTACTCAGTACACAGTGCTCAGTGCTCAGTACTCAGTACACAGTACTCAGTACTCAGTACACAGTGCTCAGTGCTCAGTACTCAGTACTCAGTGCACAGTGCTCAGTGCTCAGTACTCAGTACTCAGTACACAGTGCTCAGTGCTCAGTACTCAGTACACAGTGCTCAGTGTTCAGTACTCAGTACCCAGTACACAGTGCTCAGTGCTCAGTACTCAGTACTCAGTACACATTACTCAGTACTCAGTACACAGTGCTCAGTGCTCAGTACTCAGTACACAGTACTCAGTACACAGTGCTCAGTGCTCAGTACTCAGTACTCAGTACACAGTGCTCAGCGCTCAGTACTCAGTACTCAGTACTCAGTACACAGTGCTCAGTGCTCAGTACTCAATACACAGCAAACAGTGCTCAGTAATCAGTACACAGTACACAGTACTCAGTACTCAGTACACAGTGCTCAGTGCTCAGTGCTCAGTACTCAGTACTCAGTACTCAGTACACAGTGGTCAGTGCTCAATACTCAGTACACAGTGCTCAGTGCTCAGTACACAGTACTCAGTACTCAGTACTCAGTACTCAATACTCAGTACACAGTACTCAGTAAACAGTGCTCAGTGCTCAGTACACAGTGCTCAGTGTTCAGTACTCAGTACACAGTACTCAGTGCTCAGTACTCAGTACACAGTACTCAGTACACAGTGCTCAGTGCTCAGTACTCAGTACTCAGTACTCAGTACACAGCATTCAGTGCTCAGTACTCAGTACACAGTGCTCAGTGCTCAGTACTCAGTACTCAGTACACAGTATACAGTGCTCAGTGCTCAGTACTCAGTACTCAATACACATTACTCAGTACTCAGAACACAGTGCTCAATGCTCAGTACTCAGTACTCAGTACACAGTACAAAGTGATCAGTGCTCAGTACTCAGTACTCAGTACACAGTACACAGTGCTCAGTGCTCAGTACTCAGTACTCAGTACTCAGTACACATTACTCAGTACTCAGTACACAGTGCTCAGTGCTCAGTACTCAGTACACAGTGCTCAGTACACAGTGCTCAGTACTCAGTATTCAGTACTCAGTACTCAGTACACAGTGCTCAGTGCTCAGTACTCAGTACTCAGTACACAGTGCTCAGTGCTCAGTACTCAGTACTCAGTACTCAGTACACAGTACTCAGTAAACAGTGCTCAGTGCTCAGTACTCAGTACTCAGTATACAGTGCTCAGTATACAGTGGACAGTGCTCAGTACTCAGTACTCAGTACACAGTGCTCAGTGCTCAGTGCTCAGTGCTCAGTACTCAGTACACAGTACTCAGAACACAGTGCTCAGTGCTCAGTACTCAGTACTCAGTACTCAGTGCTCAGTGCTCAGTACTCAGTACACAGTGATCAGTGCTCAATACTCAGTACTCAGTACTCAGTACACAGCACACAGTGCTCAGTAATCAGTAGACAAGTACACAGTACTCAGTACTCAGTACACAGTGCTCAGTGCTCAGTGCTCAGTACTCAGTACTCAGTACTCAGTAAACAGTGCTCAGTGCTCAGTACACAGTGCTCAGTGCTCAGTACTCAGTACACAGTACTCAGTGCTCAGTACTCAGTACACAGTACTCAGTACACAGTGCTCAGTGCTCAGTACTCAGTACTCAGTACTCAGTACACAGCATTCAGTACTCAGTACACAGTATACAGTGCTCAGTGCTCAGTACTCAGTACTCAATACACATTACTCAGTACTCAGAACACAGTGCTCAATGCTCAGTACTCAGTACTCAGTACACAGTACAAAGTGATCAGTGCTCAGTACTCAGTACTCAGTACACAGTACACAGTGCTCAGTGCTCAGTACTCAGTACTCAGTACACATTACTCAGTACTCAGTGCTCAGTGCTCAGTAGTCAGTACACAGTACACAGTGCTCAGTACACAGTGCTCAGTGCTCAGTACTCAGTACTCAGCACACAGTACTCAGTACAAAGTGCTCAGTGCTCAGTACTAAGTACACAGTGCTCAGTACACAGTGCTCAGTGCTCAATACTCAGTACTCAGTACACAATGCTCAGTGCTCAGAACTCAGTATTCAGTACACATCGCTCAGTGCTCAGTACACAGTGCTCAGTGCTCAGTGCTCAGTACTCAGTACTCAGTACACAGTACTCAGTACACAGTGCTCAGTGCTCAGTACTCAGTACTCAGTACTCAGTACACAGTACACAGTACTCAGTACACAGTGCTCAGTGCTCAGTACTCAGTACTCAGTACTCAGTACACAGTACACAGTACTCAGTACTCAGTACTCAGTACTCAGTACTCAGCATACATTACTCAGTACTCAGTACACAGTGCTCAGTGCTCAGTGCTCAGTACTCAGTACTCAGTACACAGTGCTCAGTACACAGTGCTCAGTGCTCAGTAGTCAGTACTCAGTACTCAGTACACAGTACTCAGTGCACAGTGCTCAGTGCTCAATACTCAGTACATAGTGCTCAGTACACAGTGCTCAGTGCTCAATGCTCAGTACACAGTGCTCAGTGCTCAGTACTCAGTACTCAGTACTCGGTGCTCAGTACTCAGTACTCAGTACTCAGTACACAGTGCTCAGTGCTCAGTACTCAGTACTCAGTACTCAGTGCACAGTGCACAGTGCTCAGTACTCAGTACTCAGTACTCAGTACTCAGTGCACAGTACTCAGTGCTCAGTACTCAGTGCACAGTACTCAGTGCTCAGTACTCAGTACTCAGTACTCAGTACTCAGTACTCGGAGCTCAGTACTCAGTACTCAGTACTCAGTACACAGTGCTCAGTGCTCAGTACTCAGTACTCAGTACTCAATACTCAGTACTCAATGCACAGTGCACAGTGCACAGTGCTCAGTTCTCAGTACTCAGTACTCAGTACTCAGTGCACAGTGCACAGTGCACAGTGCTCAGTTCTCAGTACTCAGTACTCAGTACTCAGTGCACAGTGCTCAGTGCTCAGTACTCAGTGCACAGTGCTCAGTGCTCAGTACTCAGTACTCAGTACTCAGTACTCGGTGCTCAGTACTCAGTACTCAGTACTCAGTACACAGTACTCAGTGCTCAGTACTCATTACTCAGTACTCAGTGCACAGTGCACAGTGAACAGTGCTCAGTTCTCAGTACTCAGTACTCAGTGCACAGTGCTCAGTGCTCAGTACTCAGTACTCAGTACTAACTACTCAGTACACAGTGCTCAGTGCTCAGTACTCAGTACTCAGTACACAGTGCTCAGTGCTCAGTACTCAGTACACAGTACTCAGTACTCAGTACACAGCGCTCAGTACTCAGTGCACAGTGCTCAGTACGCAGTACGCAGTACTCAGTACACAGTGCTCAGTACACAGTACTCAGTACACAGTGCTCAGTGCTCAGTACTCAGTACTCAGTACACAGTACTCAGTACTCAGTACTCAGTACACAGTACTCAGTACTCAGTACACAGTGCTCAGTGCTCAGTACTCAGTACTCAGAGCACAGTGCTCAATGCTCAGTACTCAGTGCTCAGTACTCAGAACTCAGTACACAGAATCAGTGCTCAGTAAACAGTACTCACTACTCAGTACACAGTACTCAGTACACGGTACACGGTACTCAGTACACAGTACTCAGTACCCAGTACACAGTACTCAGTACACAGCACACAGCATACAGTACACAGTACTCAGTACTCAGTACACAGTACTCAGTACATAGTACACAGTACTCAGTACACAGCACACAATACTCAGTACACAGTACACAGTACACGGTAACGGTAGACGGTACTCAGTACACAGTACTCAGTACTCAGTACACAGTACTCAGTACTCAGTACACAGTACACGGTAACGGTACACGGTACTCAGTACACAGTACTCAGTACTCAGTACACAGTACTCAGTACACAGTGCTCAGTACACAGTGCTCAGTGTTCAGTGCTCAGTGCTCAGTGCTCAGTACTCGGTACTCGGTATTCGGTACTCACTACTCAGTGTTCAGTGCTCAGGGCTCAGTAGTCAGTAATCAGTACTCAGTACACAATGCTCAGTGCTCAGTACACAGTACTCAGTACACAGCACACAATACTCAGTACACAGCACACAATACTCAGTACACAGTACACAGTACACGGTAACGGTAGACGGTACTCAGTACACAGTACTCAGTACTCAGTACACAGTACTCAGTACTCAGTACACAGTACACGGTAACGGTACACGGTACTCAGTACACAGTACTCAGTATTCAGTACACAGTACTCAGTACACAGTGCTCAGTACACAGTGCTCAGTGTTCAGTGCTCAGTGCTCAGTGCTCAGTACTCGGTACTCGGTATTCGGTACTCACTACTCAGTGCTCAGTGCTCAGGGCTCAGTAGTCAGTAATCAGTACTCAGTACACAATGCTCAGTGCTCAGTACACAGTACTCAGTACACAGTACAATGTGCTCAGTACTCAGTACACAGTACTCAGTACTCAGTAATCAGTACTCAGTACGCAGTACTCAGTACACAGTGCACAGTGCTCAGTACTAAGTACCCGCTACTCAGTACACAGTGCTGAGTGCTCAGTACTCAGTACTCAGTACTCAGTGCTCAGTACTCAGTACACAGTGCTCAGTGCTCAGTGCTCAGTATTCAGTACTCAGTACTCAGTACACTGTACTCAGATCTCATTACACAGTGCTCAGAGTGCAGTACTCAGTACTCAGTACTCAGTACTCAGTACGCAGTACTCAGTACACAGTGCACGGTGCTCAGTACTAAATACCCGCTACTCAGTACACAGTGCTCAGTGCTCAGTACTCAGTACACAGTGCTCAGTACTCAGTACACAGTGCTCAGTGCTCAGTGCTCAGTACTCGGTACTCAGTACACTGTACTCAGAACTCAGTACACAGTGCTCAGTGCTCAGTACTCAGTACTCAGTGCTCAGTACTCAGTACTCAGTACACAGTACTCAGTACACAGTACTCAGTACTCAGAGCTCAGTGCTCAGTACTCATTACTCAGTGCACAGTGCTCAGTGCTCAGTACTCAGTACTCAGTACTCAGTACTCAGTACTCAGTACACAGTGCTCAGTGCTCAGTGCTCAGTACTCAGTACTCAGTACTCAGTGCACAGTGCTCAGTGCTCAGTACTCAGTACTCAGTACTCAGTGCACAGTGCTCAGTGCTCAGTACTCAGTACTCAGTACTCAGTACACAGTACTCAGTACTCAGTGCTCAGTGCTCAGTACTCATTACTCAGTCCACAGTGCTCAGTGCTCAGTACTCAGTACTCAGTACTCAGTGCACAGTGCACAGTGCTCAGTACTCAGTACTCAGTACTCAGTACTCAGTACTCAGTGCACAGTGCTCAGTGCTCAGTGCTCAGTACTCAGTACTCAGTACTCACTACTCAGTACACAGTGCTCAGTGCTCAGTACTCAGTACTCAGGACACAGTGCTCAGTGCTCAGTACTCAGTACACAGTACTCAGTACACAGTACACAGTACACAGTGCTCAGTGCTCAGTACTCAGTACTCAGTGCTCAGTACTCAGTACTCAGTACACAGTACTCAGTACACAGTACTCAGTACTCAGTGCTCAGTACTCATTACTCAGTGCACAGTGCTCAGTGCTCAGTACTCAGTACTCAGTACTCAGTACTCAGTACTCAGTACACAGTGCTCAGTGCTCAGTGCTCAGTACTCAGTACTCAGTACTCAGTGCACAGTGCTCAGTGCTCAGTACTCAGTACTCAGTACTCAGTGCACAGTGCTCAGTGCTCAGTACTCAGTACTCAGTACTCAGTACACAGTACTCAGTACTCAGTGCTCAGTGCTCAGTACTCATTACTCAGTCCACAGTGCTCAGTGCTCAGTACTCAGTACTCAGTACTCAGTGCACAGTGCACAGTGCTCAGTACTCAGTACTCAGTACTCAGTACTCAGTACTCAGTGCACAGTGCTCAGTGCTCAGTGCTCAGTACTCAGTACTCAGTACTCACTACTCAGTACACAGTGCTCAGTGCTCAGTACTCAGTACTCAGGACACAGTGCTCAGTGCTCAGTACTCAGTACACAGTACTCAGTACACAGTACACAGTACACAGTGCTCAGTGCTCAGTACTCAGTACACATTACTCAGTACTCAGTACACAGTGCTCAGTGCTCAGTACTCAGTACACAGTGCTCAGTACACAGTGCTCAGTACTCAGTACTCAGTACTCAGTACACAGTACTCAGTACTCAGTACACAGTGCTCAGTGCTCAGTGCTCAGTACTCAGTACACAGTGCTCAGTACTCAGTACACAGTGCTCAGTGCTCAGTACTCAGTACTCAGTACACTGTACTCAGTACTCAGTACAGAGTGCTCAGTGCTCAGTACTCAGTACTCAGTACACAGTACTCAGTACTCAGTGCTCAGTGCTCAGTACTCATTACTCATTGCACAGTGCTCAGTGCTCAGTACTCAGTACTCAGTACTCAGTGCACAGTGCTCAGTGCTCAGTACTCAGTACTCAGTGCACAGTGCTCAGTGCTCAGTACTCAGTACTCAGTACTCACTACTCAGTACACAGTGCTCAGTGCTCAGTACTCAGTACTCAGGACACAGTGCTCAGTGCTCAGTACTCAGTACAGAGTACTCAGTACACAGTACACAGTGCTCAGAGCTCAGTACTCAGTACACATTACTCAGTACTCAGTACACAGTGCTCAGTGGTCAGTACTCAGTACACAGTGCTCAGTACACAGTGCTCAGTACTCAGTACACAGTACTCAGTACACAGTACTCAGTACTCAGTACACAGTGCTCAGTGCTCAGTGCTCAGTACTCAGTACACAGTGCTCAGTACTCAGTACACAGTGCTCAGTGCTCAGTACTCAGTACTCAGTACACTGTACTCAGTACTCAGTACACAGTGCTCAGTACTCAGTACACAGTGCTCAGTGCTCAGTGCTCAGTACTCAGTACACAGTGAACAGTACTCAGTACACAGTGCTCAGTGCTCAGTACTCAGTACTCAGTACTCAGTACACTGTACTCAGTACTCAGTACTCAGTACTCAGTACACAGTGCTCAGTGCTCAGTACTCAGTACTCAGTACACAGTACTCAGTACTCAGTGCTCAGTGCTCAGTGCTCAGTGCTCAGTACTCATTACTCATTACTCATTGCACAGTGCTCAGTGCTCAGTACTCAGTACTCAGTACTCAGTGCTCAGTGCTCAGTACTCAGTACTCAGTACTCAGTGCACAGTGCTCAGTGCTCAGTACTCAGTACTCAGTACTCAGTACTCACTACTCAGTACACAGTGCTCAGTACTCAGTACTCAGGACACAGTGCTCAGTGCTCAGTACTCAGTAGTCAGTGCACAGTGCTCAGTGCACAGTGCTCAGTGCTCAGTACTCAGTACTCAGTAAACAGTGCTCAATACTCAGTACACAGTGCTCAGTGCTCAGTACTCAGTACTCAGTACACAGTGCTCAGTACTCAGTACTCAGTAGTCAGTGCTCCAAGCTCAGTAAACAGTGCTCAGTGCTCAGTACACAGTGCTCAGTACTCAGTACACAGTACTCAGTAAACAGTGCTCAGTGCTCAGTACACAGTGCTCAGTGCTCAGTACTCAGTACTCAGTACACAGCATTCAGTGCTCAGTACTCAGTACACAGTGCTCAGTGCTCAGTGCTCAGTGCTCAGTACTCAGTACTCAGTACACAGTACACAGTGCTCAGTGCTCAGTACTCAGTACTCAATACACATTACTCAGTACTCAGAACACAGTGCTCAATGCTCAGTACTCAGTACACAGTACAAAGTGATCAGTGCTCAGTACTCAGTACTCAGTACACAGTACACAGTGCTCAGTGCTCAGTACTCAGTACTCAGTACTCAGTACACGTTACTCAGTACTCAGTACACAGTGCTCAGTGCTCAGTAGTCAGTACTCAGTACACAGTGCTCAGTACACAGTGCTCAGCGCTCAGTACTCAGTATTCAGTACACAGTACTCAGTACAAAGTGCTCAGTGCTCAGTACTAAGTACACAGTGCTCAGTACACAGTGCTCAGTGCTCAATACTCAGTACTCAGTACACAGTGCTCAGTGCTCAGAACTCAGTACTCAGTACACAGTGCTCAGTGCTCAGTACACAGTGCTCAGTGCTCAGTACTCAGTACTCAGTACTCAGTACTCAGTACACAGTACTCAGTACACAATGCTCAGTGCTCAGTACTCAGTACTCAGTACACAGTAAACAGTGCTCAGTGCTCAGTACTCAGTACTCAGTACTCAGCATACATTACACAGTACTCAGTACACAGTGCTCAGTGCTCAGTGCTCAGTAGTCAGTACTCAGTACACAGCGCTCAGTACACAGTGCTCAGTAGTCAGTACTCAGTACTAAGTACACAGTACTCAGTACACAGTGCTCAGTGCTCAATACTCAGTACACAGTGCTCAGTACACAGTCCTATGTGCTCAATACTCAGTATTCAGTACACAGTGCTCAGTGCTCAGTACCAAGTACTCAGTACTCGGTGCTCAGTACTCAGTACTCAGTACTCAGTACCAAGTACTCAGTACTCGGTGCTCAGTACTCAGTACTCAGTACTCAGTACACAGTGCTCAGTGCTCAGTACTCAGTACTCAGTACTCAGTACTCAGTACACAGTGCTCAGTGCTCAGTGCTCAGTACTCAGTACTCAGTACTCAGTACTCAGTACTCAGTACTCAGTGCACAGTGCACAGTGCTCAGTACTCAGTACTCAGTACTCAGTACTCAGTGCTCAGTGCACAGTGCTCAGTTCTCAGTACTCAGTACTCAGTACACAGTGCTCAGTGCTCAGTACTCAGTACTCAGTGCTCAGTGCTCAGTGCACAGTGCTCAGTACTCAGTACTCAGTACTCAGTGCTCAGTGCACAGTGCTCAGTTCTCAGTGCTCAGTGCTCAGTGCTCAGTGCACAGTGCTCAGTACTCAGTACTCAGTACTCAGTACTCAGTACTCAGTACACAGTGCTCAGTGCTCAGTACTCATTACTCAGTGCACAGTGCACAGTTCTCAGTACTCAGTACTCAGTGCACAGTGCACAGTGCTCAGTTCTCAGTACTCAGTACTCAGTACTCAGTACTCAGTACTCAGTACTCAGTGCACAGTGCTCGGTACTCGGTACTCGGTACTCGGTGCTCAGTACTCAGTACTCAGTACTCAGTACACAGTGCTCAGTGCTCAGTGCTCAGTGCTCAGTGCTCAGTACTCAGTACTCAGTACTCAGTACTCAGTACTCAGTGCACAGTGAACAGTGCTCAGTTCTCAGTACTCAGTACTCAGTACTCAGTGCACAGTGCACAGTGCTCAGTGCACAGTACTCAGTACTCAGTGCACAGTGCTCAGTGCACAGTGCACAGTGCTCAGTGCTCAGTACTCAGTACTCAGTACTCAGTACTCAGTGCACAGTGCACAGTGCTCAGTTCTCAGTACTCAGTACTCAGTACTCGGTGCTCGGTACTCGGTACTCGGTGCTCAGTACTCAGTACTGAGTACTCAGTACTCAGTACTCAGTGCACAGTGCTCAGTACTCAGTACTCAGTACTCGGTGCTCGGTACTCGGTACTCGGTGCTCAGTACTCAGTACTGAGTACTCAGTACTCAGTACTCAGTGCACAGTGCTCAGTGCTCAGTACTCAGTACTCAGTACTCAGTACTCAGTACTCAGTACTCAGTACTCAGTACTCAGTACTCAGTACTCAGTGCACAGTGAACAGTGCTCAGTTCTCAGTACTCAGTACTCAGTACTCAGTGCTCAGTGCACAGTGCACAGTGCACAGTGCTCAGTTCTCAGTACTCAGTACTCAGTACTCAGTACTCAGTGCTCAGTGCACAGTGCTCAGTACTCAGTACTCAGTACTCAGTACTCAGTACTCGGTGCTCAGTACTCAGTACACAGTGCTCAGTGCTCAGTACTCAGTACTCAGTACTCAGTACTCAGTACTCAGTACTCAGTGCACAGTGAACAGTGCTCAGTTCTCAGTACTCAGTACTCAGTACTCAGTACTCAGTGCACAGTGCTCAGTGCTCAGTGCTCAGTACTCAGTACTCAGTACTCAGTACTCAGTACTCAGTACTCAGTACTCACTACTCACTACTCACTACTCAGTACACAGTGCTCAGTGCTCAGTACTCAGTACTCAGTACACAGTGCTCAGTGCTCAGTGCTCAGTACACAGTACTCAGTACTCAGTACACAGTGCTTAGTACTCAGTACTCAGTGCACAGTGCTCAGTACGCAGTACGCAGTACTCAGTACACAGTGCTCAGTACACAGTACTCAGTGCACAGTGCTCAGTGCTCAGTGCTCAGTACTCAGTACTCAGTACTCAGTACTCAGTACTCAGTACACAGTGCTCAGTACTCAGTACTCAGTACTCAGTGCACAGTGCTCAGTACACAGTACGCTGTACTCAGTACACAGTGCTCAGTACACAGTACTCAGTGCACAGTGCTCAGTGCTCAGTGCTCAGTACTCAGTACTCAGTACTCAGTACACAGTACTCAGTACTCAGTACTCAGTACTCAGTACTCAGTGCTCAGTGCTCAGTGCTCAGTACTCAGTACTCAGTACTCAGTGCACAGTGCTCAGTGCACAGTACTCAGTACTCAGTACACAGTGCTCAGTGCTCAGAACTCAGTACTCAGTACTCAGTACTCAGTACACAGTGCTCATTTCTCAGTACTCAGTACTCAGTACTCAGTACACAGTGCTCAGTGCTCAGTGCTCAGTACTCAGTACACAGTACTCAGTACTCAGTACACAGTGCTCAGTGCTCAGTACTCAGTACTCAGTACTCAGTACTCAGTGCACAGTGCTCAGTGCTCAGTACTCAGTACTCAGTACTCAGTACACAGTGCTCAGTACTCAGTACTCAGTGCACAGTGCACAGTGCTCAGTGCACAGTACTCAGTACTCAGTGCACAGTGCTCAGTGCACAGTGCTCAGTGCTCAGTACTCAGTACACAGTGCTCAGTGCTCAGAACTCAGTACTCAGTACTCAGTACTCAGTACTCATTACTAAGTACACAGTGCTCAGTGCACAGTGCTCAGTGCTCAGTGCTCAGTGCTCAGTACTCAGTACTCAGTACTCAGTACTCAGTACACAGTGCTCAGTGCTCAGAACTCAGTACTCAGTGCTCAGAACTCAGTACTCATTACTCAGTACTCAGTACTCAGTACACAGTGCTCAGTGCTCAGAACTCAGTTCTCAGTACACAGTGCTCAGTGCTCAGAACTCAGTACTCAGTACTCATTACACAGTACACAGTGCTCAGTGCACAGTGCTCAGTGCTCAGTACTCAGTACTCAGTACTCAGTACACAGTGCTCAGTGCTCAGTACTCAGTACTCAGTACTCAGTACACAGTGCTCAGTGCTCAGAACTCAGTACTCAGTACACAGTGCTCAGTGCTCAGAACTCAGTACTCAGTACTCAGTACTCATTACACAGTACACAGTGCTCAGTGCACAGTGCTCAGTGCTCAGTACTCAGTACTCAGTACACAGTGCTCAGTGCTCAGTACTCAGTACTCAGTACTCAGTACACACTGCTCAGTGCTCAGTACTCAGTACTCAGTACACAGTGCTCAGTGCTCAGTACTCAGTACTCAGTACTCAGTACACAGTGCTCAGTGCTCAGAACTCAGTACTCAGTACTCAGTACTCATTACTCAGTACACAGTGCTCAGTGCTCAGAACTCAGTACTCAGCACTCAGTACACAGTGCTCAGTGCACAGTGCTCAGTGCTCAGTGCTTAGTACTCAGTACTCAGTACTCAGTACACAGTGCTCAGTGCTCAGTACTCAGTACTCAGTACTCAGTACACAGTGCTCAGTGCTCAGAACTCAGTACTCAGTACTCATTACTCAGTACACAGTGCTCAGTGCACAGTGCTCAGTGCTTAGTACTCAGTACTCAGTACTCAGTACACAGTGCTCAGTGCTCAGTACTCAGTACTAAGTACACAGTGCTCAGTGCTCAGAACTCAGTACTCAGTACTCATTACTCAGTACACAGTACTCAGTGCTCAGTACTCAGTACTCAGTACTCAGTACTCAGTACACAGTGCTCAGTGCTCAGTACTCAGTACTCAGTACTCAGTACACAGTGCTCAGTGCTCAGTACTCAGTACACAGTACTCAGTACTCAGTACACAGTGCTCAGTGCTCAGTACTCAGTACTCAGTGCACAGTGCTCAGTGCTCAGTACTCAGTACTCAGTACACAGTGCTCAGTGCTCAGTACTCAGTACTCAGTACACAGTGCTCAGTGTTCAGTACTCAGTACCCAGTACACAGTGCTCAGTGCTCAGTACTCAGTACTCAGTACACATTACTCAGTACTCAGTACACAGTGCTCAGTGCTCAGTACTCAGTACACAGTACTCAGTACACAGTGCTCAGTGCTCAGTACTCAGTACTCAGTACACAGTGCTCAGCGCTCAGTACTCAGTACTCAGTACTCAGTACACAGTGCTCAGTGCTCAGTACTCAATACACAGCAAACAGTGCTCAGTAATCAGTACACAGTACACAGTACTCAGTACTCAGTACACAGTGCTCAGTGCTCAGTGCTCAGTACTCAGTACTCAGTACTCAGTACACAGTGGTCAGTGCTCAATACTCAGTACACAGTGCTCAGTGCTCAGTACACAGTACTCAGTACTCAGTACTCAGTACTCAGTACTCAATACTCAGTACACAGTACTCAGTAAACAGTGCTCAGTGCTCAGTACACAGTGCTCAGTGTTCAGTACTCAGTACACAGTACTCAGTGCTCAGTACTCAGTACACAGTACTCAGTACACAGTGCTCAGTGCTCAGTACTTTGTACTCAGTACTCAGTACACAGCATTCAGTGCTCAGTACTCAGTACACAGTGCTCAGTGCTCAGTACTCAGTACTCAGTACACAGTATACAGTGCTCAGTGCTCAGTACTCAGTACTCAATACACATTACTCAGTACTCAGAACACAGTGCTCAATGCTCAGTACTCAGTACTCAGTACACAGTACAAAGTGATCAGTGCTCAGTACTCAGTACTCAGTACACAGTACACAGTGCTCAGTGCTCAGTACTCAGTACTCAGTACTCAGTACACATTACTCAGTACTCAGTACACAGTGCTCAGTGCTCAGTACTCAGTACACAGTGCTCAGTACACAGTGCTCAGTACTCAGTATTCAGTACTCAGTACTCAGTACACAGTGCTCAGTGCTCAGTACTCAGTACTCAGTACACAGTGCTCAGTGCTCAGTACTCAGTACTCAGTACTCAGTACACAGTACTCAGTAAACAGTGCTCAGTGCTCAGTACTCAGTACTCAGTATACAGTGCTCAGTATACAGTGGACAGTGCTCAGTACTCAGTACTCAGTACACAGTGCTCAGTGCTCAGTGCTCAGTGCTCAGTACTCAGTACACAGTACTCAGAACACAGTGCTCAGTGCTCAGTACTCAGTACTCAGTACTCAGTGCTCAGTGCTCAGTACTCAGTACACAGTGATCAGTGCTCAATACTCAGTACTCAGTACTCAGTACACAGCACACAGTGCTCAGTAATCAGTAGACAAGTACACAGTACTCAGTACTCAGTACACAGTGCTCAGTGCTCAGTACTCAGTACTCAGTACTCAGTAAACAGTGCTCAGTGCTCAGTACACAGTGCTCAGTGCTCAGTACTCAGTACACAGTACTCAGTGCTCAGTACTCAGTACACAGTACTCAGTACACAGTGCTCAGTGCTCAGTACTCAGTACTCAGTACTCAGTACACAGCATTCAGTACTCAGTACACAGTATACAGTGCTCAGTGCTCAGTACTCAGTACTCAATACACATTACTCAGTACTCAGAACACAGTGCTCAATGCTCAGTACTCAGTACTCAGTACACAGTACAAAGTGATCAGTGCTCAGTACTCAGTACTCAGTACACAGTACACAGTGCTCAGTGCTCAGTACTCAGTACTCAGTACACATTACTCAGTACTCAGTGCTCAGTGCTCAGTAGTCAGTACACAGTACACAGTGCTCAGTACACAGTGCTCAGTGCTCAGTACTCAGTACTCAGCACACAGTACTCAGTACAAAGTGCTCAGTGCTCAGTACTAAGTACACAGTGCTCAGTACACAGTGCTCAGTGCTCAATACTCAGTACTCAGTACACAATGCTCAGTGCTCAGAACTCAGTATTCAGTACACAGCGCTCAGTGCTCAGTACACAGTGCTCAGTGCTCAGTGCTCAGTGCTCAGTACTCAGTACTCAGTACACAGTACTCAGTACACAGTGCTCAGTGCTCAGTACTCAGTACTCAGTACTCAGTACACAGTACACAGTACTCAGTACACAGTGCTCAGTGCTCAGTACTCAGTACTCAGTACTCAGTACTCAGTACACAGTACACAGTGCTCAGTACTCAGTACTCAGTACTCAGTACTCAGCATACATTACTCAGTACTCAGTACACAGTGCTCAGTGCTCAGTGCTCAGTACTCAGTACTCAGTACACAGTGCTCAGTACACAGTGCTCAGTGCTCAGTAGTCAGTACTCAGTACTCAGTACACAGTACTCAGTGCACAGTGCTCAGTGCTCAATACTCAGTACATAGTGCTCAGTACACAGTGCTCAGTGCTCAATGCTCAGTACACAGTGCTCAGTGCTCAGTACTCAGTACTCAGTACTCGGTGCTCAGTACTCAGTACTCAGTACTCAGTACACAGTGCTCAGTGCTCAGTACTCAGTACTCAGTACTCAGTGCACAGTGCACAGTGCTCAGTACTCAGTACTCAGTACTCAGTACTCAGTGCACAGTACTCAGTGCTCAGTACTCAGTGCACAGTACTCAGTGCTCAGTACTCAGTACTCAGTACTCAGTACTCAGTACTCAGTACTCAGTACTCGGAGCTCAGTACTCGGAGCTCAGTACTCAGTACTCAGTACTCAGTACACAGTGCTCAGTGCTCAGTACTCAGTACTCAGTACTCAATACTCAGTACTCAATGCACAGTGCACAGTGCACAGTGCTCAGTTCTCAGTACTCAGTACTCAGTACTCAGTGCACAGTGCACAGTGCACAGTGCTCAGTTCTCAGTACTCAGTACTCAGTACTCAGTGCACAGTACTCAGTGCTCAGTACTCAGTGCACAGTACTCAGTGCTCAGTACTCAGTACTCAGTACTCAGTACTCAGTACTCAGTACTCGGAGCTCAGTACTCGGAGCTCAGTACTCAGTACTCAGTACTCAGTACACAGTGCTCAGTGCTCAGTACTCAGTACTCAGTACTCAATACTCAGTACTCAATGCACAGTGCACAGTGCACAGTGCTCAGTTCTCAGTACTCAGTACTCAGTACTCAGTGCACAGTGCACAGTGCACAGTGCTCAGTTCTCAGTACTCAGTACTCAGTACTCAGTACTCAGTGCACAGTGCTCAGTGCTCAGTACTCAGTGCACAGTGCTCAGTGCTCAGTACTCAGTACTCAGTACTCAGTACTCGGTGCTCAGTACTCAGTACTCAGTACTCAGTACACAGTACTCAGTGCTCAGTACTCATTACTCAGTACTCAGTGCACAGTGCACAGTGAACAGTGCTCAGTTCTCAGTACTCAGTACTCAGTGCACAGTGCTCAGTGCTCAGTACTCAGTACTCAGTACTAACTACTCAGTACACAGTGCTCAGTGCTCAGTACTCAGTACTCAGTACACAGTGCTCAGTGCTCAGTACTCAGTACACAGTACTCAGTACTCAGTACACAGCGCTCAGTACTCAGTGCACAGTGCTCAGTACACAGTACTCAGTACACAGTGCTCAGTGCTCAGTGCTCAGTACTCAGTACTCAGTACACAGTACTCAGTACTCAGTACTCAGTACATAGTGCTCAGTACTCAGTACTCAGTGCACAGTGCTCAGTACACAGTACGCTGTACTCAGTACACAGTGCTCAGTACACAGTACTCAGTGCACAGTGCTCAGTGCTCAGTGCTCAGTGCTCAGTACTCAGTACTCAGTACTCAGTACTCAGTACACAGTACTCAGTACTCAGTACACAGTGCTCAGTGCTCAGTGCTCACTGCTCAGTACTCAGTACTCAGTACTCAGTACACAGAACTCAGTGCTCAGTGCTCAGTGCTCAGTACTCAGTACTCAGTACTCAGTACTCAGTACTCAGTGCACAGTGCACAGTGCTCAGTGCACAGTACTCAGTACTCAGTGCACAGTGCTCAGTGCTCAGAACTCAGTACTCAGTACTCAGTACACAGTGCTCATTGCTCAGTACTCAGTACTCAGTACTCAGTACACAGTGCTCAGTGCTCAGTACTCAGTACTCAGTACTCAGTACTCAGTACACAGTACTCAGTACTCAGTACACAGTGCTCAGTGCTCAGTACTCAGTACTCAGTACTCAGTGCACAGTGCTCAGTGCTCAGTACTCAGTACTCAGTACACAGTGCTCAGTGCTCAGTACTCAGTACTCAGTACTCAGTACTCAGTACTCAGTGCACAGTGCACAGTGCACAGTACTCAGTACTCAGTGCACAGTGCTCAGTGCACAGAACTCAGTACTCAGTACTCAGCACTTTGTACTGAGTAATGAGTACTCAGTGCACAGTGCTCAGTGCTCAGTACTCAGTACTCAGTACTCAGTACACAGTGCTCAGTGCTCAGAACTCAGTACTCAGTACTCAGTACTCAGTACATAGTACTCAGTAAACAGTGCTCAGTGCTCAGTACACATTGCTCAGTGCTCAGTACTCAGTACTCAGTACTCAGTACTCAGTACTCAGTACACAGTGCTCAGTGCTCAGTACTCAGTACACAGTACTCAGTACACAGTGCTCAGTGCTCAGTACTCAGTACTCAGTACACAGCATTCAGTGCTCAGTACTCAGTACACAGTGCTCAGTGCTCAGTGCTCAGTACTCAGTACTCAGTACACAGTACACAGTGCTCAGTGCTCAGTACTCAGTACTCAATACACATTACTCAGTACTCAGAACACAGTGCTCAATGCTCAGTACTCAGTACTCAGTACACAGTACAAAGTGATCAGTGCTCAGTACTCAGTACTCAGTACACAGTACACAGTGCTCAGTGCTCAGTACTCAGTACTCAGTACACATTACTCAGTACTCAGTACACAGTGCTCAGTGCTCAGTAGTCAGTACTCAGTACACAGTGCTCAGTACACAGTGCTCAGTACTCAGTGCTCAGTACTCAGTACTCAGTACTCAGTACACAGTACTAAGTACAAAGTGCTCAGTGCTCAGTACTAAGTACACAGTGCTCAGTACACAGTGCTCAGTGCTCAATACTCAGTACTCAGTACACAATGCTCAGTGCTCAGAACTCAGTACTCAGTACACAGTGCTCAGTGCTCAGTACACAGTGCTCAGTGCTCAGTACTCAGTACTCAGTACTCAGTACTCAGTACTCAGTACACAGTACGCAGTACACAGTGCTCAGTGCTCAGTACTCAGTACTCAGTACACAGTACACAGTGCTCAGTGCTCAGTACTCAGTACTCAGTACTCAGTACTCAGTACTCAGCATACATTACTCAGTACTCAGTACACAGTGCTCAGTGCTCAGTGCTCAGTACTCAGTACTCAGTACGCAGTGCTCAGTACACAGTGCTCAGTGCTCAGTAGTCAGTACTCTGTACTCAGTACACAGTACTCAGTACACAGTGCTCAGTGCTCAATACCCAGTACACAGTGCTCAGTACACAGTGCTCAGTGCTCAATACTCAGTACACAGTGCTCAGTGCTCAATACTCAGTACTCAGTACTCGGTGCTCAGTACTCAGTACTCAGTACTCAGTAAACAGTTCTCAGTGCTCAGTACTCAGTACTCAGTACTCAGTACTCAGTACTCAGTACTCAGTGCACAGTGCTCAGTTCTCAGTACTCAGTACTCAGTACTCAGTGCACAGTGCTCAGTGCTCAGTACTCAGTACTCAGTACTCAGTACTCAGTGCACAGTGCTCAGTGCTCAGTGCACATGACTCAGTACTCAGTACTCAGTACTAACTACTCAGTACACAGTGCTCAGTACTCAGTACTCAGTACACAGTGCTCAGTGCTCAGTACTCAGTACACAGTACTCAGTGCTCAGTACTCAGTACTCAGTACTCAGTACTCAGTACTCAGTGCACAGTGCTCAGTACGCAGTACTCAGTACTCAGTACACAGTGCTCAGTACACAGTACTCAGTACACAGTGCTCAGTGCTCAGTACTCAGTACTCAGTACACAGTACTCAGTACACAGTACGCAGTACACAGTACTCAGTACACAGCACACAATACTCAGTACACAGTACACAGTACACTGTAATGGTAGACGGTACTCAGTACACAGTACTCAGTACACAGTACTCAGTACTCAGTACACAGTACTCAGTACACAGTACTCAATACTCAGTACTCAGTACTCAGTACACAGTACACGGTAACGGTACACGGTACTCAGTACACAGTACTCAGTACTCAGTACTCAGTACTCAGTACACAGTACACGGTAACGGTACACGGTACTCAGTACACAGTACTCAGTACTCAGTACACAGTACTCAGTACACAGTGCTCAGTACACAGTGCTCAGTGTTTAGTGCTCAGTGCTCAGTGCTCAGTGCTCAGTACTCGGTACTCGGTACTCGGTACTCGGTATTCGGTACTCACTACTCAGTGCTCAGTGCTCAGTAGTCAGTAATCAGTACTCAGTACACAATGCTCAGTGCTCAGTACACAGTGCTCAGTACACAGTACACTGTGCTCAGTACTCAGTACACAGTACACAGTACTCAGTACTCAGTACTCAGTACTCAGTACGCAGTACTCAGTACACAGTGCACAGTGCTCAGTACTAAGTACCCGCTACTCAGTACACAGTGCTCAGTGCTCAGTACTCAGTACACAGTGCTCAGTGCTCAGTACTCAGTGCACAGTGCTCAGTGCTCAGTGCTCAGTATTCAGTACTCAGTACACTGTACTCAGTACTCATTACACAGTGCTCAGAGTGCAGTACTCAGTACACAGTGCTCAGTGCTCAGTACTCAGTACACAGTGCTCAGTGCTCAGTGCTCAGTACTCAGTACTCAGTACACAGTACTCAGTACTCAGTACTCAGTACTCAGTACACAGTACTCAGTACACAGTGCTCAGTACACAGTGCTCAGTACACAGTGCTCAGTACACAGTGCTCAGTGTTCAGTGCTCAGTGCTCAGTGCTCAGTGCTAAGTACTCGGTACTCGGTATTCGGTACTCACTACTCAGTGCTCAGTGCTCAGTAGTCAGTAATCAGTACTCAGTACACAATGCTCAGTGCTAAGTACACAGTACTCAGTACACAGTACACTGTGCTCAGTACTCAGTACTCAGTACGCAGTACTCAGTACACAGTGCACAGTGCTCAGTACTAAGTACCCGCTACTCAGTGCACAGTGGTCAGTACTCAGTACTCAGTGCACAGTACTCAGTACTCAGTACGCAGTACACAGTGCTCAGTGCTCAGTACACAGTAATCAGTAAACAGTGCTCAGTGCTCAGTACTCAGTACACAGTGCTCAGTGCTCCGTGCTCTGCACTGTGTACTGAGGACTGAGTACTCAGTGCTCAGTACTCAGTACTCAGTACACAGAGATCAGTGCTCAGTACACAGTACTCAGTACATAGTACACGGTACACGGTACTCAGCACACAGTACTCACTACTCAGTACACAGTGCTCAGTACTCAGTACACAGTACACTCTACTGACTAATCAATACAAAGAGCTCAGTACTCAGTACTCAGTACACAGTACTCAGTACACAGTGCTCCGTGGTCAGTACTCAGTACACAGTGCTCAGTGCTCAGTACTCAGTACTCAGTACTCAGTACTCAGTAAACAGTGCGCAGTGCTCAGTACTCAGTACTCAGTACTCAGTACACAGTGCTCAGTGCTCAGTACTCAGTACTCAGTACACAGTACTCAGTACTCAGTGCTCAGTGCTCAGTACTCAGTAGTCAGTGCACAGTGCACAGTGCTCAGTGCACAGTACTCAGTTCTCAATGCACAGTGCTCAGTGCTCAGTACTCAGTACTCAGTACACAGTGCTCAGTGCTCAGTACTCAGTACTCAGTACTCACTACTCAGTACACAGTGCTCAGTGCTCAGCACTCAGTACTCAGGACACAGTACGCTGTACTCAGTACACAGTGCTCAGTACTCAGTGCACAGTGCTCAGTGCTCAGTGCTCAGTACTCAGTACACAGTGCTCAGTGCTCAGTACTCAGAACTCAGTACTCACTACTCAGTACACAATGCTCAGTACTCAGTACTCAGTACACAGTGCTCAGTGCTCAGTACACAGTACACAGTACTCAGTACTCAGTACTCAGTACTCAGTACTCAGTACTCAGTACTCAGTACTCAGTACTCAGTACTCAGTACACAGTGCTCAGTGCTCAGTACTCAGTACTCAGTACTGAGCACTGAGCACTGTGCACTGAAAACTGAGTACTGTGCACTGAGCACTGTGCACTGTGCACTGACTACTGAGTACTGAGCACTGAGCACTGAGTACTGAGTACTGAGCACTGAGCACTGAGCACTGAGCACTGTGTACTGAGTACTGAGTACTGAGCACTGAGCACTGAGCACTGTGTACTGAGCACTGAGCACTGAGCACTGAGCACTGTGCACTGTGCACTGACTACTGAGTACTGAGCACTGAGTACTGAGTACTGAGTACTGAGTACTGAGCACTGAGCACTGAGCACTGAGCACTGTGTACTGAGTACTGAGTACTGAGCACTGAGCACTGAGCACTGAGCACTGTGCACTGAAAACTGAGTACTGTGCACTGAGCACTGTGCACTGTGCACTGACTACTGAGTACTGAGCACTGAGCACTGAGTACTGAGTACTGAGCACTGAGCACTGAGCACTGAGCACTGTGTACTGAGTACTGAGTACTGAGCACTGAGCACTGAGCACTGTGTACTGAGTACTGAGCACTGAGCACTGAGCACTGTGCACTGTGCACTGACTACTGAGTACTGAGCACTGAGCACTGAGTACTGAGTACTGTGTACTGAGTACTGAGTACTGAGCACTGAGCACTGAGCACTGTGTACTGAGTACTGAGTACTGAGTACTGAGCACTGAGCACTGTGTACTGAGTACTGAGCACTGAGCACTGTGCACTCAGTACACAGTGCTCAGTGCTCAGTACTCAGTACTCAGTACTCAGTACTCAGTCCTCACTACTCAGTACACAGTGCTCAGTGCTCAGTACTCAGTACTCAGTACTCAGTACTCAGTGCACAGTGCTCAGTGCTCAGTACTCAGTACACAGTGCTCAGTGCTCAGTGCTCAGTACTCAGTACTCAGTGCTCACTACTCAGTACACAGTGCTCAGTGCTCAGTACTCAGTACTCAGTACACAGTACGCTGTACTCAGTACACAGTGCTCAGTGCTCAGTACTCAGTGCACAGTGCTCAGTGCTCAGTACTCAGTTCACAGTGCTCAGTACTCAGTACTCAGTACTCAGTACACAGTGCTCAGTGCTCTGTACTCAGTACACAGTACTCAGTACTCAGTACACAGTACACAGTGCTCAGTGCTCTGTACTCAGTACACAGTACTCAGTACTCAGTACTCAGTACACAGTGCTCAGTGCTCAGTACTCAGTACACAGTGCTCAGTGCTCAGTACTCAGTACTCAGTACACAGTACACAGTGCTCAGTACTCAGTACTCAGTACACATTACTCAGTACTCAGTACACAGTGCTCAGTACTCAGTACTCAGTACACAGTGCTCAGTGCTCAGTACTCAGTACTCAGTACTCAGTACATAGTTCTCAGTGCTCAGTACTCAGTACACAGTACTTAGTACTCAGTACTCAGTACTCAGTACACAGTGCTCAGTGCTCAGTACTCAGTGCTCAGTACTCAGTACTCAGTGCACAGTGCACAGTGCTCAATGCTCAGTACTCAGTACTCAGTACTCAGTACTCAGTACACAGTACTCAGGACTCAGTACTCAGTACTCAGTACTCAGTACACAGTGCGCAGTGCTCAGTACTCAGTACACAGTACTCAGTACACAGTGATCAGTGCTCAGTACTCAGTACTCAGTACACAGTGCACAGTGCTCAGTACTAAGAACCACTACACAGTACACAGTGTCCAGTGCTCAGAACTCAGGACACAGTAAACAGAATTCAGTACACAGTGCTCAGTACACAGTACACAGTGCTCAGTGCTCAGTGCTCAGCACTCAGTACACAGTACTCGGTACTCATTACACAATACTCAGTACAAGGTACACGGTACTCAGTACACAGTGCTCAGTACTCAGTACACAGTACTCAGTACACATTGCTCAGTGCTCAGTACCCAGTACTCAGTACACAGTGCTCAGTGCTCAGTGCTCAGTACTCAGTACACAATAATTACTATTCACTACTCAGTACACTGTACTCAGAACTCAGTACACAGTGCTCAGTAAACAGTACTCACTACTCAGTACACAATACTCAGTACAAGGTACACGGTACTCAGTACACAGTACTCAGTACTCAGTACACAGTACTCAGTACTCAGTACACAGTACAAAGCATACAGTACTCAGTACACAGTACTCAGTTCTCAGCACACAGTTCTCAGTACACAGCGCTCTCTACTCAATACTCAGTACACAGTGCTCAGTACTCTGTGCTCAATAATCAGTACTCAGTACACAGTGCCCTCTACTCACTACTCAGTACACAGTGCTCAGTGCTCAGTACTCAGTACTCAGTACACAGTACTCAGTACTCAGTACTCATTACACAGTGCTCAGAGCTCATTACTCAGTACCCAGTACACGGTGCTCAGTGCTCAGTACTCAGTACAGTGCTCAGTGATCAGTGCGCAGTACTCAGTACTCAGTACACAGTGCTCAGTACACAGTACACGGTACTCAGTACACAGTACTCAGTACACAGTACTCAGTACACAGCACACAATACTCAGTACACAGTACACAGTACACGGTAACGGTAGACGGTACTCAGTACACAGTACTCAGTACTCAGTACACAGTACTCAGTACACAGTACTCAGTACACAGTACTCAGTACTCAGTACTCAGTACACAGTACACGGTAACGGTACACGGTACTCAGTAAACAGTACTCAGTACTCAGTACACAGTACTCAGTACACAGTACTCAGTACACAGTGCTCAGTACACAGTGCTCAGTGTTCAGTGCTCAGTGCTCAGTGCTCAGTGCTCAGTACTCGGTACTCACTACTCAGTGCTCAGTGCTCAGTAGTCAGTAATCAGTACTCAGTACACAATGCTCAGTGCTCAGTACACAGTACACTGTGCTCAGCACTCAGTACTCAGTACTCAGTACTCAGTACGCAGTACGCAGGACACAGTGCACAGTGCTCAGTACTAAGTACCCGCTACTCAGTACACAGTGCTCAGTGCTCTGTACTCAGTACACAGTGCTCAGTGCTCAGTGCTCAGTATTCAGTACTCAGTACACTGTACTCAGTACTCATTACACAGTGCTCAGAGCGCAGTACTCAGTACACAGTGCTCAGTGCTCAGTGCTCAGTACTCAGTACACAGTGCTCACTGCTCAGTGCTCAGTACTCAGTAATCAGTACACAGTGCACAGTGGTCAGTACTCAGTACTCAGTGCACAGTACTCAGTACTCAGTACTCAGTACACAGTGCTCAGTGCTCAGTACACAGTACTCAGTACACAGTGCTCAGTGCTCAGTACTCAGTACACAATGCTCAGTGCTCAGTGCTCAGTACTCAGTCCTCAGTACACAGTGCACAGTGCTCAGTACTCAGTACTCAGTACACAGAGATCAGTGCTCAGTACACAGTACTCAGGACACAGTACTCAGTACACAGTACACAGTACTCAGTACATAGTACACGGTACACGGTACTCAGCACACAGTACTCAGTACTCAGTACTCAGCACACAGTACTCACTACTCATTACACAGTGCTCAGTACTCAGTACACAGTACACTCTACTGACTAATCAATACAAAGAGCTCAGTACTAAGTACTCAGTACACAGTGCTCCGTGGTCAGTACTCAGTACACAGTGCTCAGTGCTCAGTACTCAGTACACAGTACTCAGTAAACAGTGCGCAGTGCTCAGTACTCAGTACTCAGTACACAGTGCTCAGTGCTCAGTACTCAGTAAACAGTGCGCAGTGCTCAGTACTCAGTACTCAGTACACAGTGCTCAGTGCTCAGTACTCAGTAAACAGTGCGCAGTGCTCAGTACTCAGTACTCAGTACTCAGTACAAAGTGCGCAGTGCTCAGTACTCAGTACTCAGTACTCAGTACACAGTGCTCAGTGCTCAGTACTCAGTACTCAGTACACAGTGCTCAGTGCTCAGTACTCAGTACTCAGTACACATTACTCGGTACTCAGTACACAGTGCTCATTGCTCAGTACTCAGTACACAGTGTTCAGTACACAGTGCTCAGTGCTCAGTACTCAGTACTCAGTACTCAGTACACAGTGCTCAGTTCTCAGAACTCAGTACTCAGTACACAGTGCTCAGTGCTCAGTACTCAGTACACAGTGCTCAGTGCTCAGTTCTCAGTACTCAGCACACAGTACTCAGTACACAGTGATCAGTGCGCAGTACTCAGTACACAGTACACAGTGCTCAGTACACAGTACACGGTACTCAGTACACAGTACTCAGTACACAGTACTCAGTACACAGCACACAATACTCAGTACACAGTACACAGTACATGGTAACGGTAGACGGTACTCAGTACACAGTACTCAGTACTCAGTACACAGTACTCAGTACACAGTGCTCAGTACTCAGTACACAGTACTCAGTACACAGTGCTCAGTGCTCAGTACTCAGTACTCAGTACACAGTACTCAGTACTCAGTACTCATTACACAGTGCTCAGAGCTCATTACTCAGTACCCAGTGCACGGTGCTCAGTGCTCAGTACTCAGTACAGTGCTCAGTGATCAGTGCGCAGTACTCAGTACTCAGTACACAGTGCTCAGTACACAGTACACGGTACTCAGTACACAGTACTCAGTACACAGTACTCAGTACACAGCACACAATACTCAGTACACAGTACACAGTACACGGTAACGGTAGACGGTACTCAGTACACAGTACTCAGTACTCAGTACACAGTACTCAGTACACAGTACTCAGTACTCAGTACTCAGTACTCAGTACACAGTACACGGTAACGGTACACGGTACTCAGTAAACAGTACTCAGTACTCAGTACACAGTACTCAGTACACAGTACTCAGTACACAGTGCTCAGTACACAGTGCTCAGTGTTCAGTGCTCAGTGCTCAGTGCTCAGTGCTCAGTACTCAGTACTCGGTATTCGGTACTCACTACTCAGTGCTCAGTGCTCAGTAGTCAGTAATCAGTACTCAGTACACAATGCTCAGTGCTCAGTACACAGTACACTGTGCTCAGCACTCAGTACTCAGTACTCAGTACTCAGTACGCAGTACGCAGGACACAGTGCACAGTGCTCAGTACTAAGTACCCGCTACTCAGTACACAGTGCTCAGTGCTCTGTACTCAGTACACAGTGCTCAGTGCTCAGTGCTCAGTATTCAGTACTCAGTACACTGTACTCAGTACTCATTACACAGTGCTCAGAGCGCAGTACTCAGTACACAGTGCTCAGTGCTCAGTGCTCAGTACTCAGTACACAGTGCTCAGTGCTCAGTACTCAGTAATCAGTACACAGTGCACAGTGGTCAGTACTCAGTACTCAGTGCACAGTACTCAGTACTCAGTACTCAGTACACAGTGCTCAGTGCTCAGTACACAGTACTCAGTACACAGTGCTCAGTGCTCAGTGCTCAGTACACAATGCTCAGTGCTCAGTGCTCAGTACTCAGTCCTCAGTACACAGTGCACAGTGCTCAGTACTCAGTACTCAGTACACAGAGATCAGTGCTCAGTACACAGTACTCAGTACACAGTACTCAGTACACAGTACACAGTACTCAGTACATAGTACACGGTACACGGTACTCAGCACACAGTACTCAGTACTCAGTACTCAGCACACAGTACTCACTACTCATTACACAGTGCTCAGTACTCAGTACACAGTACACTCTACTGACTAATCAATACAAAGAGCTCAGTAATAAGTACTCAGTACACAGTGCTCCGTGGTCAGTACTCAGTACACAGTGCTCAGTGCTCAGTACTCAGTACACAGTACTCAGTAAACAGTGCGCAGTGCTCAGTACTCAGTACTCAGTACACAGTACTCAGTACACAGTACTCAGTACACAGTGCTCAGTACACAGTGCTCAGTGTTCAGTGCTCAGTGCTCAGTGCTCAGTGCTCAGTACTCGGTACTCGGTATTCGGTACTCACTACTCAGTGCTCAGTGCTCAGTAGTCAGTAATCAGTACTCAGTACACAATGCTCAGTGCTCAGTACACAGTACACTGTGCTCAGCACTCAGTACTCAGTACTCAGTACTCAGTACGCAGTACGCAGGACACAGTGCACAGTGCTCAGTACTAAGTACCCGCTACTCAGTACACAGTGCTCAGTGCTCTGTACTCAGTACACAGTGCTCAGTGCTCAGTGCTCAGTATTCAGTACTCAGTACACTGTACTCAGTACTCATTACACAGTGCTCAGAGCGCAGTACTCAGTACACAGTGCTCAGTGCTCAGTGCTCAGTACTCAGTACACAGTGCTCACTGCTCAGTGCTCAGTACTCAGTAATCAGTACACAGTGCACAGTGGTCAGTACTCAGTACTCAGTGCACAGTACTCAGTACTCAGTACTCAGTACACAGTGCTCAGTGCTCAGTACACAGTACTCAGTACACAGTGCTCAGTGCTCAGTACTCAGTACACAATGCTCAGTGCTCAGTGCTCAGTACTCAGTACTCAGTCCTCAGTACACAGTGCACAGTGCTCAGTACTCAGTACTCAGTACACAGAGATCAGTGCTCAGTACACAGTACTCAGTACACAGTACTCAGTACACAGTACACAGTACTCAGTACATAGTACACGGTACACGGTACTCAGCACACAGTACTCAGTACTCAGTACTCAGCACACAGTACTCACTACTCATTACACAGTGCTCAGTACTCAGTACACAGTACACTCTACTGACTAATCAATACAAAGAGCTCAGTACTCAGTACTCAGTACACAGTGCTCCGTGGTCAGTACTCAGTACACAGTGCTCAGTGCTCAGTACTCAGTACACAGTACTCAGTAAACAGTGCGCAGTGCTCAGTACTCAGTACTCAGTACACAGTGCTCAGTGCTCAGTACTCAGTAAACAGTGCGCAGTGCTCAGTACTCAGTACTCAGTACACAGTGCTCAGTGCTCAGTACTCAGTAAACAGTGCGCAGTGCTCAGTACTCAGTACTCAGTACACAGTGCTCAGTGCTCAGTACTCAGTAAACAGTGCGCAGTGCTCAGTACTCAGTACTCAGTACTCAGTACAAAGTGCGCAGTGCTCAGTACTCAGTACTCAGTACACAGTGCTCAGTGCTCAGTACTCAGTACTCAGTACACAGTGCTCAGTGCTCAGTACTCAGTACTCAGTACACATTACTCGGTACTCAGTACACAGTGCTCATTGCTCAGTACTCAGTACACAGTGCTCAGTACACAGTGCTCAGTGCTCAGTACTCAGTACTCAGTACTCAGTACACAGTGCTCAGTTCTCAGAACTCAGTACTCAGTACACAGTGCTCAGTGCTCAGTACTCAGTACACAGTGCTCAGTGCTCAGTTCTCAGTACTCAGCACACAGTACTCAGTACACAGTGATCAGTGCGCAGTACTCAGTACACAGTACACAGTGCTCAGTACACAGTACACGGTACTCAGTACACAGTACTCAGTACACAGTACTCAGTACACAGCACACAATACTCAGTACACAGTACACAGTACATGGTAACGGTAGACGGTACTCAGTACACAGTACTCAGTACTCAGTACACAGTACTCAGTACACAGTGCTCAGTACTCAGTACACAGTACTCAGTACACAGTGCTCAGTGCTCAGTACTCAGTACTCAGTACACAGTACTCAGTACTCAGTACTCATTACACAGTGCTCAGAGCTCATTACTCAGTACCCAGTACACGGTGCTCAGTACTGTGTACTGAGTGCACAGTGCTCAGTGCTCAGTACTCAGTACACAGTGCTCAGTGCTCAGTACTCAGTACTCAGTACTCAGTACTCAGTACACAGTGCTCAGTGCTCAGTGCTCAGTACTCAGTACTCAGTACACAGTACTCAGTACTCAGTACTCAGTGCTCAGTGCTCAGTACTCAGTAGTCAGTGCACAGTGCACAGTGCTCAGTGCTCAGTGCTCAGTACTCAGTACACAGTGCTCAGTGCTCAGTGCTCAGTACTCAGTACTCAGTACACAGTGCTCAGTGCTCAGTGCTCAGTACTCAGTACTCAGTGCTCAGTGCTCAGTACTCAGTAGTCAGTGCACAGTGCACAGTGCTCAGTGCACAGTACTCAGTTTTCAGTGCACAGTGCTCAGTGCTCAGTGCTCAGTGCTCAGTACTCAGTACTCAGTACACAGTACTCAGTACTCAGTGCTCACTACTCAGTACACAGTGCTCAGTGCTCAGTACTCAGTACTCAGTACTCAGTGCTCAGTACTCAGTACACAGTGCTCAGTGCTCAGTACTCAGTGCACAGTGCTCAGTGCTCAGTACTCAGTACACAGTGCTCAGTACTCAGTACTCAGTACTCAGTACTCAGTACACAGTGCTCAGTGCTCTGTACTCAGTACACAGTACTCAGTACTCAGTACACAGTACACAGTGCTCAGTGCTCTGTACTCAGTACACAGTACTCAGTACTCAGTACTCAGTACACAGTGCTCAGTGCTCAGTACTCAGTACTCAGTACACAGTGCTCAGTACTCAGTACTCAGTACACAGTACACAGTGCTCAGTACTCAGTACTCAGTACACATTACTCAGTACTCAGTACACAGTGCTCAGTACTCAGTACTCAGTACACAGTGCTCAGTGCTCAGTACTCAGTACTCAGTACATAGTTCTCAGTGCTCAGTACTCAGTACACAGTACTTAGTACTCAGTACTCAGTACTCAGTACACAGTGCTCAGTGCTCAGTGCTCAGTACTCAGTGCTCAGTACTCAGTACTCAGTGCACAGTGCACAGTGCTCAATGCTCAGTACTCAGTACTCAGTACTCAGTACTCAGTACACAGTACTCAGGACTCAGTACTCAGTACTCAGTACTCAGTACACAGTGCGCAGTGCTCAGTACTCAGTACACAGTACTCAGTACACAGTGATCAGTGCTCAGTACTCAGTACTCAGTACACAGTGCACAGTGCTCAGTACTAAGAACCACTACACAGTACACAGTGTCCAGTGCTCAGAACTCAGGACACAGTAAACAGAATTCAGTACACAGTGCTCAGTACACAGTACACAGTGCTCAGTGCTCAGTGCTCAGCACTCAGTACACAGTACTCGGTACTCATTACACAATACTCAGTACAAGGTACACGGTACTCAGTACACAGTGCTCAGTACTCAGTACACAGTACTCAGTACACATTGCTCAGTGCTCAGTACCCAGTACTCAGTACACAGTGCTCAGTGCTCAGTGCTCAGTACTCAGTACACAATAATTACTATTCACTACTCAGTACACTGTACTCAGAACTCAGTACACAGTGCTCAGTAAACAGTACTCACTACTCAGTACACAATACTCAGTACAAGGTACACGGTACTCAGTACACAGTACTCAGTACTCAGTACACAGTACTCAGTGCTCAGTACTCAGTGCACAGTGCTCAGTGCTCAGTACTCAGTACACAGTGCTCAGTACTCAGTATACAGTTTTCAGTACTCAGTACACAGTGCTCAGTGCTCAGTACTCAGTACTCAGTACACAGTACACAGTGCTCAGTACTCAGTACTCAGTACACATTACTCAGTACTCAGTACACAGTGCTCAGTACTCAGTACTCAGTACACAGTGCTCAGTGCTCAGTACTCAGTACTCAGTACTCAGTACATAGTTCTCAGTGCTCAGTACTCAGTACACAGTACTTAGTACTCAGTACTCAGTACTCAGTACACAGTGCTCAGTGCTCAGTACTCAGTGCTCAGTACTCAGTACTCAGTGCACAGTGCACAGTGCTCAATGCTCAGTACTCAGTACTCAGTACTCAGTACTCAGTACACAGTACTCAGGACTCAGTACTCAGTACTCAGTACTCAGTACACAGTGCGCAGTGCTCAGTACTCAGTACACAGTACTCAGTACACAGTGATCAGTGCTCAGTACTCAGTACTCAGTACACAGTGCACAGTGCTCAGTACTAAGAACCACTACACAGTACACAGTGTCCAGTGCTCAGAACTCAGGACACAGTAAACAGAATTCAGTACACAGTGCTCAGTACACAGTACACAGTGCTCAGTGCTCAGTGCTCAGCACTCAGTACACAGTACTCGGTACTCATTACACAATACTCAGTACAAGGTACACGGTACTCAGTACACAGTGCTCAGTACTCAGTACACAGTACTCAGTACACATTGCTCAGTGCTCAGTACCCAGTACTCAGTACACAGTGCTCAGTGCTCAGTGCTCAGTACTCAGTACACAATAATTACTATTCACTACTCAGTACACTGTACTCAGAACTCAGTACACAGTGCTCAGTAAACAGTACTCACTACTCAGTACACAATACTCAGTACAAGGTACACGGTACTCAGTACACAGTACTCAGTACTCAGTACACAGTACTCAGTGCTCAGTACTCAGTGCACAGTGCTCAGTGCTCAGTACTCAGTACACAGTGCTCAGTACTCAGTACTCAGTACTCAGTACTCAGTACACAGTGCTCAGTGCTCTGTACTCAGTACACAGTACTCAGTACTCAGTACACAGTACACAGTGCTCAGTGCTCTGTACTCAGTACACAGTACTCAGTACTCAGTACTCAGTACACAGTGCTCAGTGCTCAGTACTCAGTACTCAGTACACAGTGCTCAGTACTCAGTACTCAGTACACAGTACACAGTGCTCAGTACTCAGTACTCAGTACACATTACTCAGTACTCAGTACACAGTGCTCAGTACTCAGTACTCAGTACACAGTGCTCAGTGCTCAGTACTCAGTACTCAGTACATAGTTCTCAGTGCTCAGTACTCAGTACACAGTACACAGTACTTAGTACTCAGTACTCAGTACACAGTGCTCAGTGCTCAGTACTCAGTGCTCAGTACTCAGTACTCAGTGCACAGTGCACAGTGCTCAATGCTCAGTACTCAGTACTCAGTACTCAGTACTCAGTACACAGTACTCAGGACTCAGTACTCAGTACTCAGTACTCAGTACACAGTGCGCAGTGCTCAGTACTCAGTACACAGTACTCAGTACACAGTGATCAGTGCTCAGTACTCAGTACTCAGTACACAGTGCACAGTGCTCAGTACTAAGAACCACTACACAGTACACAGTGTCCAGTGCTCAGAACTCAGGACACAGTAAACAGAATTCAGTACACAGTGCTCAGTACACAGTACACAGTGCTCAGTGCTCAGTGCTCAGCACTCAGTACACAGTACTCGGTACTCATTACACAATACTCAGTACAAGGTACACGGTACTCAGTACACAGTGCTCAGTACTCAGTACACAGTACTCAGTACACATTGCTCAGTGCTCAGTACCCAGTACTCAGTACACAGTGCTCAGTGCTCAGTGCTCAGTACTCAGTACACAATAATTACTATTCACTACTCAGTACACTGTACTCAGAACTCAGTACACAGTGCTCAGTAAACAGTACTCACTACTCAGTACACAATACTCAGTACAAGGTACACGGTACTCAGTACACAGTACTCAGTACTCAGTACACAGTACTCAGTACTCAGTACACAGTACAAAGCATACAGTACTCAGTACACAGTACTCAGTTCTCAGCACACAGTTCTCAGTACACAGCGCTCTCTACTCAATACTCAGTACACAGTGCTCAGTACTCTGTGCTCAATAATCAGTACTCAGTACACAGTGCCCTCTACTCACTACTCAGTACACAGTGCTCAGTGCTCAGTACTCAGTACTCAGTACACAGTACTCAGTACTCAGTACTCATTACACAGTGCTCAGAGCTCATTACTCAGTACCCAGTACACGGTGCTCAGTGCTCAGTACTCAGTACAGTGCTCAGTGATCAGTGCGCAGTACTCAGTACTCAGTACACAGTGCTCAGTACACAGTACACGGTACTCAGTACACAGTACTCAGTACACAGTACTCAGTACACAGCACACAATACTCAGTACACAGTACACAGTACACGGTAACGGTAGACGGTACTCAGTACACAGTACTCAGTACTCAGTACACAGTACTCAGTACACAGTACTCAGTACACAGTACTCAGTACTCAGTACTCAGTACACAGTACACGGTAACGGTACACGGTACTCAGTAAACAGTACTCAGTACTCAGTACACAGTACTCAGTACACAGTACTCAGTACACAGTGCTCAGTACACAGTGCTCAGTGTTCAGTGCTCAGTGCTCAGTGCTCAGTGCTCAGTACTCGGTACTCGGTATTCGGTACTCACTACTCAGTGCTCAGTGCTCAGTAGTCAGTAATCAGTACTCAGTACACAATGCTCAGTGCTCAGTACACAGTACACTGTGCTCAGCACTCAGTACTCAGTACTCAGTACTCAGTACGCAGTACGCAGGACACAGTGCACAGTGCTCAGTACTAAGTACCCGCTACTCAGTACACAGTGCTCAGTGCTCTGTACTCAGTACACAGTGCTCAGTGCTCAGTGCTCAGTATTCAGTACTCAGTACACTGTACTCAGTACTCATTACACAGTGCTCAGAGCGCAGTACTCAGTACACAGTGCTCAGTGCTCAGTACTCAGTACACAGTGCTCACTGCTCAGTGCTCAGTACTCAGTAATCAGTACACAGTGCACAGTGGTCAGTACTCAGTACTCAGTGCACAGTACTCAGTACTCAGTACTCAGTACACAGTGCTCAGTGCTCAGTACACAGTACTCAGTACACAGTGCTCAGTGCTCAGTACTCAGTACACAATGCTCAGTGCTCAGTGCTCAGTACTCAGTCCTCAGTACACAGTGCACAGTGCTCAGTACTCAGTACTCAGTACACAGAGATCAGTGCTCAGTACACAGTACTCAGGACACAGTACTCAGTACACAGTACACAGTACTCAGTACATAGTACACGGTACACGGGACTCAGCACACAGTACTCAGTACTCAGTACTCAGCACACAGTACTCACTACTCATTACACAGTGCTCAGTACTCAGTACACAGTACACTCTACTGACTAATCAATACAAAGAGCTCAGTACTAAGTACTCAGTACACAGTGCTCCGTGGTCAGTACTCAGTACACAGTGCTCAGTGCTCAGTACTCAGTACACAGTACTCAGTAAACAGTGCGCAGTGCTCAGTACTCAGTACTCAGTACACAGTGCTCAGTGCTCAGTACTCAGTAAACAGTGCGCAGTGCTCAGTACTCAGTACTCAGTACACAGTGCTCAGTGCTCAGTACTCAGTAAACAGTGCGCAGTGCTCAGTACTCAGTACTCAGTACTCAGTACAAAGTGCGCAGTGCTCAGTACTCAGTACTCAGTACTCAGTACACAGTGCTCAGTGCTCAGTACTCAGTACTCAGTACACAGTGCTCAGTGCTCAGTACTCAGTACTCAGTACACATTACTCGGTACTCAGTACACAGTGCTCATTGCTCAGTACTCAGTACACAGTGTTCAGTACACAGTGCTCAGTGCTCAGTACTCAGTACTCAGTACTCAGTACACAGTGCTCAGTTCTCAGAACTCAGTACTCAGTACACAGTGCTCAGTGCTCAGTACTCAGTACACAGTGCTCAGTGCTCAGTTCTCAGTACTCAGCACACAGTACTCAGTACACAGTGATCAGTGCGCAGTACTCAGTACACAGTACACAGTGCTCAGTACACAGTACACGGTACTCAGTACACAGTACTCAGTACACAGCACACAATACTCAGTACACAGTACACAGTACATGGTAACGGTAGACGGTACTCAGTACACAGTACTCAGTACACAGTACTCAGTACACAGTGCTCAGTACTCAGTACACAGTACTCAGTACACAGTGCTCAGTGCTCAGTACTCAGTACTCAGTACACAGTACTCAGTACTCAGTACTCATTACACAGTGCTCAGAGCTCATTACTCAGTACCCAGTACACGGTGCTCAGTGCTCAGTACTCAGTACAGTGCTCAGTGATCAGTGCGCAGTACTCAGTACACAGCACACAATACTCAGTACACAGTACACAGTACACGGTAACGGTAGACGGTACTCAGTACACAGTACTCAGTACTCAGTACACAGTACTCAGTACTCAGTACTCAGTACTCAGTACTCAGTACACAGTACACGGTAACGGTACACGGTACTCAGTAAACAGTACTCAGTACTCAGTACACAGTACTCAGTACACAGTACTCAGTACACAGTACTCAGTACACAGTGCTCAGTACACAGTGCTCAGTGTTCAGTGCTCAGTGCTCAGTGCTCAGTGCTCAGTACTCGCTACTCGGTATTCGGTACTCACTACTCAGTGCTCAGTGCTCAGTAGTCAGTAATCAGTACTCAGTACACAATGCTCAGTGCTCAGTACACAGTACACTGTGCTCAGCACTCAGTACTCAGTACTCAGTACTCAGTACGCAGTACGCAGGACACAGTGCACAGTGCACAGTGCTCAGTACTAAGTACCCGCTACTCAGTACACAGTGCTCAGTGCTCTGTACTCAGTACACAGTGCTCAGTGCTCAGTGCTCAGTATTCAGTACTCAGTACACTGTACTCAGTACTCATTACACAGTGCTCAGAGCGCAGTACTCAGTACACAGTGCTCAGTGCTCAGTGCTCAGTACTCAGTACACAGTGCTCAGTGCTCAGTACTCAGTAATCAGTACACAGTGCACAGTGGTCAGTACTCAGTACTCAGTGCACAGTACTCAGTACTCAGTACTCAGTACACAGTGCTCAGTGCTCAGTACACAGTACTCAGTACACAGTGCTCAGTGCTCAGTGCTCAGTACTCAGTACACAATGCTCAGTGCTCAGTGCTCAGTACTCAGTCCTCAGTACACAGTGCACAGTGCTCAGTACTCAGTACTCAGTACTCAGTACACAGAGATCAGTGCTCAGTACACAGTACTCAGTACACAGTACTCAGTACACAGTACACAGTACTCAGTACTCAGTACATAGTACACGGTACACGGTACTCAGCACACAGTACTCAGTACTCAGTACTCAGCACACAGTACTCACTACTCATTACACAGTGCTCAGTACTCAGTACACAGTACACTCTACTGACTAATCAATACAAAGAGCTCAGTAATAAGTACTCAGTACACAGTGCTCCGTGGTCAGTACTCAGTACACAGTGCTCAGTGCTCAGTACTCAGTACACAGTACTCAGTAAACAGTGCGCAGTGCTCAGTACTCAGTACTCAGTACACAGTACTCAGTACACAGTACTCAGTACACAGTGCTCAGTACACAGTGCTCAGTGTTCAGTGCTCAGTGCTCAGTGCTCAGTGCTCAGTACTCGGTACTCGGTATTCGGTACTCACTACTCAGTGCTCAGTGCTCAGTAGTCAGTAATCAGTACTCAGTACACAATGCTCAGTGCTCAGTACACAGTACACTGTGCTCAGCACTCAGTACTCAGTACTCAGTACGCAGTACGCAGGACACAGTGCACAGTGCTCAGTACTAAGTACCCGCTACTCAGTACACAGTGCTCAGTGCTCTGTACTCAGTACACAGTGCTCAGTGCTCAGTATTCAGTACTCAGTACACTGTACTCAGTACTCATTACACAGTGCTCAGAGCGCAGTACTCAGTACACAGTGCTCAGTGCTCAGTGCTCAGTACTCAGTACACAGTGCTCACTGCTCAGTGCTCAGTACTCAGTAATCAGTACACAGTGCACAGTGGTCAGTACTCAGTACTCAGTGCACAGTACTCAGTACTCAGTACTCAGTACACAGTGCTCAGTGCTCAGTACACAGTACTCAGTACACAGTGCTCAGTGCTCAGTACTCAGTACACAATGCTCAGTGCTCAGTGCTCAGTACTCAGTACTCAGTCCTCAGTACACAGTGCACAGTGCTCAGTACTCAGTACTCAGTACACAGAGATCAGTGCTCAGTACACAGTACTCAGTACACAGTACTCAGTACACAGTACACAGTACTCAGTACATAGTACACGGTACACGGTACTCAGCACACAGTACTCAGTACTCAGTACTCAGCACACAGTACTCACTACTCATTACACAGTGCTCAATACTCAGTACACAGTACACTCTACTGACTAATCAATACAAAGAGCTCAGTACTAAGTACTCAGTACACAGTGCTCCGTGGTCAGTACTCAGTACACAGTGCTCAGTGCTCAGTACTCAGTACACAGTACTCAGTAAACAGTGCGCAGTGCTCAGTACTCAGTACTCAGTACACAGTGCTCAGTGCTCAGTACTCAGTAAACAGTGCGCAGTGCTCAGTACTCAGTACTCAGTACACAGTGCTCAGTGCTCAGTACTCAGTAAACAGTGCGCAGTGCTCAGTACTCAGTACTCAGTACTCAGTACAAAGTGCGCAGTGCTCAGTACTCAGTACTCAGTACTCAGTACACAGTGCTCAGTGCTCAGTACTCAGTACTCAGTACACAGTGCTCAGTGCTCAGTACTCAGTACTCAGTACACATTACTCGGTACTCAGTACACAGTGCTCATTGCTCAGTACTCAGTACACAGTGCTCAGTACACAGTGCTCAGTGCTCAGTACTCAGTACTCAGTACTCAGTACACAGTGCTCAGTTCTCAGAACTCAGTACTCAGTACACAGTGCTCAGTGCTCAGTACTCAGTACACAGTGCTCAGTGCTCAGTTCTCAGTACTCAGCACACAGTACTCAGTACACAGTGATCAGTGCGCAGTACTCAGTACACAGTACACAGTGCTCAGTACACAGTACACGGTACTCAGTACACAGTACTCAGTACACAGTACTCAGTACACAGCACACAATACTCAGTACACAGTACACAGTACATGGTAACGGTAGACGGTACTCAGTACACAGTACTCAGTACTCAGTACACAGTACTCAGTACACAGTGCTCAGTACTCAGTACACAGTACTCAGTACACAGTGCTCAGTGCTCAGTACTCAGTACTCAGTACACAGTACTCAGTACTCAGTACTCATTACACAGTGCTCAGAGCTCATTACTCAGTACCCAGTACACGGTGCTCAGTGCTCAGTACTCAGTACAGTGCTCAGTGATCAGTGCGCAGTACTCAGTACTCAGTACACAGTGCTCAGTACACAGTACACGGTACTCAGTACACAGTACTCAGTACACAGTACTCAGTACACAGCACACAATACTCAGTACACAGTACACAGTACACGGTAACGGTAGACGGTACTCAGTACACAGTACTCAGTACTCAGTACACAGTACTCAGTACACAGTACACAGTACTCAGTACTCAGTACTCAGTACTCAGTACACAGTACACGGTAACGGTACACGGTACTCAGTAAACAGTACTCAGTACTCAGTACACAGTACTCAGTACACAGTACTCAGTACACAGTGCTCAGTACACAGTGCTCAGTGTTCAGTGCTCAGTGCTCAGTGCTCAGTGCTCAGTACTCGGTACTCGGTATTCGGTACTTACTACTCAGAGCTCAGTAGTCAGTAATCAGTACTCAGTACACAATGCTCAGTGCTCAGTACACAGTACACTGTGCTCAGCACTCAGTACTCAGTACTCAGTACTCAGTACGCAGTACGCAGGACACAGTGCACAGTGCTCAGTACTAAGTACCCGCTACTCAGTACACAGTGCTCAGTGCTCTGTACTCAGTACACAGTGCTCAGTGCTCAGTGCTCAGTATTCAGTACTCAGTACACTGTACTCAGTACTCATTACACAGTGCTCAGAGCGCAGTACTCAGTACACAGTGCTCAGTGCTCAGTGCTCAGTACTCAGTACACAGTGCTCAGTGCTCAGTGCTCAGTACTCAGTAATCAGTACACAGTGCACAGTGGTCAGTACTCAGTACTCAGTGCACAGTACTCAGTACTCAGTACTCAGTACTCAGTACACAGTGCTCAGTGCTCAGTACACAGTACTCAGTACACAGTGCTCAGTGCTCAGTGCTCAGTACTCAGTACACAATGCTCAGTGCTCAGTGCTCAGTACTCAGTCCTCAGTACACAGTGCACAGTGCTCAGTACTCAGTACTCAGTACACAGAGATCAGTGCTCAGTACACAGTACTCAGTACACAGTACTCAGTACACAGTACACAGTACTCAGTACATAGTACACGGTACACGGTACTCAGCACACAGTACTCAGTACTCAGCACACAGTACTCACTACTCATTACACAGTGCTCAGTACTCAGTACACAGTACACTCTACTGACTAATCAATACAAAGAGCTCAGTACTAAGTACTCAGTACACAGTGCTCCGTGGTCAGTACTCAGTACACAGTGCTCAGTGCTCAGTACTCAGTACACAGTACTCAGTAAACAGTGCGCAGTGCTCAGTACTCAGTAAACAGTGCGCAGTGCTCAGTATTCAGTACTCAGTACTCAGTACACAGTGCGCAGTGCTCAGTACTCAGTACTCAGTACTCAGTACACAGTGCTCAGTGCTCAGTACTCAGTACACAGTGCTCAGTGCTCAGTACTCAGTACTCAGTACACATTACTCGGTACTCAGTACACAGTGCTCATTGCTCAGTACTCAGTACACAGTGCTCAGTACACAGTGCTCAGTGCTCAGTACTCAGTACTCAGTACTCAGTACACAGTGCTCAGTTCTCAGAACTCAGTACTCAGTACACAGTGATCAGTGCTCAGTACTCAGTACACAGTGCTCAGTGCTCAGTTCTCAGTACTCAGCACACAGTACTCAGTACACAGTGATCAGTGCGCAGTACTCAGTACACAGTACACAGTGCTCAGTACACAGTACACGGTACTCAGTACACAGTACTCAGTACACAGTACTCAGTACACAGCACACAATACTCAGTACACAGTACACAGTACATGGTAACGGTAGACGGTACTCAGTACACAGTACTCAGTACTCAGTACACAGTACTCAGTACACAGTGCTCAGTACTCAGTACACAGTACTCAGTACACAGTGCTCAGTACACAGTGCTCAGTGTTCAGTGCTCAGTGCTCAGTGCTCAGTGCTCAGTACTCGGTACTCGGTATTCGGTACTCACTACTCAGTGCTCAGTGCTCAGTGCTCAGTAGTCAGTAATCAGTACTCAGTACACAATGCTCAGTGCTCAGTACACAGTACTCAGTAAACAGTACACTGTGCTCAGCACTCAGTACTCAGTACTCAGTACTCAGTACGCAGTACTCAGTACACAGTGCACAGTGCTCAGTACTAAGTACCCGCTACTCAGTACACAGTGCTCAGTGCTCTGTACTCAGTACACAGTGCTCAGTGCTCACTACTCAGTACACAGTGCTCAGTGCTCAGTGCTCAGTATTCAGTACTCAGTACACTGTACTCAGTACTCATTACACAGTGCTCAGAGCGCAGTACTCAGTACACAGTGCTCAGTGCTCAGTGCTCAGTACTCAGTACACAGTGCTCAGTGCTCAGTGCTCAGTACTCAGTACTCAGTACACAGTGCACAGTGGTCAGTACTCAGTACACAGTGCTCAGTGCTCAGTACTCAGTACACAGTGCTCAGTGCTCAGTGCTCAGTACTCAGTACACAGTGCTCAGTGCTCAGTGCTCAGTACTCAGTACTCAGTACACAGTGCACAGTGGTCAGTACTCAGTACACAGTGCTCAGTGCTCAGTACTCAGTACACAGTGCTCAGTGCTCAGTGCTCAGTACTCGGTACTCGGTATTCGGTACTCACTACTCAGTGCTCAGTAGTCAGTAATCAGTACTCAGTACACAATGCTCAGTGCTCAGTACACAGTACACTGTGCTCAGCACTCAGTACTCAGTACTCAGTACTCAGTACGCAGTACGCAGGACACAGTGCACAGTGCTCAGTACTAAGTACCCGCTACTCAGTACACAGTGCTCAGTGCTCTGTACTCAGTACACAGTGCTCAGTGCTCAGTGCTCAGTATTCAGTACTCAGTACACTGTACTCAGTACTCATTACACAGTGCTCAGAGCGCAGTACTCAGTACACAGTGCTCAGTGCTCAGTGCTCAGTACTCAGTACACAGTGCTCAGTGCTCAGTGCTCAGTACTCAGTAATCAGTACACAGTGCACAGTGGTCAGTACTCAGTACTCAGTGCACAGTACTCAGTACTCAGTACTCAGTACTCAGTACACAGTGCTCAGTGCTCAGTACACAGTACTCAGTACACAGTGCTCAGTGCTCAGTGCTCAGTACTCAGTACACAATGCTCAGTGCTCAGTGCTCAGTACTCAGTCCTCAGTACACAGTGCACAGTGCTCAGTACTCAGTACTCAGTACACAGAGATCAGTGCTCAGTACACAGTACTCAGTACACAGTACTCAGTACACAGTACACAGTACTCAGTACATAGTACACGGTACACGGTACTCAGCACACAGTACTCAGTACTCAGTACTCAGCACACAGTACTCACTACTCATTACACAGTGCTCAGTACTCAGTACACAGTACACTCTACTGACTAATCAATACAAAGAGCTCAGTACTAAGTACTCAGTACACAGTGCTCCGTGGTCAGTACTCAGTACACAGTGCTCAGTGCTCAGTACTCAGTACACAGTACTCAGTAAACAGTGCGCAGTGCTCAGTACTCAGTAAACAGTGCGCAGTGCTCAGTATTCAGTACTCAGTACTCAGTACACAGTGCGCAGTGCTCAGTACTCAGTACTCAGTACTCAGTACACAGTGCTCAGTGCTCAGTACTCAGTACTCAGTACACAGTGCTCAGTGCTCAGTACTCAGTACTCAGTACACATTACTCGGTACTCAGTACACAGTGCTCATTGCTCAGTACTCAGTACACAGTGCTCAGTACACAGTGCTCAGTGCTCAGTACTCAGTACTCAGTACTCAGTACACAGTGCTCAGTTCTCAGAACTCAGTACTCAGTACACAGTGATCAGTGCTCAGTACTCAGTACACAGTGCTCAGTGCTCAGTTCTCAGTACTCAGCACACAGTACTCAGTACACAGTGATCAGTGCGCAGTACTCAGTACACAGTACACAGTGCTCAGTACACAGTACACGGTACTCAGTACACAGTACTCAGTACACAGTACTCAGTACACAGCACACAATACTCAGTACACAGTACACAGTACATGGTAACGGTAGACGGTACTCAGTACACAGTACTCAGTACTCAGTACACAGTACTCAGTACACAGTGCTCAGTACTCAGTACACAGTACTCAGTACACAGTGCTCAGTACACAGTGCTCAGTACACAGTGCTCAGTGTTCAGTGCTCAGTGCTCAGTGCTCAGTGCTCAGTACTCGGTACTCGGTATTCGGTACTCACTACTCAGTGCTCAGTGCTCAGTGCTCAGTAGTCAGTAATCAGTACTCAGTACACAATGCTCAGTGCTCAGTACACAGTACTCAGTAAACAGTACACTGTGCTCAGCACTCAGTACTCAGTACTCAGTACTCAGTACGCAGTACTCAGTACACAGTGCACAGTGCTCAGTACTAAGTACCCGCTACTCAGTACACAGTGCTCAGTGCTCTGTACTCAGTACACAGTGCTCAGTGCTCACTACTCAGTACACAGTGCTCAGTGCTCAGTGCTCAGTATTCAGTACTCAGTACACTGTACTCAGTACTCATTACACAGTGCTCAGAGCGCAGTACTCAGTACACAGTGCTCAGTGCTCAGTGCTCAGTACTCAGTACACAGTGCTCAGTGCTCAGTGCTCAGTACTCAGTACTCAGTACACAGTGCACAGTGGTCAGTACTCAGTACACAGTGCTCAGTGCTCAGTACTCAGTACACAGTGCTCAGGGCTCAGTGCTCAGTACTCAGTCCGCAGTACACAGTGCACAGTGCTCAGTACTCAGTACTCAGTACACAGAGATCAGTACTCAGTACTCAGTGCACAGTGCACAGTGCTCAGTGCTCAGTACTCAGTACTCAGGGCACAGTGCTCAGTGCTCAGTACTCAGTACTCAGTACTCAGTACACAGTGCTCAGTGCTCAGTACTCAGTACTCAGTACTCAGTACTCAGTACTCAGTACTCACAACTCAGTACACAGTGCTCAGTACTCAGTAAAGGTACACAGTGCTCAGTGCTCAGTGCTCAGTGCTCAGTACACAGTACTCAGTACTCAGTACACAGTGCTCAGTACACAGTGCTCAGTACACAGTGCTCAGTGCTCAGTACTCAGTACTCAGTACTCTGTACACAGTACACAGTGCTCAGTGCTCAGTACTCAGTACACAGTACACAGTACTCAGTACTCAGTACTCAGTACTCAGTGCACAGTGCTCAGTGCTCAGTGCTCAGTACTCAGTACTCAGTACTCAGTACGGAGCACTGAGCACTGTGTACTGAGTACTGAGTACTGAGTACTGAGCTCTGTGTACTGATCACTGTGTACTGAGTACTGAGCACTGAGCACTGTGTACTGAGTACTGAGTAATGTGTACTGAGTACTGAGTACTGAGCACTGAGCACTTTGTACTGAGTACTGAGCACTGAGCACTGTGTACTGAGTACTGAGCACTGAGCACTGTGTACTCAGTACACAGTGCTCAGTGTTCAGTGCTCAGTGCTCAGTGCTCAGTGCTCAGTACTCGGTACTCGGTATTCGGTACTTACTACTCAGAGCTCAGTAGTCAGTAATCAGTACTCAGTACACAATGCTCAGTGCTCAGTACACAGTACACTGTGCTCAGCACTCAGTACTCAGTACTCAGTACTCAGTACGCAGTACGCAGGACACAGTGCACAGTGCTCAGTACTAAGTACCCGCTACTCAGTACACAGTGCTCAGTGCTCTGTACTCAGTACACAGTGCTCAGTGCTCAGTGCTCAGTATTCAGTACTCAGTACACTGTACTCAGTACTCATTACACAGTGCTCAGAGCGCAGTACTCAGTACACAGTGCTCAGTGCTCAGTGCTCAGTACTCAGTACACAGTGCTCAGTGCTCAGTGCTCAGTACTCAGTAATCAGTACACAGTGCACAGTGGTCAGTACTCAGTACTCAGTGCACAGTACTCAGTACTCAGTACTCAGTACTCAGTACACAGTGCTCAGTGCTCAGTACACAGTACTCAGTACACAGTGCTCAGTGCTCAGTGCTCAGTACTCAGTACACAATGCTCAGTGCTCAGTGCTCAGTACTCAGTCCTCAGTACACAGTGCACAGTGCTCAGTACTCAGTACTCAGTACACAGAGATCAGTGCTCAGTACACAGTACTCAGTACACAGTACTCAGTACACAGTACACAGTACTCAGTACATAGTACACGGTACACGGTACTCAGCACACAGTACTCAGTACTCAGTACTCAGCACACAGTACTCACTACTCATTACACAGTGCTCAGTACTCAGTACACAGTACACTCTACTGACTAATCAATACAAAGAGCTCAGTACTAAGTACTCAGTACACAGTGCTCCGTGGTCAGTACTCAGTACACAGTGCTCAGTGCTCAGTACTCAGTACACAGTACTCAGTAAACAGTGCGCAGTGCTCAGTACTCAGTAAACAGTGCGCAGTGCTCAGTATTCAGTACTCAGTACTCAGTACACAGTGCGCAGTGCTCAGTACTCAGTACTCAGTACTCAGTACACAGTGCTCAGTGCTCAGTACTCAGTACACAGTGCTCAGTGCTCAGTACTCAGTACTCAGTACACATTACTCGGTACTCAGTACACAGTGCTCATTGCTCAGTACTCAGTACACAGTGCTCAGTACACAGTGCTCAGTGCTCAGTACTCAGTACTCAGTACTCAGTACACAGTGCTCAGTTCTCAGAACTCAGTACTCAGTACACAGTGATCAGTGCTCAGTACTCAGTACACAGTGCTCAGTGCTCAGTTCTCAGTACTCAGCACACAGTACTCAGTACACAGTGATCAGTGCGCAGTACTCAGTACACAGTACACAGTGCTCAGTACACAGTACACGGTACTCAGTACACAGTACTCAGTACACAGTACTCAGTACACAGCACACAATACTCAGTACACAGTACACAGTACATGGTAACGGTAGACGGTACTCAGTACACAGTACTCAGTACTCAGTACACAGTACTCAGTACACAGTGCTCAGTACTCAGTACACAGTACTCAGTACACAGTGCTCAGTACACAGTGCTCAGTACACAGTGCTCAGTGTTCAGTGCTCAGTGCTCAGTGCTCAGTGCTCAGTACTCGGTACTCGGTATTCGGTACTCACTACTCAGTGCTCAGTGCTCAGTGCTCAGTAGTCAGTAATCAGTACTCAGTACACAATGCTCAGTGCTCAGTACACAGTACTCAGTAAACAGTACACTGTGCTCAGCACTCAGTACTCAGTACTCAGTACTCAGTACGCAGTACTCAGTACACAGTGCACAGTGCTCAGTACTAAGTACCCGCTACTCAGTACACAGTGCTCAGTGCTCTGTACTCAGTACACAGTGCTCAGTGCTCACTACTCAGTACACAGTGCTCAGTGCTCAGTGCTCAGTATTCAGTACTCAGTACACTGTACTCAGTACTCATTACACAGTGCTCAGAGCGCAGTACTCAGTACACAGTGCTCAGTGCTCAGTGCTCAGTACTCAGTACACAGTGCTCAGTGCTCAGTGCTCAGTACTCAGTACTCAGTACACAGTGCACAGTGGTCAGTACTCAGTACACAGTGCTCAGTGCTCAGTACTCAGTACACAGTGCTCAGTGCTCAGTGCTCAGTACTCAGTACACAGTGCTCAGTGCTCAGTGCTCAGTACTCAGTACTCAGTACACAGTGCACAGTGGTCAGTACTCAGTACACAGTGCTCAGTGCTCAGTACTCAGTACACAGTGCTCAGTGCTCAGTGCTCAGTGCTCAGTACTCGGTACTCGGTATTCGGTACTCACTACTCAGTGCTCAGTAGTCAGTAATCAGTACTCAGTACACAATGCTCAGTGCTCAGTACACAGTACACTGTGCTCAGCACTCAGTACTCAGTACTCAGTACTCAGTACGCAGTACGCAGGACACAGTGCACAGTGCTCAGTACTAAGTACCCGCTACTCAGTACACAGTGCTCAGTGCTCTGTACTCAGTACACAGTGCTCAGTGCTCAGTGCTCAGTATTCAGTACTCAGTACACTGTACTCAGTACTCATTACACAGTGCTCAGAGCGCAGTACTCAGTACACAGTGCTCAGTGCTCAGTGCTCAGTACTCAGTACACAGTGCTCAGTGCTCAGTGCTCAGTACTCAGTACTCAGTACACAGTGCACAGTGGTCAGTACTCAGTACTCAGTGCACAGTACTCAGTACTCAGTACTCAGTACTCAGTACACAGTGCTCAGTGCTCAGTACACAGTACTCAGTACACAGTGCTCAGTGCTCAGTGCTCAGTACTCAGTACACAATGCTCAGTGCTCAGTGCTCAGTACTCAGTCCTCAGTACACAGTGCACAGTGCTCAGTACTCAGTACTCAGTACACAGAGATCAGTGCTCAGTACACAGTACTCAGTACACAGTACTCAGTACACAGTACACAGTACTCAGTACATAGTACACGGTACACGGTACTCAGCACACAGTACTCAGTACTCAGTACTCAGCACACAGTACTCACTACTCATTACACAGTGCTCAGTACTCAGTACACAGTACACTCTACTGACTAATCAATACAAAGAGCTCAGTACTAAGTACTCAGTACACAGTGCTCCGTGGTCAGTACTCAGTACACAGTGCTCAGTGCTCAGTACTCAGTACACAGTACTCAGTAAACAGTGCGCAGTGCTCAGTACTCAGTAAACAGTGCGCAGTGCTCAGTATTCAGTACTCAGTACTCAGTACACAGTGCGCAGTGCTCAGTACTCAGTACTCAGTACTCAGTACACAGTGCTCAGTGCTCAGTACTCAGTACTCAGTACACAGTGCTCAGTGCTCAGTACTCAGTACTCAGTACACATTACTCGGTACTCAGTACACAGTGCTCATTGCTCAGTACTCAGTACACAGTGCTCAGTACACAGTGCTCAGTGCTCAGTACTCAGTACTCAGTACTCAGTACACAGTGCTCAGTTCTCAGAACTCAGTACTCAGTACACAGTGATCAGTGCTCAGTACTCAGTACACAGTGCTCAGTGCTCAGTTCTCAGTACTCAGCACACAGTACTCAGTACACAGTGATCAGTGCGCAGTACTCAGTACACAGTACACAGTGCTCAGTACACAGTACACGGTACTCAGTACACAGTACTCAGTACACAGTACTCAGTACACAGCACACAATACTCAGTACACAGTACACAGTACATGGTAACGGTAGACGGTACTCAGTACACAGTACTCAGTACTCAGTACACAGTACTCAGTACACAGTGCTCAGTACTCAGTACACAGTACTCAGTACACAGTGCTCAGTACACAGTGCTCAGTACACAGTGCTCAGTGTTCAGTGCTCAGTGCTCAGTGCTCAGTGCTCAGTACTCGGTACTCGGTATTCGGTACTCACTACTCAGTGCTCAGTGCTCAGTGCTCAGTAGTCAGTAATCAGTACTCAGTACACAATGCTCAGTGCTCAGTACACAGTACTCAGTAAACAGTACACTGTGCTCAGCACTCAGTACTCAGTACTCAGTACTCAGTACGCAGTACTCAGTACACAGTGCACAGTGCTCAGTACTAAGTACCCGCTACTCAGTACACAGTGCTCAGTGCTCTGTACTCAGTACACAGTGCTCAGTGCTCACTACTCAGTACACAGTGCTCAGTGCTCAGTGCTCAGTATTCAGTACTCAGTACACTGTACTCAGTACTCATTACACAGTGCTCAGAGCGCAGTACTCAGTACACAGTGCTCAGTGCTCAGTGCTCAGTACTCAGTACACAGTGCTCAGTGCTCAGTGCTCAGTACTCAGTACTCAGTACACAGTGCACAGTGGTCAGTACTCAGTACACAGTGCTCAGTGCTCAGTACTCAGTACACAGTGCTCAGGGCTCAGTGCTCAGTACTCAGTCCGCAGTACACAGTGCACAGTGCTCAGTACTCAGTACTCAGTACACAGAGATCAGTACTCAGTACTCAGTGCACAGTGCACAGTGCTCAGTGCTCAGTACTCAGTACTCAGGGCACAGTGCTCAGTGCTCAGTACTCAGTACTCAGTACTCAGTACACAGTGCTCAGTGCTCAGTACTCAGTACTCAGTACTCAGTACTCAGTACTCAGTACTCACAACTCAGTACACAGTGCTCAGTACTCAGTAAAGGTACACAGTGCTCAGTGCTCAGTGCTCAGTGCTCAGTACACAGTACTCAGTACTCAGTACACAGTGCTCAGTACACAGTGCTCAGTACACAGTGCTCAGTGCTCAGTACTCAGTACTCAGTACTCTGTACACAGTACACAGTGCTCAGTGCTCAGTACTCAGTACACAGTACACAGTACTCAGTACTCAGTACTCAGTACTCAGTGCACAGTGCTCAGTGCTCAGTGCTCAGTACTCAGTACTCAGTACTCAGTACGGAGCACTGAGCACTGTGTACTGAGTACTGAGTACTGAGTACTGAGCTCTGTGTACTGATCACTGTGTACTGAGTACTGAGCACTGAGCACTGTGTACTGAGTACTGAGTAATGTGTACTGAGTACTGAGTACTGAGCACTGAGCACTTTGTACTGAGTACTGAGCACTGAGCACTGTGTACTGAGTACTGAGCACTGAGCACTGTGTACTCAGTACACAGTGCTCAGTGCTCAGTACTCAGTACTCAGTACACAGTGCTCAGTGCTCAGTACTCAGTACTCAGTACACATTACTCGGTACTCAGTACACAGTGCTCAGTGCTCAGTACTCAGTACACAGTGCTCAGTACACAGTGCTCAGTGCTCAGTACTCAGTACTCAGTACTCAGTACACAGTGCTCAGTTCTCAGAACTCAGTACTCAGTACACAGTGCTCAGTGCTCAGTACTCAGTACACAGTGCTCAGTGCTCAGTTCTCAGTACTCAGTACACAGTACTCAGTACTCAGTACTCAGTACCCAGTGCTCAGTGCTCAGTACTCAGTACTCAGTGCACAGTGTTCAATGCTCAGTACTCAGTGCTCAGTACTCAGAACTCAGTACACAGTGCTCAGTGCTCAGTAAACAGTACTCACTACTCAGTACACAGTACTCAGTACACGGTACACGGTACTCAGTACACAGTACTCAGTACCCAGTACACAGTACTCAGTACACAGCACACAGCATACAGTACACAGTACTCAGTACTCAGTACACAGTACTCAGTACACAGTACACAGTACACAGTACTCAGTACACAGTACACGGTACTCAGTACACAGTACTCAGTACACAGTACTCAGTACACAGCACACAATACTCAGTACACAGTACACAGTACACGGTAACGGTAGACGGTACTCAGTACACAGTACTCAGTACTCAGTACTCAGTACACAGTACATGGTAACGGTACACGGTACTCAGTACACAGTACTCAGTACTCAGTACACAGTACTCAGTACACAGTACACAGTACTCAGTACACAGTACACAGTACTCAGTACACAGTACACGGTACTCAGTACACAGTACTCAGTACACAGTACTCAGTACACAGCACACAATACTCAGTACACAGTACACAGTACACAGTACACAGTACACAGTACACGGTAACGTTAGACGGTACTCAGTACACAGTACTCAGTACTCAGTACTCAGTACACAGTACACGGTAACGGTACACGGTACTCAGTACACAGTACTCAGTACTCAGTACACAGTACTCAGTACACAGTGCTCAGTACACAGTGCTCAGTGTTCAGTGCTCAGTGCTCAGTGCTCAGTACTCGGTACTCGGTATTCGGTACTCACTACTCAGTGCTCAGTGCTCAGTGCTCAGTAGTCAGTAATCAGTACTCAGTACACAATGCTCAGTGCTCAGTACACAGTACTCAGTACACAGTACACTGTGCTCAATACTCAGTACACCGTACTCAGTACTCTGTACTCAGTACGCAGTACACAGTACACAGTGCACAGTGCTCAGTACTACGTACCCGCTACTCAGTACACAGTGCTCAGTGCTCAGTACTCAGTACTCAGTGCTCAGTGCTCAGTACTCAGTACACAGTGCTCAGTGCTCAGTGCTCAGTATTCAGTACTCAGTAAACTGTACTCAGTACTCATTACACAGTGCTCAGAGTGCAGTACTCAGTACACAGTGCTCAGTGCTCAGTACTCAGTACACAGTGCTCAGTGCTCAGTCCTCAGTACTCAGTAATCAGTACACAGTGCACAGTGGTCAGTACTCAGTACTCAGTGCACAGTGCTCAGTACTCAGTACTCAGTACACAGTGCTCAGTGCTCAGTACACAGTACTAAGTACACAGTGCTCAGTGCTCAGTACTCAGTACACAGTGCTCAGTGCTCAGTACTCAGTACACAGTGCTCAGTGCTCCGTGCTCAGTACTCAGTCCTCAGAGGACAGTGCTCAGTACTCAGTACTCAGTACACAGAGATCAGTGCTCAGTACACAGTACTCAGTACACAGTACACAGTACACAGTACTCAGTACATAGTACACGGAACACGGTACTCAGTACACAGTACTCAGTACTCAGTACTCAGTACTCAGCACACAGTACTCACTACTCAGTACACAGTGCTCAGTACTCAGTACACAGTACACTCTACTGACTAATCAATACAAAGACCTCAGTACTCAGTACTCAGTACACAGTACTCAGTACACAGTGCTCCGTGGTCAGTACTCAGTACACAGTGCTCAGTGCTCAGTACTCAGTACACAGCACTCAGTAAACAGTGCGCAGTGCTAAGTACTCAGTACTCAGTACACAGTGCTCAGTGCTCAGTGCTCAGTACTCAGTACTCAGTACTCAGTACACAGTACTCAGTACTCAGTTCTCAGTGCTCAGTACTCATTACTCAGTGCACAGTGCACAGTGCTCAGTGCTCAGTACTCAGTACTCAGTACTCAGTGCACAGTGCTCAGTGCTCAGTACTCAGTACTCAGTACACAGTGCTCAGTGCTCAGTACTCAGTACTCGCTACTCAGTACACAGTGCTCAGTGCTCAGTACTCAGGACACATTACTCAGTACTCAGTACACAGTGCTCAGTGCTCAGTACTCAGTACACAGTACTCAGTACACAGTGCTCAGTACACAGTGCTCAGTACACAGTGCTCAGTACACAGTGCTCAGTACACAGTGCTCAGTGCTCAGTGCTCAGTACTCAGTACTCAGTACACAGTACTCAGTACTCAGTACACAGTGCTCAGTGCTCAGTACTCAGTACACAGTGCTCAGTGCTCAGTACTCAGTACACAGTGCTCAGTGCTCAGTACTCAGTACACAGTGCTCAGTACACAGTGCTCAGTGCTCAGTGCCCAGTACTCAGTACTCAGTACACAGTACTCAGTACTCAGTACACAGTGCTCAGTGCTCAGTACTCAGTACACAGTGCTCAGTACTCAGTACACAGTACACAGTACTCAGTACTCAGTACTCAGTACTCAGTACTCAGTACACAGTGCTCAGTGCTCAGTACTCAGTACCCAGTACACAGTACTCAGTACTCAGTGCTCAGTGCTCAGTACTCAGTGCTCAGTGCTCAGTACTCAGTACACAGTACACAGTACTCAGTACTCAGTACTCAGTACACAGTGCTCAGTGCTCAGTACTCAGTACTCAGTACTCAGTACACAGTGCTCAGTGCTCAGTACTCAGTACACAGTGCTCAGTGCTCAGTACTCAGTACTCAGTACTCAGTACACAGTACACAGTGCTCAGTGCTCAGTACTCAGTACTCAGTACACATTACTCAGTACTCAGTACACAGTGCTCAGTGCTCAGTACTCAGTACTCAGTACACAGTGCTCAGTACACAGTGCTCAGTGCTCAGTACTCAGTACTCAGTACACAGTGCTCAGTGCTCAGTACTCAGTACTCAGTACACAGTGCTCAGTGCTCAGGACTCAGTACACAGTGCTCAGTACTCAAAACTCAGTACTCAGTACACAGTGCTCAGTGCTCAGTACTCAGTACTCAGTACACATTACTCAGTACTCAGTACACAGTGCTCAGTGTTCAGTACTCAGTACACAGTGCTCAGTACACAGTGCTCAGTGCTCAGTACTCAGTACTCAGTACTCAGTACTCAGTACACAGTGCTCAGTTCTCAGAACTAAGTACTCAGTACTCAGTACACAGTGCTCAGTGCTCAGTGCTCAGTACTCAGTACACAGTGCTCAGTGCTCAGTACTCAGTACACAGTACTCAGTACTCAGTACACAGTGCTCAGTGCTCAGTACTCAGTACTCAGTGCACAGTGCTCAATGCTCAGTACTCAGTGCTCAGTACTCAGAACTCAGTACACAGAATCAGTGCTCAGTAAACAGTACTCACTACTCAGTACACAGTACTCAGTACCCAGTACACAGTACTCAGTACACAGCACACAGCATACAGTACACAGTACTCAGTAGTCAGTACACAGTACTCAGTACACAGTACACAGTACTCAGTACACAGTACACGGTACTCAGTACACAGTACTCAGTACACAGTACTCAGTACACAGCACACAATACTCAGTACACAGTACACAGTACACGGTAACGGTAGACGGTACTCAGTACACAGTACTCAGTACTCAGTACTCAGTACACAGTACTCAGTGCACAGTGCACAGTGCTCAGTACTAAGTACCCGCTACTCAGTACACAGTGCTCAGTGCTCAGTACTCAGTACTCAGTACTCAGTACTCAGTGCTCAGTACTCAGTACACAGTGCTCAGTGCTCAGTGCTCAGTATTCAGTACTCAGTACACTGTACTCAGATCTCATTACACAGTGCTCAGAGTGCAGTACTCAGTACTCAGTACTCAGTACTCATTACGCAGTACTCAGTACACAGTGCACGGTGCTCAGTACTAAATACCCGCTACTCAGTACACAGTGCTCAGTGCTCAGTACTCAGTACACAGTGCTCAGTACTCAGTACACAGTGCTCAGTGCTCAGTACTCAGTACTCAGTACACAGTGCTCAGTGCTCAGTACTCAGTACTCAGTACACAGTACTCAGTGCTCAGTGCTCAGTGCTCAGTACTCATTACTCAGTGCACAGTGCACAGTGCTCAGTGCTCAGTACTCAGTACTCAGTACTCAGTGCACAGTGCTCAGTGCTCAGTGCTCAGTACTCAGTGCTCAGTACACAGTGCTCAGTGCTCAGTACTCAGTACTCAGTACTCACTACTCAGTACACAGTGCTCAGTGCTCAGTACTCAGTACTCAGGACACAGTGCTCAGTGCTCAGTACTCAGTACACAGTACTCAGTACTCAGTACACAGTGCTCAGTGCTCAGTACTCAGTACTCAGTACTCAGGACACATTACTCAGTACTCAGTACACAGTGCTCAGTGCTCAGTACTCAGTACACAGTGCTCAGTACACAGTGCTCAGTACACAGTGCTCAGTGCTCAGTACTCAGTACTCAGTACTCAGTACACAGTGCTCAGTGCTCAGTACTCAGTGCACAGTGCTCAGTGCTCAGTACTCAATACACAGTGCTCAGTGCTCAGTACTCAGAACTCAGTACTCACTACTCAGTACACAGTGCTCAGTACTCAGTACTCAGTACAAAGTGCTCAGTGCTCAGTACTCAGTACACAGTACACAGTACTCAGTACTCAGTACTCAGTACACGGTGCTCAGTGCTCAGTACTCAGTACTCAGTACTCAGTACACAGTGCTCAGTGCTCAGTACTCAGTCCACAGTGCTCAGTGCTCAGTACTCAGTACTCAGTACACAGTACACAGTGCTCAGTGCTCAGTACTCAGTACTCAGTACACATTACTCAGTACTCAGTACACAGTGCTCAGTGCTCAGTACTCAGTACACAGTGCTCAGTACACAGTGCTCAGTGCTCAGTACTCAGTACTCAGTACACAGTGCTCAGTACACAGTGCTCAGTGCTCAGTACTCAGTACTCAGTAGACAGTGCTCAGTGCTCCGTACTCAGTACTCAGTACACAGTGCTCAGTGCTCAGGACTCAGTACACAGTGCTGAGCACTCAAAACTCAGTACTCAGTACACAGTGCTCAGTGCTCAGTACTCAGTACTCAGTACACATTACTCAGTACTCAGTACTCAGAGCACAGTGCTCAATGCTCAGTACTCAGTGCTCAGTACTCAGAACTCAGTACACAGAATCAGTGCTCAGTAAACAGTACTCACTACTCAGTACACAGTACTCAGTACACGGTACACGGTACTCAGTACACAGTACTCAGTACCCAGTACACAGTACTCAGTGCACAGCACACAGCATACAGTACACAGTACTCAGTACTCAGTACACAGTACTCAGCACACAGTACACAGTACTCAGTACACAGCACACAATACTCAGTACACAGTACACAGTACACGGTAACGGTAGACGGTACTCAGTACACAGTACTCAGTACTCAGTACACAGTACTCAGTACTCAGTACTCAGTACACAGTACACGGTAACGGTACACGGTACTCAGTACACAGTACTCAGTACTCAGTACACAGTACTCAGTACACAGTGCTCAGTACACAGTGCTCAGTGTTCAGTGCTCAGTGCTCAGTGCTCAGTACTCGGTACTCGGTATTCGGTACTCACTACTCAGTGCTCAGTGCTCAGGGCTCAGTAGTCAGTAATCAGTACTCAGTACACAATGCTCAGTGCTCAGTACACAGTAGTCAGTACACAGTACACTGTGCTCAATACTCAGTACACAGTACTCAGTACTCAGTAATCAGTACTCAGTACGCAGTACTCAGTACACAGTGCACAGTGCTCAGTACTAAGTACCCGCTACTCAGTACACAGTGCTCAGTGCTCAGTACTCAGTACTCAGTACTCAGTGCTCAGTACTCAGTACTCAGTACACAGTGCTCAGTGCTCAGTGCTCAGTATTCAGTACTCAGTACACTGTACTCAGATCTCATTACACAGTGCTCAGAGTGCAGTACTCAGTACTCAGTACTCAGTACTCAGTACTCAGTACGCAGTACTCAGTACACAGTGCACGGTGCTCAGTACTAAATACCCGCTACTCAGTACACAGTGCTCAGTACTCAGTACACAGTGCTCAGTACTCAGTACACAGTGCTCAGTGCTCAGTGCTCAGTACTCAGTACTCAGTACACTGTACTCAGTACTCAGTACACAGTGCTCAGTGCTCAGTACTCAGTACTCAGTACTCAGTACACAGTACTCAGTACTCAGTACTCAGAGCTCAGTGCTCAGTACTCATTACTCAGTGCACAGTGCTCAGTGCTCAGTACTCAGTACTCAGTACTCAGTACTCAGTACTCAGTACTCAGTACTCAGTACACAGTGCTCAGTGCTCAGTACTCAGTACTCAGTACTCAGTACTCAGTGCACAGTGCTCAGTGCTCAGTACTCAGTACTCAGTACTCAGTGCACAGTGCTCAGTGCTCAGTACTCAGTACTCAGTACTCAGTACACAGTACTCAGTACTCAGTACTCAGTGCTCAGTGCTCAGTACTCATTACTCAGTCCACAGTGCTCAGTGCTCAGTACTCAGTACTCAGTACTCAGTGCACAGTGCACAGTGCTCAGTGCTCAGTACTCAGTACTCAGTACTCAGTGCACAGTGCTCAGTGCTCAGTACTCAGTACTCAGTACTCACTACTCAGTACACAGTGCTCAGTGCTCAGTACTCAGTACTCAGGACACAGTGCTCAGTGCTCAGTACTCAGTACACAGTACTCAGTACACAGTACACAGTGCTCAGTGCTCAGTACTCAGTACACATTACTCAGTACTCAGTACACAGTGCTCAGTGCTCAGTACTCAGTACACAGTGCTCAGTACACAGTGCTCAGTACTCAGTACTCAGTACTCAGTACACAGTACTCAGTACTCAGTACACAGTGCTCAGTGCTCAGTACTCAGTACACAGTGCTCAGTACTCAGTACACAGTGCTCAGTGCTCAGTACTCAGTACTCAGTACACTGTACTCAGTACTCAGTACAGAGTGCTCAGTGCTCAGTACTCAGTACTCAGTACACAGTACTCAGTACTCAGTGCTCAGTGCTCAGTACTCATTACTCATAGCACAGTGCTCAGTGCTCAGTACTCAGTACTCAGTACTCAGTGCACAGTGCTCAGTGCTCAGTACTCAGTACTCAGTGCACAGTGCTCAGTGCTCAGTACTCAGTACTCAGTACTCACTACTCAGTACACAGTGCTCAGTGCTCAGTACTCAGTACTCAGGACACAGTGCTCAGTGCTCAGTACTCAGTACACAGTACTCAGTACACAGTACACAGTGCTCAGTGCTCAGTACTCAGTACACATTACTCAGTACTCAGTACACAGTGCTCAGTGGTCAGTACTCAGTACACAGTGCTCAGTACACAGTGCTCAGTACTCAGTACTCAGTACTAAGTACACAGTACTCAGTACTCAGTACACAGTGCTCAGTGCTCAGTGCTCAGTACTCAGTACACAGTGCTCAGTACTCAGTACACAGTGCTCAGTGCTCAGTGCTCAGTACTCAGTACTCAGTACACAGTACTCAGTACTCAGTGCTCAGTGCTCAGTACTCATTACTCATTGCACAGTGCTCAGTGCTCAGTACTCAGTACTCAGAACTCAGTGCACAGTGCTCAGTGCTCAGTACTCAGTACTCAGTGCACAGTGCTCAGTGCTCAGTACTCAGTACTCAGTACTCACTACTCAGTACACAGTGCTCAGTACTCAGTACTCAGGACACAGTGCTCAGTGCTCAGTACTTAGTAGTCAGTGCACAGTGCACAGTGCTCAGTGCTCAGTACTCAGTACTCAGTAAACAGTGCTCAATACTCAGTACACAGTGCTCAGTGCTCAGTACTCAGTACACAGTGCTCAGTACTCAGTACTCAGTAGTCAGTGCTCCAAGCTCAGTAAACAGTGCTCAGTGCTCAGTACACAGTGCTCAGTGCTCAGTACTCAGTACACAGTGCTCAGTGCTCAGTGCTCAGTACTCAGTACACAGCGCTCAGTGCTCAGTACTCAGTACACAGTGCTCAGTGCTCAGTACTCAGTATTCAGTACACAGTACGCAGTGCTCAGTGCTCAGTACTCAGTACACATTATTCAGTACTCAGTACACAGTGCTCAGTGCTCAGTACACAGTACTCAGTACACAGTGCTCAGTGCTCAGTACTCAGTACACAGTGCTCAGGGCTCAGTGCTCAGTACTCAGTCCTCAGTACACAGTGCACAGTGCTCAGTACTCAGTACTCAGTACACAGAGATCAGTACTCAGTACTCAGTGCACAGTGCACAGTGCTCAGTGCTCAGTACTCAGTACTCAGGGCACAGTGCTCAGTGCTCAGTACTCAGTACTCAGTACTCAGTACACAGTGCTCAGTGCTCTGTGCTCTGTGCTCTGTGCTCAGTGCTCAGTACTCAGTACTCAGTACTCAGTACTCAGTACTCAGTACTCACAACTCAGTACACAGTGCTCAGTACTCAGTAATCAGTACACAGTGCTCAGTGCTCAGTGCTCAGTACTCAATACACAGTACTCAGTACTCAGTACACAGTGCTCAGTGCTCAGTACTCAGTACACAGTGCTCAGTACTCAGTACTCAGTACTCAGTACTCAGTACACAGTACTCAGTAAACAGTGCTCAGTGCTCAGTACTCAGTACTCAGTACACAGTGCTCAGTGCTCAGTACTCAGTACTCAGTATACAGTGCTCAGTATACAGTGGACAGTGCTCAGTACTCAGTACTCAGTACACAGTGCTCAGTGCTCAGTACTCAGTACACAGTACTCAGAACACAGTGCTCAGTGCTCAGTACTCAGTACACAGTGCTCAGTGCTCAGTACTCAGTACACAGTGCTCAGTGCTCAATACTCAGTACTCAGTACTCAGTACACAATTCTCAGTGCTCAGTACTCAGTACACAGCACACAGTGCTCAGTAATCAGTACACAGTACACAGTACTCAGTACTCAGTACACAGTGCTCAGTGCTCAGTGCTCAGTACTCAGTACTCAGTACACAGTGGTCAGTGCTCAATACTCAGTACACAGTGCTCAGTGCTCAGTACTCAGTACTCAGTACACAGTGCTCAGTGCTCAGTACTCAGTACTCAGTACACGTTACTCAGTACTCAGTACACAGTGCTCAGTGCTCAGTAGTCAGTACTCAGTACACAGTGCTCAGTACACAGTGCTCAGCGCTCAGTACTCAGTATTCAGTACACAGTACTCAGTACAAAGTGCTCAGTGCTCAGTACTAAGTACACAGTGCTCAGTACACAGTGCTCAGTGCTCAATACTCAGTACTCAGTACACAGTGCTCAGTGCTCAGTACTCAGTACACAGTGCTCAGTGCTCAGTACACAGTGCTCAGTGCTCAGTACTCAGTACTCAGTACTCAGTACACAGTACTCAGTACACAATGCTCAGTGCTCAGTACTCAGTACACAGTACACAGTGCTCAGTGCTCAGTGCTCAGTACTCAGTACTCAGTACTCAGCATACATTACACAGTACTCAGTACACAGTGCTCAGTGCTCAGTGCTCAGTAGTCAGTACTCAGTACACAGCGCTCAGTACACAGTGCTCAGTAGTCAGTACTCAGTACTAAGTACACAGTACTCAGTACACAGTGCTCAATGCTCAATACTCAGTACACAGTGCTCAGTACACAGTGCTCAGTGCTCAATACTCAGTACTCAGAACACAGTGCTCAGTGCTCAGTACCAAGTACTCAGTACTCGGTGCTCAGTACTCAGTACTCAGTACTCAGTACACAGTGCTCAGTGCTCAGTACTCAGTACTCAGTGCACAGTGCTCAGTACTCAGTACTCAGTACTCAGTACTCAGTGCACAGTGCACAGTGCTCAGTGCTCAGTACTCAGTACTCGGTGCTCAGTACTCAGTACTCAGTACTCAGTGCACAGTGCTCAGTACTCAGTACTCAGTACTCAGTACTCAGTGCACAGTGCACAGTGCTCAGTGCTCAGTACTCAGTACTCGGTGCTCAGTACTCAGTACTCAGTACTCAGTACTCAGTACACAGTGCTCAGTGCTCAGTGCTCAGTACTCAGTACTCAGTACTCAGTACTCAGTGCTCAGTGCTCAGTGCTCAGTGCACAGTGCTCAGTACTCAGTACTCAGTGCACAGTGCACAGTGCACAGTACTCAGTACTCAGTACTCAGTACTCAGTACTCAGTACTCAGTACTCAGTACTCAGTACTCAGTACTCAGTACTCAGTACTCAGTACTCAGTACTCAGTACTCAGTACTCAGTACTCAGTACTCAGTACTCAGTACTCCGTACTCCGTACTCCGTGCTCGGTGCTCAGTGCTCAGTGCTCAGTACTCAGTACACAGTGCTCAGTGCTCAGTACTCATTACTCAGTGCACAGTGCACAGTTCTCAGTACTCAGTACTCAGTGCACAGTGCTCAGTGCTCAGTGCTCAGTACTCAGTACTCAGTGCACAGTGCACAGTGCTCAGTTCTCAGTACTCAGTACTCAGTACTCAGTACTCAGTGCACCGTGCTCGGTGCTCGGTACTCGGTACTCGGTACTCGGTACTCGGTACTCGGTGCTCAGTACTCAGTACTCAGTACACAGTGCTCAGTGCTCAGTGCTCAGTACTCAGTACTCAGTACTCAGTGCACAGTGCACAGTGAACAGTGCTCAGTGCTCAGTACTCAGTACTCAGTGCACAGTGCACAGTGCACAGTGCTCAGTTCTCAGTACTCAGTACTCAGTACTCAGTACTCAGTACTCGGTGCTCGGTACTCGGTACTCGGTACTCGGTACTCGGTGCTCAGTACTCAGTACTCAGTACACAGTGCTCAGTGCTCAGTACTCAGTACTCAGTACTCAGTGCACAGTGCACAGTGCACAGTGAACAGTGCTCAGTGCTCAGTACTCAGTACTCAGTACTCAGTGCACAGTGCACAGTGCACAGTGCACAGTGCTCAGTTCTCAGTACTCAGTACTCAGTACTCAGTACTCAGTACTCAGTGCACGGTGCTCGGTGCTCGGTACTCGGTACTCGGTACTCGGTGCTCGGTGCTCAGTACTCAGTACTCAGTACACAGTGCTCAGTGCTCAGTGCTCAGTGCTCAGTACTCAGTACTCAGTACTCAGTACTCAGTACTCAGTGCACAGTGAACAGTGCTCAGTTCTCAGTACTCAGTACTCAGTGCACAGTGCTCAGTACTCAGTACTCAGTACTCAGTACTCAGTACTCAGTACTCAGTACTCTGTACTCTGTACTCTGTACTCTGTACTCTGTACTCTGTACTCTGTACTCTGTACTCAGTTCTCTGTACTCAGTACTCAGTACTCAGTACTCACTACTCAGTACACAGTGCTCAGTGCTCAGTACTCAGTACACAGTGCTCAGTGCTCAGTGCTCAGTGCTCAGTACACAGTACTCAGTACTCAGTACACAGTGCTCAGTACTCAGTACTCAGTGCACAGTGCTCAGTACGCAGTACGCAGTACTCAGTAGACAGTGCTCAGTACACAGTACTCAGTGCACAGTGCTCAGTGCTCAGTACTCAGTACTCAGTACTCAGTACTCAGTACTCAGTACTCAGTACACAGTGCTCAGTACTCAGTACTCAGTACTCAGTGCACAGTGCTCAGTACACAGTACGCTGTACTCAGTACACAGTGCTCAGTACACAGTACTCAGTGCACAGTGCTCAGTGCTCAGTGCTCAGTACTCAGTACTCAGTACACAGTACTCAGTACTCAGTGCTCAGTGCTCAGTACTCAGTACTCAGTACTCAGTACTCAGTGCACAGTGCACAGTGCTCAGTGCTCAGTGCTCAGTGCTCAGTACTCAGTACACAGTACTCAGTACTCAGTGCTCAGTGCTCAGTACTCAGTACTCAGTACTCAGTACTCAGTACTCAGTACTCAGTGCACAGTGCACAGTGCTCAGTGCACAGTACTCAGTACTCAGTACACAGTGCTCAGTGCTCAGAACTCAGTACTCAGTACTCAGTACTCAGTACACAGTGCTCAGTGCTCAGTGCTCAGTACTCAGTACACAGTACTCAGTACTCAGTACACAGTGCTCAGTGCTCAGTACTCAGTACTCAGTGCACAGTGCTCAGTGATCAGTACTCAGTACTCAGTACACAGTGCTCAGTACTCAGTACTCAGTACTCAGTACTCAGTGCACAGTGCACAGTGCTCAGTGCACAGTACTCAGTACTCAGTACTCAGTGCACAGTGCTCAGTGCTCAGTGCTCAGTGCTCAGTACTCAGTACACAGTGCTCAGTGCTCAGAACTCAGTACTCAGTACTCAGTACTCATTACTAAGTACACAGTGCTCAGTGCACAGTGCTCAGTGCTCAGTGCTCAGTGCTCAGTACTCAGTACTCAGTACTCAGTACTCAGTACACAGTGCTCAGTGCTCAGAACTCAGTACTCAGTGCTCAGAACTCAGTACTCAGTACTCAGTACACAGTGCTCAGTGCTCAGAACTCAGTACTCAGTGCTCAGAACTCAGTACTCAGTACTCAGTACTCAGTACTCAGTACACAGTGCTCAGTGCTCAGAACTCAGTACTCAGTACACAGTGCTCAGTGCTCAGAACTCAGTACTCAGTACTCATTACACAGTACACAGTGCTCAGTGCACAGTGCTCAGTGCTCAGTACTCAGTACTCAGTACACAGTGCTCAGTGCTCAGTACTCAGTACTCAGTACTCAGTACACAGTGCTCAGTGCTCAGAACTCAGTACTCAGTACACAGTGCTCAGTGCTCAGAACTCAGTACTCAGTACTCAGTACACAGTGCTCAGTGCTCAGAACTCAGTACTCAGTACACAGTGCTCAGTGCTCAGAACTCAGTACTCAGTACTCATTACTCAGTGCACAGTGCTCAGTGCTCAGTACTCAGTACTCAGTACACAGTACTCAGTACTCAGTGCTCAGTGCTCAGTACTCATTACTCATTGCACAGTGCTCAGTGCTCAGTACTCAGTACTCAGTACTCAGTGCACAGTGCTCAGTGCTCAGTACTCAGTACTCAGTACTCACTACTCAGTACACAGTGCTCAGTGCTCAGTACTCAGTACTCAGGACACAGTGCTCAGTGCTCAGTACTCAGTACACAGTACTCAGTACACAGTACACAGTGCTCAGTGCTCAGTACTCAGTACACATTACTCAGTACTCAGTACACAGTGCTCAGTGGTCAGTACTCAGTACACAGTGCTCAGTACACAGTGCTCAGTACTCAGTACTCAGTACTAAGTACACAGTACTCAGTACTCAGTACACAGTGCTCAGTGCTCAGTGCTCAGTACTCAGTACACAGTACTCAGTACTCAGTACACTGTACTCAGTACTCAGTACACAGTGCTCAGTGCTCAGTACTCAGTACTCAGTACACAGTACTCAGTACTCAGTGCTCAGTGCTCAGTACTCATTACTCAGTACTCAGTGCTCAGTGCTCAGTACTCATTACTCATTGCACAGTGCTCAGTGCTCAGTACTCAGTACTCAGTACTCAGTGCACAGTGCTCAGTGCTCAGTGCTCAGTACTCAGTACTCAGTGCACAGTGCTCAGTGCTCAGTACTCAGTACTCAGTACTCACTACTCAGTACACAGTGCTCAGTACTCAGTACTCAGGACACAGTGCTCAGTGCTCAGTACTCAGTAGTCAGTGCACAGTGCTCAGTGCACAGTGCTCAGTGCTCAGTACTCAGTACTCAGTAAACAGTGCTCAATACTCAGTACACAGTGCTCAGTGCTCAGTACTCAGTACACAGTACTCAGTACTCAGTACTCAGTAGTCAGTGCTCCAAGCTCAGTAAACAGTGCTCAGTGCTCAGTACACAGTGCTCAGTGCTCAGTACTCAGTACACAGTGCTCAGTGCTCAGTGCTCAGTACTCAGTACACAGCGTTCAGTGCTCAGTACTCAGTACACAGTGCTCAGTGCTCAGTACTCAGTACTCAGTACACAGTACGCAGTGCTCAGTGCTCAGTACTCAGTACACATTACTCAGTACTCAGTACACAGTGCTCAGTGCTCAGTACACAGTACTCAGTACACAGTGCTCAGTGCTCAGTACTCAGTACACAGTGCTCAGGGCTCAGTGCTCAGTACTCAGTCCGCAGTACACAGTGCACAGTGCTCAGTACTCAGTACTCAGTACTCAGTACACAGAGATCAGTACTCAGTACTCAGTGCACAGTGCACAGTGCTCAGTGCTCAGTACTCAGTACTCAGGGCACAGTGCTCAGTGCTCAGTACTCAGTACTCAGTACACAGTGCTCAGTGCTCAGTGCTCAGTACTCAGTACTCAGTACTCAGTACTCAGTACTCAGTACTCACAACTCAGTACACAGTGCTCAGTACTCAGTACTCAGTACTCAGTGCTCAGTGCTCAGTGCTCAGTACTCAGTACACAGTACTCAGTACTCAGTACACAGTGCTCAGTGCTCAGTACTCAGTACACAGTGCTCAGTACTCAGTACTCAGTACTCAGTACTCAGTACACAGTACTCAGTAAACAGTGCTCAGTGCTCAGTACTCAGTACTCAGTACACAGTGCTCAGTGCTCAGTACTCAGTACTCAGTATACAGTGCTCAGTATACAGTGGACAGTGCTCAGTACTCAGTACTCAGTACACAGTGCTCAGTGCTCAGTACTCAGTACACAGTACTCAGAACACAGTGCTCAGTGCTCAGTACTCAGTACTCAGTACACAGTGCTCAGTGCTCAGTACTCAGTACACAGTGCTCAGTGCTCAATACTCAGTACTCAGTACACAATGCTCAGTGCTCAGTACTCAGTACACAGCACACAGTGCTCAGTAATCAGTACACAGTACACAGTACTCAGTACTCAGTACACAGTGCTCAGTGCTCAGTGCTCAGTACTCAGTACTCAGTACTCAGTACACAGTGGTCAGTGCTCAATACTCAGTACACAGTGCTCAGTGCTCAGTACTCAGTACTCAGTACACAGTGCTCAGTGCTCAGTACTCAGTAGACAGTGCTCCGAGCTCAGTACACAGTGCTCAGTGCTCAGGACTCAGTACACAGTGCTCAGTGCTCAGTGCTCAGTACTCAGTACACAGTGCTCAGTGCTCAGTGCTCAGTACTCAGTACTCAGTACTCAGTACACAGTACTCAGTAAACAGTGCTCAGTGCTCAGTACACAGTGCTCAGTGCTCAGTACTCAGTACACAGTACTCAGTACTCAGTGCTCAGTACTCAGTACACAGTGCTCAGTGCTCAGTGCTCAGTACTCAGTACACAGTACTCAGTACACAGTGCTCAGTGCTCAGTACTCAGTACTCAGTACACAGCATTCAGTGCTCAGTACTCAGTGCACAGTGCTCAGTGCTCAGTGCTCAGTGCTCAGTACTCAGTACTCAGTACACAGTACACAGTGCTCAGTGCTCAGTACTCAGTACTCAATACACATTACTCAGTACTCAGAACACAGTGCTCAATGCTCAGTACTCAGTACTCAGTACACAGTACAAAGTGATCAGTGCTCAGTACTCAGTACACAGTACACAGTGCTCAGTGCTCAGTACTCAGTACTCAGTACACGTTACTCAGTACTCAGTACACAGTGCTCAGTGCTCAGTAGTCAGTACTCAGTACACAGTGCTCAGTACACAGTGCTCAGCGCTCAGTACTCAGTATTCAGTACACAGTACTCAGTACAAAGTGCTCAGTGCTCAGTACTAAGTACACAGTGCTCAGTACACAGTGCTCAGTGCTCAATACTCAGTACACAGTGCTCAGTGCTCAGAACTCAGTACTCAGTACACAGTGCTCAGTGCTCAGTACACAGTGCTCAGTGCTCAGTACTCAGTACTCAGTACTCAGTACACAGTACTCAGTACACAATGCTCAGTGCTCAGTACTCAGTACTCAGTACACAGTACACAGTGCTCAGTGCTCAGTACTCAGTACTCAGTACTCAGCATACATTACACAGTACTCAGTACACAGTGCTCAGTGCTCAGTGCTCAGTAGTCAGTACTCAGTACACAGCGCTCAGTACACAGTGCTCAGTAGTCAGTACTCAGTACTAAGTACACAGTACTCAGTACACAGTGCTCAATGCTCAATACTCAGTACACAGTGCTCAGTACACAGTGCTCAGTGCTCAATACTCAGTACTCAGTACACAGTGCTCAGTGCTCAGTACCAAGTACTCAGTACTCAGTACACAGTGCTCAGTGCTCAGTGCTCAGTGCTCAGTGCTCAGTACTCAGTATTCAGTACTCAGTACTCAGTACTCAGTACACAGTACACAGTGCTCAGTGCTCAGTGCTCAGTACTCAGTACTCAGTACTCAGTGCACAGTGCACAGTACTCAGTACTCAGTACTCAGTACTCAGTACTCAGTACACAGTGCTCAGTGCTCAGTACTCAGTACTCAGTACTCAGTACTCAGTACTCAGTACTCAGTACACAGTACACAGTGCTCAGTGCTCAGTACTCAGTACTCAGTACACGTTACTCAGTACACAGTGCACAGTACTCAGTACTCAGTGCTCAGTGCTCAGTGCTCAGTACTCAGTATTCAGTACTCAGTACTCAGTACACAGTACACAGTGCTCAGTGCTCAGTGCTCAGTACTCAGTACTCAGTACTCAGTGCACAGTGCACAGTACTCAGTACTCAGTACTCAGTACTCAGTACACAGTGCTCAGTGCTCAGTACTCAGTACTCAGTACTCAGTACTCAGTACACAGTACACAGTACACAGTGCTCAGTGCTCAGTACTCAGTACTCAGTACACGTTACTCAGTACTCGGTGCTCAGTACTCAGTACACAGTGCTCAGTGCTCAGTACTCATTACTCAGTGCACAGTTCTCAGTACTCAGTACTCAGTGCACAGTGCACAGTGCTCAGTACTCAGTACTCAGTGCACAGTGCACAGTGCACAGTGCTCAGTACTCAGTACTCAGTACTCAGTACTCAGTACTCAGTACTCAGTACTCAGTACTCAGTACTCAGTACTCAGTACTCAGTACTCAGTACTCAGTACTCAGTACTCAGTACTCAGTACTCAGTACTCAGTACTCAGTACTCAGTACTCAGTACTCCGTGCTCAGTACTCAGTACTCAGTACTCAGTACACAGTGCTCAGTGCTCAGTACTCATTACTCAGTGCACAGTGCACAGTTCTCAGTACTCAGTACTCAGTGCACAGTGCTCAGTGCTCAGTGCTCAGTACTCAGTACTCAGTACTCAGTGCACAGTGCACAGTGCTCAGTTCTCAGTACTCAGCACTCAGTACTCAGTACTCAGTGCACAGTGCTCAGTGCTCGGTACTCGGTACTCGGTACTCGGTGCTCAGTACTCAGTACTCAGTACTCAGTACTCAGTACCCAGTACACAGTGCTCAGTGCTCAGTGCTCAGTACTCAGTACTCAGTACTCAGTGCACAGTGCACAGTGAACAGTGCTCAGTTCTCAGTACTCAGTACTCAGTACTCAGTGCTCAGTGCACAGTGCACAGTGAAGAGTGCTCAGTGCTCAGTACTCAGTACTCAGTACTCAGTACTCAGTGCACAGTGCTCGGTACTCGGTACTCGGTGCTCGGTGCTCGGTGCTCGGTGCTCGGTGCTCGGTGCTCGGTGCTCGGTGCTCGGTGCTCGGTACTCAGTACTCAGTACACAGTGCTCAGTGCTCAGTGCTCAGTGCTCAGTACTCAGTACTCAGTACTCAGTACTCAGTACTCAGTACTCAGTACTCAGTACTCAGTACTCAGTACTCAGTACTCACTACTCAGTACACAGTGCTCAGTGCTCAGTACTCAGTGCTCAGTGCTCAGTGCTCAGTGCTCAGTACACAGTACTCAGTACTCAGTACACAGTGCTCAGTACTCAGTACTCAGTGCACAGTGCTCAGTACGCAGTACGCAGTACTCAGTACACAGTGCTCAGTACACAGTACTCAGTGCTCAGTACTCAGTACTCAGTACTCAGTACTCAGTACTCAGTACACAGTGCTCAGTACTCAGTACTCAGTACTCAGTGCACAGTGCTCAGTACACAGTACGCTGTACTCAGTACACAGTGCTCAGTACACAGTACTCAGTGCACAGTGCTCAGTGCTCAGTACTCAGTACTCAGTACACAGTACTCAGTGCTCAGTACTCAGTACTCAGTACTCAGTGCTCAGTGCTCAGTGCTCAGTACTCAGTACTCAGTACTCAGTGCACAGTGCACAGTGCTCAGTGCACAGTACTCAGTACACAGTGCTCAGTGCTCAGTGCTCAGAACTCAGTACTCAGTACTCAGTACTCAGTACACAGTGCTCATTGCTCAGTACTCAGTACTCAGTACTCAGTACACAGTGCTCAGTGCTCAGTGCTCAGTACTCAGTACACAGTACTCAGTACTCAGTACACAGTGCACAGTGCTCAGTGATCAGTACTCAGTACTCAGTACACAGTGCTCAGTACTCAGTACTCAGTACTCAGTACTCAGTACTCAGTACTCAGTACTCAGTACTCAGTACACAGTGCACAGTGCACAGTGCTCAGTGCTCAGTACTCAGTACTCAGGGCACAGTGCTCAGTGCTCAGTACTCAGTACTCAGTACACAGTGCTCAGTGCTCAGTGCTCAGTACTCAGTACTCAGTACTCAGTACTCAGTACTCAGTACTCACAACTCAGTACACAGTGCTCAGTACTCAGTACTCAGTACACAGTGCTCAGTGCTCAGTGCTCAGTACTCAGTACACAGTACTCAGTACTCAGTACACAGTGCTCAGTGCTCAGTGCTCAGTACTCAGTACACAGTGCTCAGTACTCAGTACTCAGTACTCAGTACTCAGTACTCAGTACACAGTACTCAGTAAACAGTGCTCAGTGCTCAGTACTCAGTACTCAGTACACAGTGCTCAGTGCTCAGTACTCAGTACTCAGTATACAGTGCTCAGTATACAGTGGACAGTGCTCAGTACTCAGTACTCAGTACTCAGTACACAGTGCTCAGTGCTCAGTACTCAGTACACAGTACTCAGAACACAGTGCTCAGTGCTCAGTACTCAGTACTCAGTACACAGTGCTCAGTGCTCAGTACTCAGTACACAGTGCTCAGTGCTCAATACTCAGTACTCAGTACACAATGCTCAGTGCTCAGTACTCAGTACACAGCACACAGTGCTCAGTAATCAGTACACAGTACACAGTACTCAGTACTCAGTACACAGTGCTCAGTGCTCAGTGCTCAGTACTCAGTACTCAGTACTCAGTACACAGTGGTCAGTGCTCAATACTCAGTACACAGTGCTCAGTGCTCAGTACTCAGTACTCAGTACACAGTGCTCAGTGCTCAGTACTCAGTAGACAGTGCTCCGAGCTCAGTACACAGTGCTCAGTGCTCAGGACTCAGTACACAGTGCTCAGTGCTCAGTGCTCAGTGCTCAGTGCTCAGTACTCAGTACACAGTGCTCAGTGCTCAGTGCTCAGTACTCAGTACTCAGTACTCAGTACTCAGTACACAGTACTCAGTAAACAGTGCTCAGTGCTCAGTACACAGTGCTCAGTGCTCAGTACTCAGTACACAGTACTCAGTACTCAGTGCTCAGTACTCAGTACACAGTGCTCAGTGCTCAGTGCTCAGTGCTCAGTACTCAGTACACAGTACTCAGTACACAGTGCTCAGTGCTCAGTACTCAGTACTCAGTACACAGCATTCAGTGCTCAGTACTCAGTACACAGTGCTCAGTGCTCAGTGCTCAGTACTCAGTACTCAGTACACAGTACACAGTGCTCAGTGCTCAGTACTCAGTACTCAATACACATTACTCAGTACTCAGAACACAGTGCTCAATGCTCAGTACTCAGTACTCAGTACACAGTACAAAGTGATCAGTGCTCAGTACTCAGTACTCAGTACACAGTACACAGTGCTCAGTGCTCAGTACTCAGTACTCAGTACACGTTACTCAGTACACAGTGCTCAGTGCTCAGTAGTCAGTACTCAGTACACAGTGCTCAGTACACAGTGCTCAGCGCTCAGTACTCAGTATTCAGTACACAGTACTCAGTACAAAGTGCTCAGTGCTCAGTACTAAGTACACAGTGCTCAGTACACAGTGCTCAGTGCTCAGAACTCAGTACTCAGTACACAGTGCTCAGTGCTCAGTACACAGTGCTCAGTGCTCAGTACTCAGTACTCAGTACTCAGTACACAGTACTCAGTACACAATGCTCAGTGCTCAGTACTCAGTACTCAGTACACAGTACACAGTGCTCAGTGCTCAGTACTCAGTACTCAGTACTCAGCATACATTACACAGTACTCAGTACACAGTGCTCAGTGCTCAGTGCTCAGTAGTCAGTACTCAGTACACAGCGCTCAGTACACAGTGCTCAGTAGTCAGTACTCAGTACTAAGTACACAGTACTCAGTACACAGTGCTCAATGCTCAATACTCAGTACACAGTGCTCAGTACACAGTGCTCAGTGCTCAATACTCAGTACTCAGTACACAGTGCTCAGTGCTCAGTACCAAGTACTCAGTACTCAGTACACAGTGCTCAGTGCTCAGTGCTCAGTGCTCAGTGCTCAGTGCTCAGTGCTCAGTACTCAGTACTCAGTACTCAGTACACAGTGCTCAGTGCTCAGTACTCAGTACTCAGTACTCAGTACTCAGTGCACAGTGCACAGTACTCAGTACTCAGTACTCAGTACACAGTGCTCAGTGCTCAGTACTCAGTACTCAGTACTCAGTACTCAGTACTCAGTACACAGTACACAGTGCTCAGTGCTCAGTACTCAGTACTCAGTACACGTTACTCAGTACACAGTGCACAGTACTCAGTACTCAGTACACAGTGCTCAGTGCTCAGTACCAAGTACTCAGTACTCAGTGCTCAGTGCTCAGTGCTCAGTGCTCAGTGCTCAGTACCAAGTACTCAGTACTCAGTGCTCAGTGCTCAGTACCAAGTACTCAGTACTCAGTGCTCAGTGCTCAGTGCTCAGTGCTCAGTGCTCAGTGCTCAGTGCTCAGTACTCAGTACACAGTACACAGTACACAGTACACAGTGCTCAGTGCTCAGTGCTCAGTACTCAGTACTCAGTGCACAGTGCACAGTGCACAGTACTCAGTACTCAGTACTCAGTACACAGTGCTCAGTACTCAGTACTCAGTACTCAGTACACAGTACACAGTGCTCAGTGCTCAGTGCACAGTGCTCAGTTCTCAGTTCTCAGTACTCAGTACTCAGTACACAGTACACAGTGCTCAGTACTCAGTACTCAGTACTCAGTACTCAGTGCTCAGTACTCAGTACTCAGTACTCAGTACTCAGTACTGTGCACTGTGCACTGTGCACTGAGTACTGAGTACTGAGTACTGAGTACTGAGTACTGAGTACTGAGTACTGAGCACTGTGCACTCAGTACACAGTGCTCAGTACTCAGTACTCAGTACTCAGTGCTCAGTGCTCAGTACTCAGTACTCAGTACTCAGTACTCAGTACACAGTGCTCAGTGCACAGTGCTCAGTACTCAGTACACAGTACTCAGTACTCAGTACTCAGTACTCAGTACTCAGTACTCAGTACTCAGTACTCAGTACTCAGTACTCAGTACTCAGTACTCAGTACTCAGTACTCAGTACTCAGTACTCAGTACTCAGTACTCAGTACTCCGTGCTCAGTACTCAGTACTCAGTGCTCAGTGCTCAGTACTCATTACTCAGTGCACAGTGCACAGTTCTCAGTACTCAGTACTCAGTGCACAGTGCTCAGTGCTCAGTACTCAGTACTCAGTACTCAGTGCACAGTGCACAGTGCTCAGTTCTCAGTACTCAGTACTCAGTACTCAGTACTCAGTACTCAGTGCACAGTGCTCAGTGCTCAGTACTCGGTACTCGGTACTCGGTGCTCAGTACTCAGTACTCAGTACTCAGTACTCAGTACACAGTGCTCAGTGCTCAGTGCTCAGTACTCAGTACTCAGTACTCAGTGCATAGTGCACAGTGAACAGTGCTCAGTTCTCAGTACTCAGTACTCAGTACTCAGTACTCAGTGCTCAGTGCACAGTGCACAGTGAAGAGTGCTCAGTGCTCAGTACTCAGTACTCAGTACTCAGTACTCAGTGCACAGTGCTCAGTACTCGGTACTCGGTACTCGGTACTCGGTGCTCGGTGCTCGGTGCTCAGTACTCAGTACTCAGTACACAGTGCTCAGTGCTCAGTGCTCAGTACTCAGTGCACAGTGCACAGTGCTCAGTTCTCAGTACTCAGTACTCAGTGCTCAGTGCTCAGTACTCAGTACTCAGTACTCAGTACTCAGTACTCAGTACTCAGTACACAGTACACAGTGCTCAGTGCTCAGTACTCAGTACACAGTGCTCAGTGCTCAGTGCTCAGTGCTCAGTACACAGTACTCAGTAATCAGTACACAGTGCTCAGTACTCAGTACTCAGTGCACAGTGCTCAGTACGCAGTACGCAGTACTCAGTACACAGTGCTCAGTACACAGTACTCAGTGCTCAGTGCTCAGTACTCAGTACTCAGTACTCAGTACTCAGTACTCAGTACTCAGTACACAGTACACAGTACTCAGTACTCAGTACTCAGTGCACAGTGCTCAGTACACAGTACGCTGTACTCAGTACACAGTGCTCAGTACACAGTACTCAGTGCACAGTGCTCAGTGCTCAGTGCTCAGTACTCAGTACTCAGTACACAGTACTCAGTACTCAGTACTCAGTACTCAGTGCTCAGTGCTCAGTACTCAGTACTCAGTACTCAGTGCACAGTGCACAGTGCTCAGTGCACAGTACTCAGTACTCAGTACACAGTGCTCAGTGCTCAGAACTCAGTACTCAGTACTCAGTACTCAGTACACAGTGCTCATTGCTCAGTACTCAGTACTCAGTACTCAGTACACAGTGCTCAGTGCTCAGTGCTCAGTACTCAGTACACAGTACTCAGTACTCAGTACACAGTGCTCAGTGCTCAGTGCACAGTGCTCAGTGATCAGTACTCAGTACTCAGTACACAGTGCTCAGTACTCAGTACTCAGTACTCAGTGCACAGTGCACAGTGCTCAGTGCACAGTACTCAGTACTCAGTGCACAGTGCTCAGTGCACAGTGCTCAGTGCTCAGTACACAGTGCTCAGTGCTCAGAACTCAGTACTCAGTACTCAGTACTCATTACTAAGTACACAGTGCTCAGTGCACAGTGCTCAGTGCTCAGTACTCAGTACTCAGTACTCAGTACTCAGTACACAGTGCTCAGTGCTCAGAACTCAGTACTCAGTGCTCAGAACTCAGTACTCAGTACTCAGTACTCAGTACACAGTGCTCAGTGCTCAGAACTCAGTACTCAGTACACAGTGCTCAGTGCTCAGAACTCAGTACTCAGTACTCATTACACAGTACACAGTGCTCAGTGCACAGTGCTCAGTGCTCAGTACTCAGTACTCAGTACACAGTGCTCAGTGCTCAGTACTCAGTACTCAGTACTCAGTACACAGTGCTCAGTGCTCAGAACTCAGTACTCAGTACACAGTGCTCAGTGCTCAGAACTCAGTACTCAGTACTCATTACACAGCACACAGTGCTCAGTGCACAGTGCTCAGTGCTCAGTACTCAGTACTCAGTACACAGTGCTCAGTGCTCAGTACTCAGTACTCAGTACTCAGTACACAGTGCTCAGTGCTCAGAACTCAGTACTCAGTACTCATTACTCAGTACACAGTGCTCAGTGCTCAGAACTCAGTACTCAACACTCAGTACACAGTGCTCAGTGCACAGTGCTCAGTGCTCAGTGCTTAGTACTCAGTACACAGTGCTCAGTGTTCAGTACTCAGTACTCAGTACACAGTGCTCAGTGCTCAGACCTCAGTACTCAGTACTCATTACTCAGTACACAGTGCTCAGTGCACAGTGCTCAGTGCTTAGTACTCAGTACTCAGTACACAGTTCTCAGTGCTCAGTACTCAGTACTCAGTACTCAGTACACAGTGCTCAGTGCTCAGAACTCAGTACTCACTACTCATTACTCAGTACACAGTACTCAGTGCTCAGTACTCAGTACTCAGTACTCAGTACACAGTGCTCAGTGCTCAGTACTCAGTACTCAGTACTCAGTATACAGTGCTCAGTGCTCAGTACTCAGTACACAGTACTCAGTACTCAGTACACAGTGCTCAGTGCTCAGTACTCAGTACTCAGTGCACAGTGCTCAGTGCTCAGTACTCAGTACTCAGTACTCAGTACACAGTGCTCAGTGCTCAGTACTCAGTACACAGTGCTCAGTGCTCAGTACTCAGTACCCAGTACACAGTGCTCAGTGCTCAGTACTCAGTACTCAGTACACATTACTCAGTACTCAGTACACAGTGCTCAGTGCTCAGTACTCAGTACACAGTACTCAGTACACAGTGCTCAGTTCTCAGTACTCAGTACTCAGTACACAGTGCTCAGCGCTCAGTACTCAGTACACAGTGCTCAGTACAAAGTGCTCAGTGCTCAGTACTCAGTACTCAGTACTCAGTACACAGTACTCAGTACACAGTGCTCAGTGCTCAGTACTCAGTACACAGTGCTCAGTACACAGTGCTCAGTGCTCAGTACTCAGTACTCAGTACTCAGTACACAGTGCTCAGTGCTCAGTACTCAGTACTCAGTACTCAGTACTCAGTACACAGTGCTCAGTGCTCAGTACTCAATACACAGCAAACAGTGCTCAGTAATCAGTACACAGTACACAGTACTCAGTACTCAGTACACAGTGCTCAGTGCTCAGTGCTCAGTACTCAGTACTCAGTACTCAGTACACAGTGGTCAGTGCTCAATACTCAGTACACAGTGCTCAGTGCTCAGTACTCAGTACACAGTGCTCAGTGCTCAGTACACAGTACTCAGTACTCAGTACTCAGTACTCAATACTCAGTACACAGTACTCAGTAAACAGTGCTCAGTGCTCAGTACACAGTGCTCAGTGTTCAGTACTCAGTACACAGTACTCAGTGCTCAGTACTCAGTACACAGTACTCAGTACACAGTGCTCAGTACACAGTGCTCAGTGCTCAGTACTCAGTACTCAGTACTCAGTACACAGCATTCAGTGCTCAGTACTCAGTACACAGTGCTCAGTCCTCAGTACTCAGTACACAGTATACAGTGCTCAGTGCTCAGTACTCAGTACTCAATACACATTACTCAGTACTCAGAACACAGTGCTCAATGCTCAGTACTCAGTACTCAGTACACAGTACAAAGTGATCAGTGCTCAGTACTCAGTACTCAGTACACAGTACACAGTGCTCAGTGCTCAGTACTCAGTACTCAGTACTCAGTACACATTACTCAGTACTCAGTACACAGTGCTCAGTACACAGTACAAAGTGATCAGTGCTCAGTACTCAGTACTCAGTACACAGTACACAGTGCTCAGTGCTCAGTACTCAGTACTCAGTACTCAGTACACATTACTCAGTACTCAGTACACAGTGCTCAGTGCTCAGTACTCAGTACACAGTGCTCAGTACACAGTGCTCAGTACTCAGTATTCAGTACTCAGTACTCAGTACACAGTGCTCAGTGCTCAGTACTCAGTACTCAGTACACAGTGCTCAGTGCTCAGTACTCAGTACTCAGTACTCAGTATACAGTACTCAGTAAACAGTGCTCAGTGCTCAGTACTCAGTACTCAGTATACAGTGCTCAGTATACAGTGGACAGTGCTCAGTACTCAGTACTCAGTACACAGTGCTCAGTGCTCAGTGCTCAGTACTCAGTACACAGTACTCAGAACACAGTGCTCAGTGCTCAGTACTCAGTACTCAGTGCTCAGTGCTCAGTACTCAGTACACAGTGATCAGTGCTCAATACTCAGTACTCAGTACTCAGTACACAATGCTCAGTGCTCAGTACTCAGTACACAGCACACAGTGCTCAGTAATCAGTAGACAGTACACAGTACTCAGTACTCAGTACACAGTGCTCAGTGCTCAGTGCTCAGTACTCAGTACTCAGTACACAGTGGTCAGTGCTCAATACTCAGTACACAGTGCTCAGTGCTCAGTACTCAGTACTCAGTACACAGTGCTCAGTACACAGTACTCAGTACTCAGTACTCAGTACTCAGTACTCAGTACACAGTACTCAGTAAACAGTGCTCAGTGCTCAGTACACAGTGCTCAGTGCTCAGTACTCAGTACACAGTACTCAGTGCTCAGTACTCAGTACACAGTACTCAGTACACAGTGCTCAGTACTCAGTACTCAGTACACAGCATTCAGTGCTCAGTACTCAGTACACAGTGCTCAGTGCTCAGTGCTCAGTACTCAGTACTCAGTACACAGTATACAGTGCTCAGTGCTCAGTACTCAGTACTCAATACACATTACTCAGTACTCAGAACACAGTGCTCAATGCTCAGTACACAGTACTCAGTACACAGTACAAAGTGATCAGTGCTCAGTACTCAGTACTCAGTACACAGTACACAGTGCTCAGTGCTCAGTACTCAGTACTCAGTACACATTACTCAGTACTCAGTACACAGTGCTCAGTGCTCAGTAGTCAGTACACAGTACACAGTGCTCAGTACACAGTGCTCAGTGCTCAGTACTCAGTACTCAGTACACAGTACTCAGTGCTCAGTACTCAGTACTCAGTACTCAGTACTCAGTACACAGTGCTCAGTGCTCAGTACTCAGTACTCAGTACTCAGTACTCAGTATACAGTGCTCAGTGCTCAGTACTCAGTACACAGTACTCAGTACTCAGTACACAGTGCTCAGTGCTCAGTACTCAGTACTCAGTGCACAGTGCTCAGTGCTCAGTACTCAGTACTCAGTACTCAGTACACAGTGCTCAGTGCTCAGTACTCAGTACACAGTGCTCAGTGCTCAGTACTCAGTACCCAGTACACAGTGCTCAGTGCTCAGTACTCAGTACTCAGTACACATTACTCAGTACTCAGTACACAGTGCTCAGTGCTCAGTACTCAGTACACAGTACTCAGTACACAGTGCTCAGTGCTCAGTACTCAGTACTCAGTACACAGTGCTCAGCGCTCAGTACTCAGTACACAGTGCTCAGTACAAAGTGCTCAGTGCTCAGTACTCAGTACTCAGTACTCAGTACACAGTACTCAGTACACAGTGCTCAGTGCTCAGTACTCAGTACACAGTGCTCAGTACACAGTGCTCAGTGCTCAGTACTCAGTACTCAGTACTCAGTACACAGTGCTCAGTGCTCAGTACTCAGTACTCAGTACTCAGTACTCAGTACACAGTGCTCAGTGCTCAGTACTCAATACACAGCAAACAGTGCTCAGTAATCAGTACACAGTACACAGTACTCAGTACTCAGTACACAGTGCTCAGTGCTCAGTGCTCAGTACTCAGTACTCAGTACTCAGTACACAGTGGTCAGTGCTCAATACTCAGTACACAGTGCTCAGTGCTCAGTACTCAGTACACAGTGCTCAGTGCTCAGTACACAGTACTCAGTACTCAGTACTCAGTACTCAATACTCAGTACACAGTACTCAGTAAACAGTGCTCAGTGCTCAGTACACAGTGCTCAGTGTTCAGTACTCAGTACACAGTACTCAGTGCTCAGTACTCAGTACACAGTACTCAGTACACAGTGCTCAGTACACAGTGCTCAGTACACAGTGCTCAGTGCTCAGTACTCAGTACTCAGTACTCAGTACACAGCATTCAGTGCTCAGTACTCAGTACACAGTGCTCAGTCCTCAGTACTCAGTACTCAGTACACAGTATACAGTGCTCAGTGCTCAGTACTCAGTACTCAATACACATTACTCAGTACTCAGAACACAGTGCTCAATGCTCAGTACTCAGTACTCAGTACACAGTACAAAGTGATCAGTGCTCAGTACTCAGTACTCAGTACACAGTACACAGTGCTCAGTGCTCAGTACTCAGTACTCAGTACTCAGTACACATTACTCAGTACTCAGTACACAGTGCTCAGTGCTCAGTACTCAGTACACAGTGCTCAGTACACAGTGCTCAGTACTCAGTATTCAGTACTCAGTACTCAGTACACAGTGCTCAGTGCTCAGTACTCAGTACTCAGTACACAGTGCTCAGTGCTCAGTACTCAGTACTCAGTACTCAGTATACAGTACTCAGTAAACAGTGCTCAGTGCTCAGTACTCAGTACTCAGTATACAGTGCTCAGTATACAGTGGACAGTGCTCAGTACTCAGTACTCAGTACACAGTGCTCAGTGCTCAGTGCTCAGTACTCAGTACACAGTACTCAGAACACAGTGCTCAGTGCTCAGTACTCAGTACTCAGTACTCAGTACTCAGTGCTCAGTGCTCAGTACTCAGTACACAGTGATCAGTGCTCAATACTCAGTACTCAGTACACAGTACACAATGCTCAGTGCTCAGTACTCAGTACACAGCACACAGTGCTCAGTAATCAGTAGACAGTACACAGTACTCAGTACTCAGTACACAGTGCTCAGTGCTCAGTGCTCAGTACTCAGTACTCAGTACACAGTGGTCAGTGCTCAATACTCAGTACACAGTGCTCAGTGCTCAGTACTCAGTACTCAGTACACAGTGCTCAGTGCTCAGTACACAGTACTCAGTACTCAGTACTCAGTACTCAGTACTCAGTACACAGTACTCAGTAAACAGTGCTCAGTGCTCAGTACACAGTGCTCAGTGCTCAGTACTCAGTACACAGTACTCAGTGCTCAGTACTCAGTACACAGTACTCAGTACACAGTGCTCAGTACTCAGTACTCAGTACACAGCATTCAGTGCTCAGTACTCAGTACACAGTGCTCAGTGCTCAGTGCTCAGTACTCAGTACTCAGTACACAGTATACAGTGCTCAGTGCTCAGTACTCAGTACTCAATACACATTACTCAGTACTCAGAACACAGTGCTCAATGCTCAGTACACAGTACTCAGTACACAGTACAAAGTGATCAGTGCTCAGTACTCAGTACTCAGTACACAGTACACAGTGCTCAGTGCTCAGTACTCAGTACTCAGTACACATTACTCAGTACTCAGTACACAGTGCTCAGTGCTCAGTAGTCAGTACACAGTACACAGTGCTCAGTACACAGTGCTCAGTGCTCAGTACTCAGTACTCAGTACACAGTACTCAGTACAAAGTGCTCAGTGCTCAGTACTAAGTACACAGTGCTCAGTACACAGTGCTCAGTGCTCAATACTCAGCACTCAGTACACAATGCTCAGTGCTCAGAACTCAGTACTCAGTACACAGCGCTCAGTGCTCAGTACACAGTGCTCAGTGCTCAGTACTCAGTACTCAGTACTCAGTACACAGTACTCAGTACACAGTGCTCAGTGCTCAGTACTCAGTACTCAGTACTCAGTACTCAGTACTCAGTACACAGTACTCAGTACACAGTGCTCAGTGCTCAGTACTCAGTACACAGTACACAGTGCTCAGTGCTCAGTACTCAGTACTCAGTACTCAGTACTCAGCATACATTACTCAGTACTCAGTACACAGTGCTCAGTGCTCAGTGCTCAGTACTCAGTACTCAGTACACAGTGCTCAGTACACAGTGCTCAGTGCTCAGTAGTCAGTACTCAGTACTCAGTACACAGTACTCAGTGCACAGTGCTCAGTGCTCAATACTCAGTACACAGTGCTCAGTACACAGTGCTCAGTGCTCAATACTCAGTACACAGTGCTCAGTGCTCAGTACTCAGTACTCAGTACTCGGTGCTCAGTACTCAGTACTCAGTACTCAGTACACAGTGCTCAGTGCTCAGTACTCAGTACTCAGTACTCAGTACTCAGTGCACAGTGCACAGTGCTCAGTTCTCAGTACTCAGTACTCAGTACTCAGTACTCAGTACTCAGTGCACAGTACTCAGTGCTCAGTACTCAGTACTCAGTACTCAGTACTCAGTACTCGGTGCTCAGTACTCGGTGCTCAGTACTCAGTACTCAGTACTCAGTACTCAGTACACAGTGCTCAGTGCTCAGTACTCAGTACTCAGTACTCAATGCACAGTGCACAGTGCACAGTGCTCAGTTCTCAGTACTCAGTACTCAGTACTCAGTACTCAGTGCACAGTGCACAGTGCACAGTGCTCAGTTCTCAGTACTCAGTACTCAGTGCACAGTGCTCAGTGCTCAGTACTCAGTACTCAGTACTCAGTGCACAGTGCACAGTGCACAGTGCTCAGTTCTCAGTACTCAGTGCACAGTGCTCAGTGCTCAGTACTCAGTACTCAGTACTAAGTACTCGGTGCTCAGTACTCAGTACTCAGTACTCAGTACACAGTACTCAGTGCTCAGTACTCATTACTCAGTACTCAGTGCACAGTGCACAGTGAACAGTGCTCAGTTCTCAGTACTCAGTACTCAGTGCACAGTGCTCAGTGCTCAGTACTCAGTACTCAGTACTAATTACTCAGTACACAGTGCTCAGTGCTCAGTACTCAGTACTCAGTACACAGTGCTCAGTGCTCAGTACTCAGTACACAGTACTCAGTACTCAGTACACAGCGCTCAGTACTCAGTGCACAGTGCTCAGTACGCAGTACGCAGTACTCAGTACACAGTGCTCAGTACACAGTACTCAGTACACAGTGCTCAGTGCTCAGTACTCAGTACTCAGTACACAGTACTCAGTACTCAGTACATAGTGCTCAGTACTCAGTACTCAGTGCACAGTGCTCAGTACACAGTACGCTGTACTCAGTACACAGTGCTCAGTACACAGTACTCAGTGCACAGTGCTCAGTGCTCAGTGCTCAGTACACAGTACACAGTACTCAGTACTCAGTACTCAGTACACAGTGCTCAGTGCTCAGTACTCAGTACTCAGTACTCAGTACTCAGTACTCAGTACTCAGTACTCAGTACACAGTGCTCAGTGCTCAGTGCTCAGTGCTCAGTACTCAGTACTCAGTACTCAGTGCACAGTGCTCAGTGCACAGTACTCAGTACTCAGTGCACATTGCTCAGTGCTCAGAACTCAGTACTCAGTACTCAGTACTCAGTACACAGTGCTCATTGCTCAGTACTCAGTACTCAGTACTCAGTACACAGTGCTCAGTGCTCAGTACTCAGTACTCAGTACTCAGTACTCAGTACACAGTACTCAGTACTCAGTACTCAGTACACAGTGCTCAGTGCTCAGTACTCAGTACTCAGTGCACAGTGCTCAGTGCTCAGTACTCAGTACTCAGTACACAGTGCTCAGTGCTCAGTACTCAGTACTCAGTGCACAGTGCACAGTGCTCAGTGCACAGTACTCAGTACTCAGCGCACAGTGCTCAGTGCACAGTGCTCAGTGCTCAGTACTCAGTACACAGTGCTCAGTGATCAGAACTCAGTACTCAGTACTCAGTACACATTACTCAGTACAAAGTGCTCAGTGCACAGTGCTCAGTGCTCAGTACTCAGTACTCAGTACACAGTGCTCAGTGCTCAGAACTCAGTACTCAGTACTCAGTACTCAGTACATAGTACTCAGTAAACAGTGCTCAGTGCTCAGTACACATTGCTCAGTGCTCAGTACTCAGTACTCAGTACTCAGTACTCAGTACACAGTGCTCAGTGCTCAGTACTCAGTACACAGTACTCAGTACACAGTGCTCAGTGCTCAGTACTCAGTACTCAGTACACAGCATTCAGTGCTCAGTACTCAGTACACAGTGCTCAGTGCTCAGTGCTCAGTACTCAGTACTCAGTACACAGTACACAGTGCTCAGTGCTCAGTACTCAGTACTCAATACACATTACTCAGTACTCAGAACACAGTGCTCAATGCTCAGTACTCAGTACTCAGTACACAGTACAAAGTGATCAGTGCTCAGTATTCAGTACTCAGTACACAGTACACAGTGCTCAGTGCTCAGTACTCAGTACTCAGTACACATTACTCAGTACTCAGTACACAGTGCTCAGTGCTCAGTAGTCAGTACTCAGTACACAGTGCTCAGTACACAGTGCTCAGTGCTCAGTACTCAGTACTCAGTACACAGTACTCAGTGCTCAGAACTCAGTACACAGTGCTCAGTGCTCAGTACACAGTGCTCAGTGCTCAGTGCTCAGTACTCAGTACTCAGTACTCAGTACACAGTACACAGTACGCAGTACACAGTGCTCAGTGCTCAGTGCTCAGTACTCAGTACTCAGTACTCAGTACACAGTGCTCAGTGCTCAGTGCTCAGTACTCAGTACTCAGTACTCAGTACTCAGTACTCAGCATACATTACTCAGTACTCAGTACACAGTGCTCAGTACTCAGTACTCAGTACACAGTGCTCAGTACACAGTGCTCAGTGCTCATTAGTCAGTACTCTGTACTCAGTACACAGTACTCAGTACACAGTGCTCAGTGCTCAATACTCAGTACACAGTGCTCAGTACACAGTGCTCAGTGCTCAGTGCTCAATACTCAGTACACAGTGCTCAGTGCTCAGTGCTCAATACTCAGTACACAGTGCTCAGTACACAGTGCTCAGTGCTCAGTGCTCAATACTCAGTACACAGTGCTCAGTGCTCAGTACTCAGTACTCAGTACTCGGTGCTCAGTACTCAGTACTCAGTACTCAGTAAACAGTTCTCAGTGCTCAGTACTCAGTACTCAGTACTCAGTACTCAGTACTCAGTAAACAGTGCTCAGTGCTCAATACTCAGTACACAGTGCTCAGTACACAGTGCTCAGTGCTCAGTGCTCAATACTCAGTACACAGTGCTCAGTGCTCAGTACTCAGTACTCAGTACTCGGTGCTCAGTACTCAGTACTCAGTACTCAGTAAACAGTTCTCAGTGCTCAGTACTCAGTACTCAGTACTCAGTACTCAGTACTCAGTACTCAGTACTCAGTACTCAGTACTCAGTACTCAGTGCACAGTGCTCAGTTCTCAGTACTCAGTACTCAGTGCACAGTGCTCAGTGCTCAGTACTCAGTACTCAGTACTCAGTACTCAGTACTCAGTACACAGTGCTCAGTGCTCAGTACTCAGTACTCAGTACACAGTGCTCAGTGCTCAGTACTCAGTACACAGTACTCAGTACTCAGTACACAGTGCTCAGTACTCAGTACTCAGTACTCAGTGCACAGTGCTCAGTACGCAGTACGCAGTACTCAGTACACAGTGCTCAGTGCTCAGAACTCAGTACTCAGTACTCATTACACAGTACAGAGTGCTCAGTGCACAGTGCTCAGTGCTCAGTACTCAGTACTCAGTACTCAGTACTCAGTACACAGTGCTCAGTACTCAGTACTCAGTACTCAGTACTCAGTACTCAGTACTCAGTACACAGTGCTCAGTGCTCAGTGCTCAGTACTCAGTACTCAGTACTCAGTACTCAGTACTCATTACTCAGTACACAGTGCTCAGTGCTCAGTGCTCAGTACTCAGTACTCAGTACACAGTGCTCAGTGCTCAGAACTCAGTACTCAGTACTCATTACTCAGTACACAGTGCTCAGTGCACAGTGCTCAGTGCTCAGTACTCAGTACTCAGTACACAGTGCTCAGTGCTCAGAACTCAGTACTCAGTACTCATTACTCAGTACACAGTGCTCAGTGCTCAGTACTCAGTACTCAGTACTCAGTAGACAGTGCTCAGTGCTCAGTGCTCAGTACTCAGTACACAGTACTCAGTACTCAGTACACAGAGCTCAGTGCTCAGTACTCAGTGCTCAGTACTCAGTACTCAGTACACAGTGCTCAGTGCTCAGTACTCAGTACTCAGTACACAGTGCTCATTGCTCAGAACTCAGTACTCAGTACTCATTACTCAGTACACAGTGCTCAGTGCTCAGTACTCAGTACTCAGTACACAGTGCTCAGTGCTCAGTGCTCAGTACTCAGTACACAGTACTCAGTACACAGTGCTCAGTGCTCAGTACTCAGTACTCAGTACTCAGTACTCAGTACTCAGTGCACAGTGCTCAGTGCTCAGTACTCAGTACTCAGTACACAGTGCTCAGTGCTCATTACTCAGTACACAGTGCTCAGTGCTCAGTATTCAGTACTCAGTACACATTACTCAGTACTCAGTACACAGTGCTCAGTGCTCAGTACTCAGTACACAGTACTCAGTACACAGTGCTCAGTGATCAGTACTCAGTACTCAGTACACAGTGCTCAGCGCTCAGTACTCAGTACACAGTGCTCAGTACACAGTGCTCAGTGCTCAGTACTCAGTACTCAGTACTCAGTACTCAGTACACAGTACTCAGTACACAGTGCTCAGTGCTCAGTACTCAGTACACAGTGCTCAGTACACAGTGCTCAGTGCTCAGTACTCAGTACTCAGTACACAGTACTCAGTAAACAGTGCTCAGTGCTCAGTACTCAGTACTCAGTACACAGTGCTCAGTGCTCAGTACTCAGTACTCACTACTCAGTATACAGTGCTCAGTATACAGTGCTCAGTGCTCAGTACTCAGTACTCAGTACACAGTGCTCAGTGCTCAGTACTCAGTACACAGTACTCAGAACACATTGCTCAGTGCTCAGTACTCAGTACTCAGCACTCAGTACACAGTGCTCAGTGCTCAGTACTCAGTAGACAGTGCTCAGAGCTCAGTACACAGTGGTCAGTGCTCAGTGCTCAGAACACAGCGCTCAGCGCTCAGTACTCAGTGCTCAGTGCTCAGTACTCAGTACACAGTGCTCAGTGCACAGTACTCAGTACTCAGTACACAGTGCTCAGTGCTCAGTACTCAGTACTCAGTGCCCAGTGCTCAGTACTCAGTACACAGTGCTCAGTGCTCAGTACTCAGTACACAGCACACAGTGCTCAATAATCAGTACACAGTACACAGTACTCAGTACTCAGTACACAGTGGTCAGTGCTCAATACTCATTACACAGTGCTCAGTGCTCAGTACTCAGTACTCAGTACAAAGTACTCAGTACACAGGGCTCAGTGCTCAGTACTCAGTACACAGTACTCAGTAAACAGTGCTCAGTGCACAGTACTCAGTACTCAGTACACCGTGCTCAGTGCTCAGTACTCAGTACACAGTGCTCAGTGCTCAGTACTCAGTACTCAGTACTCAGTACACAGTGCTCAGAGATCAGTACTCAGTACTCAGTACTCAGTACACAGTACTCAGTAAACAGTGCTCAGTGCACAGTACTCAGTACTCAGTACACCGTGCTCAGTGCTCAGTACTCAGTATACAGTGCTCAGTATACAGTGCTCAGTGCTCAGTACTCAGTACTCAGTACACAGTACTCAGTAAACAGTGCTCAGTGCACAGTACTCAGTACTCAGTACACCGTGCTCAGTGCTCAGTACTCAGTATACAGTGCTCAGTGCTCAGTACTCAGTACTCAGTACACAGTGCTCAGTGCTCAGTACTCAGTACACAGTACTCAGAACACAGTGCTCAGTACTCAGTACTCAGTACTCAGTACACAGTGCTCAGTGCTCAGTACTCAGAACACAGTGCTCAGTGCTCAGTACTCCGTTCTCAGTACACAATGCTCAGTGCACAGTACTCAGTACACAGCACACAATGCTCAGTGCTCAGTATGCAGTGCTCAGTGCTCAGTAATCAGTACACAGTACACGGTACTCAGTACTCAGTACACAGTGCTCAGTGCTCAGTATTCAGTACTCAGTACACAGTGGTCAGTGCTCAATACTCAGTACACAGTGCTCAGTGCTCAGTACTCAGTACACAGTGCTCATTGCTCAGAACTCAGTACTCAGTACTCATTACTCAGTACACAGTGCTCAGTGCACAGTGCTCAGTGCTCAGTGCTCAGTACTCAGTACTCAGTACTCAGTACACAGTGCTCAGTGCTCAGAACTAAGTACTCAGTACTCAGTACTCAGTACACAGTGCTCAGTGCTCAGTACTCAGTACTCAGTGCACAGTGCTCAGTGCTCAGTACACAGTACACAGTACACAGTGCTCAGTGCTCAGTACTCAGTACTCAGTACACATTACTCAGTACTCAGTACACAGTGCTCAGTGCTCAGTACTCAGTACACAGTGCTCAGTGCTCAGTATTCAGTACACAGTACACAGTACACAGTGCTCAGTGCTCAGTACTCAGTACACAGTGCTCAGTACACAGTGCTCAGTGCTCAGTACTCAGTACTCAGTACTCAGTACACAGTGCTCAGTGCTCAGTGCTCAGTACTCAGTACACAGTGCTCAGTGCTCAGTATTCAGTACACAGTACACAGTACACAGTGCTCAGTGCTCAGTACTCAGTACACAGTGCTCAGTACACAGTGCTCAGTGCTCAGTACTCAGTACTCAGTACTCAGTACACAGTGCTCAGTGCTCAGTACTCAGTACTCAGTACACAGTGCTCAGTGCTCAGTACTCAGTACTCAGTACTCAGTACTCAGTACACCGTGCTCAGTGCTCAGTACTCAGTACACAGTGCTCAGTGCTCAGTGCTCAGTGCTCAGTACTCAGTACTCAGTACTCAGTACACAGTGCTCAGAGATCAGTACTCAGTACTCAGTACTCAGTACACAGTACTCAGTAAACAGTGCTCAGTGCACAGTACTCAGTACTCAGTACACCGTGCTCAGTGCTCAGTACTCAGTATACAGTGCTCAGTATACAGTGCTCAGTGCTCAGTACTCAGTACACAGTACTCAGTAAACAGTGCTCAGTGCACAGTACTCAGTACTCAGTACACCGTGCTCAGTGCTCAGTACTCAGTATACAGTGCTCAGTATACAGTGCTCAGTATACAGTGCTCAGTGCTCAGTACTCAGTACTCAGTACACAGTGCTCAGTGCTCAGTGCACAGTGCTCAGTGCTCAGTACTCAGTACTCAGTACACAGTGCTCAGTGCTCAGAACTCAGTACTCAGTACTCAGTACACAGTGCTCAGTGCTCAGTACTCAGTACTCAGTACTCAGTACACAGTGCTCAGTGCTCAGAACTCAGTACTCAGTACTCATTACTCAGTACACAGTGCTCAGTGCTCAGTACTCAGTACACAGTACTCAGTACTCAGTACACAGTGCTCAGTGCTCAGTGCTCAGTACTCAGTACACAGTACTCAGTACTCAGTACACAGTGCTCAGTGCTCAGTACTCAGTACTCAGTGCACAGTGCTCAGTGCTCAGTACTCAGTACTCAGTACACAGTGCTCAGTGCTCAGTACTCAGTACACAGTGCTCAGTGCTCAGTATTCAGTACACAGTACACAGTACACAGGGCTCAGTGCTCAGTACTCAGTACTCAGTACACATTACTCAGTACTCAGTACACAGTGCTCAGTGCTCAGTACTCAGTACACAGTACTCAGTACACAGTGCTCAGTGATCAGTACTCAGTACTCAGTACACAGTGCTCAGCGCTCAGTACTCAGTACACAGTGCTCAGTGCTCAGTACTCAGTGCTCAGTACTCAGTACACAGTACTCAGTACACAGTGCTCAGTGCTCAGTACTCAGTACACAGTGCTCAGTACACAGTGCTCAGTGCTCAGTACTCAGTACTCAGTACTCAGTACACAGTGCTCAGTGCTCAGTACTCAGTACACAGTACACAGTGCTCAGTGCTCAGTACTCAGTACTCAGTACACAGTGCTCAGTGCTCAGTACTCAGTATTCACTACTCAGTACACAGTGCTCAGTGCTCAGTACTCAGTACACATTACTCAGTACGCAGTACACAGTGCTCAGTGCTCAGTGCTCAGTACTCAGTTATCAGTACACAGTGCACAGTGGTCAGTACTCAGTACTCAGTGCACAGTACTCAGTACTCAGTACACAGTGCTCAGTGCTCAGTACACAGTACTCAGTACCCAGTGCTCAGTGCTCAGTACTCAGTACACAGTGCTCAGTGCTCAGTGCTCAGTATTCAGTCCTCAGTACACAGTGCACAGTGCTCAGTACTCACTACTCAGTACACAGAGATCAGTGCTCAGTACACAGTACTCAGTACACAGTACTCAGTACACAGTACACAGTACTCAATACATAGTACACAGTACACGGTACTCAGTACACAGTACTCAGTACTCAGCACACAGTACTCACTACTCAGTACACGGTGCTCAGTACTCAGTACACAGTACACCGTACTCAGTACACAGTGCTTAGTGCTCAGTACTCAGTACTCAGTACTCAGTACACAGTGCTCAGAGATCAGTACTCAGTACTCAGTACTCAGTACACAGTACTCAGTAAACAGTGCTCAGTGCACAGTACTCAGTACTCAGTACACCGTGCTCAGTGCTCAGTACTCAGTACACAGTGCTCAGTGCTCAGTGCTCAGTACTCAGTACTCAGTACACAGTGCTCAGAGATCAGTACTCAGTACTCAGTACTCAGTACACAGTACTCAGTAAACAGTGCTCAGTGCACAGTACTCAGTACTCAGTACACCGTGCTCAGTGCTCAGTACTCAGTATACAGTGCTCAGTATACAGTGCTCAGTGCTCAGTACTCAGTACACAGTACTCAGTAAACAGTGCTCAGTGCACAGTACTCAGTACTCAGTACACCGTGCTCAGTGCTCAGTACTCAGTATACAGTGCTCAGTATACAGTGCTCAGTGCTCAGTACTCAGTACTCAGTACATAGTGCTCAGTACTCAGTACACAGTACTCAGAACACAGTGCTCAGTACTCAGTACTCAGTACACAGTGCTCAGTGCTCAGTACTCAGAACACAGTGCTCAGTGCTCAGTACTCAGTTCTCAGTACACAATGCTCAGTGCACAGTACTCAGTACACAGCACACAGTGCTCAGTGCTCAGTATGCAGTGCTCAGTGCTCAGTAATCAGTACACAGTACACAGTACTCAGTACTCAGTACACAGTGCTCAGTGCTCAGTGCTCAGTATTCAGTACTCAGTACACAGTGGTCAGTGCTCAATACTCAGTACACAGTGCTCAGTGCTCAGTGCTCAGTACTCAGTACTCAGCACTCAGCACTCAGCACTCAGCACTCAGCACTCAGCACTCAGTACACACTGCTCAGTGCTCAGTACTCAGTAGACAGTGCTCAGTACTCAGTACTCAGTACACAGTACTCAGTAAACAGTGCTCAGTGCTCAGTAATCAGTACTCAGTACACAGTGCTCAGTGATCAGTACTCAGTACTCACTACTCAGTATACAGTGCTCAGTATACAGAGCTCAGTGCTCAGTACTCAGTACACAGTGCTCAGTACTCAGTACTCAGTACTCAGTACACAGTACTCAGTACACAGTGCTCAGTGCTCAGTACTCAGTACACAGTGCTCAGTGCTCAGTACTCAGTACTCAGTACTCAGTACTCAGTACTCAGTACACAATGCTCAGTGCTCAGTACTCAGTACACAGCACACAGTGCTCAGTAATCAGTACATGGTACACAGTACTCAGTACTCAGTACACAGTGCTCAGTGCTCAGTACTCAGTACTCAGTACTCAGTACACAGTGGTCAGTGCTCAATACTCAGTACACAGTGCTCAGTGCTCAGTACTCAGTACTCAGTACTCAGTACACAGTGCTCAGTGCTCAGTACTCAGTAGACAGTGCTCAGAGCTCAGTACACAGTGCTCAGTGCTCAGGACTCAGTACACAGTGCTCAGTGCTCAGTGCTCAGTACTCAGTACTCAGTACTCAGTACACAGTGCTCAGTACTCAGTACTCAGTACTCAGTACACAGTACTCAGTAAACAGTGCTCAGTGCTCAGTACTCAGTACTCAGTACTCAGTACTCAGTACACAGTGCTCAGTGCTCAGTGCTCAGTACTCAGTACTCAGTACTCATTACTCAGTACACAGTGCTCAGTGCTCAGTGCACAGTGCTCAGTGCTCAGTACTCAGTACTCAGTACACAGTGCTCAGTGCTCAGAACTCAGTACTCAGTACTCAGTACACAGTGCTCAGTGCACAGTGCTCAGTGCTCAGTGCTCAGTACTCAGTACTCAGTACACAGTGCTCAGTGCTCAGTACTCAGTACTCAGTACACAGTGCTCAGTGCTCAGAACTCAGTACTCAGTACTCATTACTCAGTACACAGTGCTCAGTGCACAGTGCTGAGTGCTCAGTACTCAGTACTCAGTACACAGTGCTCAGTGCTCAGAACTCAGTACTCAGTACTCATTACTCAGTACACAGTGCTCAGTGCTCAGTACTCAGTACTCAGTACTCAGTAGACAGTGCTCAGTGCTCAGTGCTCAGTACTCAGTACACAGTACTCAGTACTCAGTACTCAGTACACAGAGCTCAGTGCTCAGTACTCAGTGCTCAGTACTCAGTACTCAGTACACAGTGCTCAGTGCTCAGTACTCAGTACTCAGTACTCAGTACACAGTGCTCATTGCTCAGAACTCAGTACTCAGTACTCAGTAGACAGTGCTCAGTGCTCAGTGCTCAGTGCTCAGTACTCAGTACACAGTGCTCAGTGCTCATTACTCAGTACACAGTGCTCAGTGCTCAGTATTCAGTACTCAGTACACATTACTCAGTACTCAGTACACAGAGCTCAGTGCTCAGTACTCAGTGCTCAGTACTCAGTACTCAGTACACAGTGCTCAGTGCTCAGTACTCAGTACTCAGTACACAGTGCTCATTGCTCAGAACTCAGTACTCAGTACTCAGTACTCAGTACACAGTGCTCAGTGCTCAGTACTCAGTACTCAGTACTCAGTACACAGTGCTCAGTGCTCAGTGCTCAGTACTCAGTACACAGTACTCAGTACTCAGTACACAGTGCTCAGTGCTCAGTACTCAGTACTCAGTACTCAGTACTCAGTGCACAGTGCTCAGTGCTCAGTACTCAGTACACAGTGCTCAGTGCTCATTACTCAGTACACAGTGCTCAGTGCTCAGTATTCAGTACTCAGTACACATTACTCAGTACTCAGTACACAGTGCTCAGTGCTCAGTACTCAGTACACAGTACTCAGTACACAGTGCTCAGTGATCAGTACTCAGTACTCAGTACACAGTGCTCAGCGCTCAGTACTCAGTACACAGTGCTCAGTACACAGTGCTCAGTACACAGTGCTCAGTGCTCAGTACTCAGTACTCAGTACTCAGTACACAGTACTCAGTACTCAGTGCTCAGTGCTCAGTACTCAGTACACAGTGCTCATTACACAGTGCTCAGTGCTCAGTACTCAGTACTCAGTACACAGTACTCAGTAAACAGTGCTCAGTGCTCAGTACTCAGTACTCAGTACACAGTGCTCAGTGCTCAGTACTCAGTACTCACTACTCAGTAGACAGTGCTCAGTATACAGTGCTCAGTGCTCAGTACTCAGTACTCAGTACACAGTGCTCAGTGCTCAGTACTCAGTACACAGTACTCAGAACACATTGCTCAGTGCTCAGTACTCAGTACTCAGCACTCAGTACACAGTGCTCAGTGCTCAGTACTCAGTAGACAGTGCTCAGAGCTCAGTACACAGTGGTCAGTGCTCAGTGCTCAGAACACAGCGCTCAGTGCTCAGTACTCAGTGCTCAGTGCTCAGTACTCAGTACACAGTGCACAGTACTCAGTACTCAGTACACAGTGCTCAGTGCTCAGTACTCAGTACTCAGTACTCAGTGCCCAGTGCTCAGTACTCAGTACACAGTGCACAGTGCTCAGTACTCAGTACACAGCACACAGTGCTCAATAATCAGTACACAGTACACAGTACTCAGTACTCAGTACACAGTGGTCAGTGCTCAATACTCATTACACAGTGCTCAGTGCTCAGTACTCAGTACTCAGTACAAAGTACTCAGTACACAGGGCTCAGTGCTCAGTACTCAGTACACAGTGCTCAGTACACAGTGCTCAGTGCTCAGTACTCAGTACTCAGTACTCAGTACTCAGTACACAGTGCTCAGTGCTCAGTACTCAGTAGACAGTGCTCAGAGCTCAGTACACAGTGCTCAGTACTCAGTACTCAGTACACAGTGCTCAGTGCTCAGTACTCAGTACTCAGTACTCAGTACACAGTACACAGTACTCAGTAAACAGTGCTCAGTGCTCAGTACACAGTGCTCAGTGCTCAGTACTCAGTACACAGTACTCAGTACTCAGTGCTCAGTACTCAGTACACAGTGCTCAGTGCTCAGTACTCAGTACTCAGTACTCAGTAGACAGTACTCAGTACACAGTGCTCAGTGCTCAGTACTCAGTACTCAGTACTCAGTACTCAGTACTCAGTACACAGTACTCAGTACACAGTGCTCAGTGCTCAGTACTCAGTACTCAGTACACAGTGCTCAGTACTCAGTACACAGTGCTCAGTGCTCAGTACTCAGTACTCAGTACTCAGTACACAGTACACAGTGCTCAGTGCTCAGTACTCAGTACTCAGTACTCAGTACAAATTACTCAGTACTCAGTACACAGTGCTCAGTGCTCAGTACTTAGTACTCAGTACACAGTACTCAGTACACAGTGCTCAGTGCTCAGTACACAGTACTCAGTACCCAGTGCTCAGTGCTCAGTACTCAGTACACAGTGCTCAGTGCTCAGTATTCAGTCCTCAGTACACAGTGCACAGTGCTCAGTACTCACTACTCAGTACACAGAGATCAGTGCTCAGTACACAGTACTCAGTACACAGTACTCAATACACAGTACACAGTACTCAGTACATAGTACACAGTACATAGTACACAGTACACGGTACTCAGTACACAGTACTCAGTACACAGTACTCAGTACTCAGCACACAGTACTCGCTACTCAGTACACGGTGCTCAGTACTCAGTACACAGTACACCGTACTCAGTACACAGTGCTTAGTGCTCAGTACTCAGTACTCAGTACTCAGTACACAGTGCTCAGAGATCAGTACTCAGTACTCAGTACTCAGTACACAGTACTCAGTAAACAGTGCTCAGTGCACAGTACTCAGTACTCAGTACACCGTGCTCAGTGCTCAGTACTCAGTACACAGTGCTCAGTGCTCAGTGCTCAGTACTCAGTACTCAGTACTCAGTACACAGTGCTCAGAGATCAGTACTCAGTACTCAGTACTCAGTACACAGTACTCAGTAAACAGTGCTCAGTGCACAGTACTCAGTACTCAGTACACCGTGCTCAGTGCTCAGTACTCAGTATACAGTGCTCAGTATACAGTGCTCAGTGCTCAGTACTCAGTACTCAGTACACAGTACTCAGTAAACAGTGCTCAGTGCACAGTACTCAGTACTCAGTACACCGTGCTCAGTGCTCAGTACTCAGTATACAGTGCTCAGTATACAGTGCTCAGTGCTCAGTACTCAGTACTCAGTACACAGTGCTCAGTGCTCAGTACTCAGTACACAGTACTCAGAACACAGTGCTCAGTACTCAGTACTCAGTACTCAGTACACAGTGCTCAGTGCTCAGTACTCAGAACACAGTGCTCAGTGCTCAGTACTCAGTTCTCAGTACACAATGCTCAGTGCACAGTACTCAGTACACAGCACACAATGCTCAGTGCTCAGTATGCAGTGCTCAGTGCTTAGTAATCAGTACACAGTACACAGTACTCAGTACTCAGTACACAGTGCTCAGTGCTCAGTATTCAGTACTCAGTACACAGTGGTCAGTGCTCAATACTCAGTACACAGTGCTCAGTGCTCAGTACTCAGTACACAGTGCTCATTGCTCAGAACTCAGTACTCAGTACTCATTACTCAGTACACAGTGCTCAGTGCACAGTGCTCAGTGCTCAGTACTCAGTACTCAGTACACAGTGCTCAGTGCTCAGAACTAAGTACTCAGTACTCAGTACTCAGTACACAGTGCTCAGTGCTCAGTACTCAGTACTCAGTGCACAGTGCTCAGTGCTCAGTACACAGTACACAGTACACAGTGCTCAGTGCTCAGTACTCAGTACTCAGTACACATTACTCAGTACTCAGTACACAGTGCTCAGTGCTCAGTACTCAGTACACAGTACTCAGTACACAGTGCTCAGTGATCAGTACTCAGTACTCAGTACACAGTGCTCAGCGCGCAGTACTCAGTACACAGTGCTCAGTACACAGTGTTCAGTGCTCAGTACTCAGTACTCAGTACTCAGTACTCAGTACACAGTGCTCAGTGCTCAGTACTCAGTACTCAGTACTCAGTACTCAGTACTCAGTGCACAGTGCTCAGTGCTCAGTACTCAGTACTCAGTACACAGTGCTCAGTGCTCAGTACTCAGTACACAGTGCTCAGTGCTCAGTATTCAGTATTCAGTACACAGTACACAGTACACAGTGCTCAGTGCTCAGTACTCAGTACACAGTGCTCAGTACACAGTGCTCAGTGCTCAGTACTCAGTACTCAGTACTCAGTACTCAGTACACAGTGCTCAGTGCTCAGTACTCAGTACTCAGTACTCAGTACACAGTGCTCAGTGCTCAGTACTCAGTACTCAGTACTCAGTACTCAGTACACCGTGCTCAGTGCTCAGTACTCAGTACACAGTGCTCAGTGCTCAGTGCTCAGTACTCAGTACTCAGTACTCAGTACACAGTGCTCAGAGATC